>NC_034606.1:36746513-36761582 GCF_900095145.1 Mus pahari
TAACCAGTACCCCCTGAGTTTGTGTCTCTAACTGCATATGTAGCAGAAGATGGCCTAATCGGCCATCATTGGGAAGAGAGGCCCCTTGGTCTTGCAAACCTTATATGACCCAGCACAAGGCAAGGCCTGGGCCAAGTAGTGGGAGTGGGTGGGTAGGGGAGCAGAGGTTGGGGGAAGGGTATAGGAAACTTTCGGGATAGCATTTGAAATGTAAATAAAGAAAATAATAAAAAAAAATAAAGAAATGGGATGTGGCTATAGTGTTTCAAAGCCCACCTTCAGTAATATTCTTCCTCCACCAAAGCTCTACCCACTAAAAGCTCAACGCTCTTCCCAAGCAATTCCGATAAGCTAGGGATTACGTGTTCATCAATGTAAGCCTATAGGAGACATTACTCATTCAAACTATATTACTGGTAAAAAAAAAATAAATAAATAAGTGACAAAATAAATACATAGACAAATAAATAAAACAAACAAAATAACCTCCAAACAGTGAAATACTTTATATAATACAGAAAAACAAAGAAAGAATGACAGTCAAAATCTCATAACAAAAATAATTACACACATATACAAATGTAGAGTGTACTAAACGCATTGCCAAAACAGGTACAGGGGAGCGCTTGCTGGAAGTTCTGGACACAATGAGAATATCTTCCATTAGCACAGACATAATAGACTTTCAGAGCAACCAAATTTAACAGAATCTGTTACCTGCAAGCATGTTCTACCAAGGTGTCTCATGCACTCAAACATTAGGCCATATCTAGAGGCATTAAAGGAAACTTGTTAGATGGGAAATGATAAGGTACAGGGTAGAAACGGGAATCACATTGAAGAAATAGAGGGAGGCGGAAGGAGTTGGGAGGTATTCATTTTTAAATATCTTTAAAAGTGGCTGACTCTCACAATCGAACAATAATATACTTTAGAAATAATCACAGAGAACACTTGGGAGTGGAAACAAAGTACCTGTACACTGTGGGTAACAGCTCACTTTGGAAAGATTTGCTCTAGACAATAGAGTGGCAAATGTATGAATAACTAGTAACAGCAGACTCAAGCCAAGAAAAGGCTAATAAGTAAGTCAACCATGAAGATAAAATGAGATATAAGTAAATTTATTTATTTATTTATTTGGTTTTTCGAGACAGGGTTTCTCTGTATAGCCCTGGCTGTCTGTCTTAGAACTCACTTTGTAGACCAGGCTGGCCTCGAACTCAGAAATCCGCCTGCCTCTGCCTCCTGAGTGCTGGGAGTAAAGGCGTGCGCCACCACGTCCAGCTGTAAATATTCTTTTTAATTGGTTATTTTATTTACATTTCAAATGTTATCCCTCTTCTCAGTTTCCCCTCCACAAACCCCCTATGTCCTCCCCCTCCCTCTGACTCTATGAAGGTGCTCCCCCACCTGCCAACCCACTCCTGCCTCAGCATCCTAGCAAAGTCAGGAAAAATACGGAGAGGAAAAGGAATCAACTTAAATATGAATAAAGAGAAGACAGCAGGAAGGCAGAGGCAAACTCAGTCCCACTGAAAGCCATGTTGAACGCACACCTCAGGGAAAGAGAGAGGATACAGATTGTGTGGGCTAGTCCTAACCGTAAGGTAAGTGAAGGAAAGCAAACTTACTCTTAATAGAAAAGTGAAGGTAGGTGACAATAAAAGTGTAGAGTCCAGTAGCAGTTCACCGATTCTCTTCTGGGAAGGGGAACACTCAAGTAGGTACCCCGCCCTGAGCAAGGCCCAAGTTAAGTCTCTATGTCTATCTACCTGGCTATCTTATCACATCTTCATCCAAACTGGAGATCCGCCACATTCCTGGACTTTTACATCCTGTTTGCCTCTCAAATCTTGGCACTGAGTTATCCTCTATGCTCAGATGTCTTGGTACCATAAGGGTTAGCTGCAATTTACAGGAGTGAATGGTGTGTGTTATTCTCTTTCTTTATAACTTACGATATGTGCAACATGTGATCCTCACTTATTGGTGGCAGCCACCAGCTGTCCAGTTGGACTGAAGGCCTACTCCATAGGAAGAAAATCATGACTAGTATTGGAAACCTAGTTGGCTTTACAGGACTAATGAAAAAATACTAATTTTATTTTATTTTATTTTATTCCGTAGATACATGATTATTTTCTAATAAGAGATGAATGGATTCACATGAGATGGAAGGTAGAGAGGATCTTGGAGGAGTCAGGACAGGGAAACTATAGTCAGACTATGTAGTGTGGAAAAAAAATCTATTATCAATAAAAGAAAATTAGAAGAAAGTGAATTTACTGCCACCGTTTTCCTAAACCAGTTTTCACTATTTATACATTCTAATAATCTTATCCTTACACCTACAGGTAAATGTAGATACTTCTCCTCATGAAATGAGCCTTCTCTTGGTAGCAAACGAAGACCATCACAGAGAAACACAAATGGACACAGTGCTGAGATGAACAGATCATGGGGAAACCACTCCAATAAATACATCTACATCACAGTTCCTGCGTCTATGGCTCAGAGAACATTGTAGGTAAATGAGCAGAAAAGATTGTAAGAGCCAGTATGTGAATGTCAGATGTGAAACAGTCTCCAAAAATGGCTGCATAAATGAGACTGGAAAAATGCTAATATCATTAGGCATGTTCTCAACACAGAAGGGTCAAATTTCATGGGGTCTCATTCCTGGACAAAGAACTACAGGCAGCAAATGATAGATAGATAGAAGAAGGAGAAGAGCCTCTCACAGGGATGAGCCTCCATATGGATTGTCCAATGCAATAAGGCAAGCTATGAAACCATATATACACAAGCAACAAAAACATAGTCTGTGAGTTGTATTTATATATTCCTGTACACATATGTAACATTAACAGATAAGAGAAGACGATTATCTTGAGAATAGCAGGGCATGAGAGCAGTTAAAGAGAAAGTACCCAAGAGGAGCTGAAAAGAAGAAAGGAAGGGAGAAAATGATGTAATTGTATTTTGATTAAAAACATCATGAAATTAATAAAAGAAGGAAAGAAGGGCTCTGGAGAAAGATGCTCATGGAGTGAGAGAGCTTGCTGAGTAAACATTGAGGGTCCAAGTTAGAGCCCAAGATTCCACATAAAATCTGGGTGTGGACATGCACATCCGTAACCTTAGTTCTGAGGGGTACAAACAGGATAACGGGGGGGGGGGGGCGTGTACCAGCCAGACAAGCCCACAAGGTGTGAGCTTCATTTTAAGAGAATAAGACAGAGAATGAGAGAGCAGGGTACTTGATCTTCTCCTCTGACCTCTACATATATATGCACACAAATATAACACACACCATGCATACACCAGACACGCATAATTACCACACACACACACACACACACACAAATGGAAGAAATAAAGTAGCCAACAAATGTAAGTTTACAACTGTTAATGGGAGATCTGAGTTGTTGGCAATAAATAAACATTTGTTCAATTCAGTTTTTTTTTTTTAATTGGATGTCTCTAGAAGCTCATTAGCACAGTTATTGCATTTTTAAGTGGCTTTCCCCTCACCAGGCAATAGTGTATTGATTGTGCACAACTTCACGCTCTTTGACTTCAAGTTGATATGTTGAAACTGACTGTGTTGGGAGAGGGTCCCCAGCATGGAAACTGACACACTATATGTCTTGACAGTTTTTGAACATTTATCTGCACCATACTCCTTCCTCTCCCACATCAGGGCCACCACTACATCCTTTCCTAATGAAAAATAAATATATTTGAACTCACATAGAATAAATAACTAGAATAATTCTAAAAAAAAAAAACAAAACATCATTGAGCCTTTAGAGAAAATATTTTATTGCTCAGACAAAAAGTCATTGAATACAGTGATACAAATTGGGCTCTTTAGATAATTCTATATGCTAGATGGAAGAATGGCCACACCAGTGTGTGTCCTTTGACTGTATACTTAAAGCTTCCGTCCTCTTTCATGATAAATTAAAACAACCACAGCAATGACGGTTGTTATGTGCTTCATTTTGTTTTGTTGTCTTGGTAACTTGAGGTTATCTGAATTAGGAACTCTGATTCTTTTGAAAATAAACATCAGTTACTTTTTTAGAGCTGATACATTAGTTGAAATTAAGGTGTTAATCAAAACTGAGTTTCAGCAAATATTGGATGCTATATTTGCTTTCAAATCGAGCATGGGTTAAAACAAATGTACGTATTCGTATAAGTAGATCCTGTAAGGAACTTGCTTCAGCCAGCCACTGGAGTTGATGGGCATATGTATGTATGTATACATACATATATGTGTGTGTATATATATGCACGGACATATGTAACAGTGTTAAAGAAAAGAAGACTAATGACTTGAACTTAGGTGAGCATGGAGCAGATGGAAGGAAGGAACCTGAGAAGGGCTGGAAGGGAGAAAGGGGGGGAGTGATATAATTCTCTTTAAATTAACGATGTGTTTAAAAATAAATAAAAGACAACAATAAAATAAATAAAAGACTTCCTCCTGGGGAGGAAGATACATATTACATGAGCATCACTACATTTTTAAGTGGCTTTCCCCTTTAAAAAGGTTGGGAGTGACTATATATAAATGTTGCTGAGTGCTGGAAAATTGAGAAGAGCTTCCCACCACACAACTCTCTCTCTCTGCTGTTTTTTTATTCCTATTGCCTGGGGGACCTGTTGTTCCTATCTAATGAGTCAGCCAGATGGGAGTTCTAAATTATGTGAGTGGGCATTTGTTGCTGTTGCTCTGGGACAGTAGCTGGTCCCTTTCCACTTCCACTCAAAGAGGCAATATTTGTAGGTCTGAGCCTCTCCCCTCCAAGATGCTGGCACATGACATATGCTCAAAAGATCCTCCTTGCTTGTTCTCAGAAAGGCAGCTTAGGATATGGGGTATATGGCAACAGATTCAGGAGCCCTCCAGGAAGAGACGGCTGAAAATTTGTAAGGAAGGAATTTAGATATCGGAATTTTAATAGGATTTTCTGGAGCTGACAGTGCAGTTGCATATATGAGCTCATGGCTCACAATACCTGTAAATGCATGCACAAGACTTATACAAAACCAAACCAACCCAACTGCTAGCACGGGTGAAAGAAACTCATGAAGCCTCACGCCTGGCTGAGGAACTACCGTCAACTGATAGTGAGTGGAGGGAGAGACATTTTTTTTTCCCCAGTAATGTGGCCCCTGAGAGGTTATCTGTGCTCCAGTAGATGGTTTCACACCCATGCACCCACAGGCATCACTCATTTGACTGGCTATTTTACCAAAAATCAAAAATTTAAAAGTAAGGATATAAAGTTGAGTGGGCAATGATAGAAGTGAGAATGGGAGAAGTTGGGGGTTGAATATGATCAAAATACATTGTATGAAATTTCCAATTAATTAACAGAATAGTTTCCAAAAGAAAGATTTAAAAAACAACAACAACAACAACAACAACAACTGGGAGAAAAAAGTAGAGTGGGTAGGTCAGGAATTAAAGAACAGGGAATGAGGAGCTGGATTTGATCAAAACCTACTACATGCATGTGTGAAATTCTCAATAAAACATTTCACTGTGAAAACAAAATGAGCCGCAGTAGAAGCAGACCTTCAAGTAACTTGCACAGCTTGAGATGACATGGGTAATTTAAAACCTCAGACCAGAAAATCTGCCTTGCAATCTCATACTGTGATGGAGGTCTCTGCAGGGAGGATTTTTTTTTTTTTTTAATTGACAAATCCAGAATGCACAACCAGTTCCAAGCAGAAAGTGCAGTGAGGGTAAACATAGTTCACATATATTTTATGGAGAGCGGGTTCCAAAGGATGAAATGAAAGTATATGACAGAACCCATGGTTCTAGCACTGACCCACACAGACCTGTGTTAAACACTACATTTGTCAGTGACTAATGCTATGTGATCTTGGGCGATTCATCTTGTGTCTCAGAGCATTGGTTTTTCTCACATTAAAAATCAATTGCTCCAAGAAACAAATGAAGTAATATAGATGGAACAGCTGGCACTGTGTGTGAGACACCATCTGTATCAATTCCTTCAGAGACTATAATTACACTTATTCTTCTATGACACAAGACACAATTGTGTGTTTGTTTATGAGATAGACACACAAAGGTGAAAGAATGCCTCAAATATTTGCAGAGCCTGGATGAGAACTCAGGGTTACTATTCTTGACCCACCATTCAATCTATCACCCTACTATATTTGGATACAACTTAAATTTAGAATATACATGGAGTATTAAATAACAACAAAACTCCTGTCAGTTTGCAGACCAGTGAGCTTGTTGTTGCTTTCCTCTCAGAAACTCCACAAATAACAAGAACAGCTATAATATCAGAATCAGCCTGTGACAGGGACCATTCCAGATGTCTTAGGCACACAATTCAGATTCTATGTAAATAATATCCATAGTGATATTCAGTGTTGTACCATTATGGTTGCAAGAGACAGAAAGGCCAAATCAGAAAGCACCTTACTTACAGATATGCACCCTGCAAGAAGAATCAGAATTCAAACACGTGATTAGGAACTTTAGTGATGAAGATATTCTTAAAATGGGTCTTAATCTATGCATCATGGAAACCATCTGAATGGCATTCGAATACCATAGTGACTTAAAACTACATAAAGAACCCAAACACTAGAAAGTCATGATAAACAAATGGGAGAGACCATTCCAAGTTCTGTATCGAACTCAGTCATAGATCTAGTCATCTATAAAGTGACCAATGCCAGACACATAGCAATAGAGAAGCAGATGAAAACAAAAAGGTGTGTAGTAAGGTGACTGACTTAAGGAGTCACACAAAGCAGACAAGGCTGAGTTACTGACATAAGAAGAGCCCTAGGTTCCCATCCAGGTGAGAAGAAGAGCCGCCTAAACAGAGAGGTAGAATGGGAAGAATCATCTTCAGAAGAGGTGGGACTGACCCAATTTAGAAGAACTTATAAGGTGAAAAGTAATTAAAAAGTCATGGGAAATAAGGATAGACCTCACATTATTATGAAGTAGCAACATTATCCAAAATCTCAATGGCAATGAAAACAAAAAACAAACAAACAAACAAGCAAAAAAACCCAGGGGATCCGGAGCAAATAACACTCCTTCATGTCAAGTTATCATTGGCTACTAACTACATGCTATTTCAGGGGAGAAGGATTCGAGTGTGTTCAATATCTCTACATCCCCCAGTGGGCAATGGTGCTAAAATGCAGACTTTGACCCACAGATGTTGAGATCTGATTCAGTGATGCTCTATAATAAAACTGTATCCAGGTTGCAAAGCTTTAGGCCTGAGTTCCCCTGACTCACTGGTAGACTAATGTCCCATATGTAAATGTATATGGGCAGAGCTCACATGCCATCTTGACTCACCTGTACAGTGAAGAGACTGGAAAAAATGTGGACAAGTCGGGCATAAAGAACAAGATGGGGAATGAGAAAAGGTTACTCCTTTCTCAAAAATAATTGTACCATTACCATACATACCTATGACAAAAGACAACTTCCACCATGGAATGTTAATGTATAGATTATTGGCATTAACTGAAATCACACAGCTTTATTTGATAACCTGATGTACCTACCACCTTCCAGATTTTACCTTTGAAAAGCTGCTCAGCTGCTGTGGTGGTTTGAGTATGTTTGGCTGAGGAATGGCACTATGAGGATGTATGGCCTTGTTGAAGGAAGCATGTCACTGTGGGGATGGGTTTTGAGACCCTCCTCCTAGCTGCTTATAAATCAGTTTTTTTCCTGTTTGCCTTTGGAGCAAGGTGTAGAACTCTCAGCTCCACCAACACTATGCCGGCCTGGACACTGCCATGCTTCCATGATGATATCCATGATGATAATGGACTGAACCTCAAAACCTGTAAATCAGCTCCAATTAAAAAGTTGTCTTTTTAAGAGTTGTCTTGGTCATGATGTCTCCTCCCAGCAGTAAAACCCTAACTAAGACAGTCTCTATGAGCTATGATTTCCTCCCGTGTAACAAACCCATGAACAAATCAAAATCATGAGCTTGACGGGGGCTGCTTTTGAGAAATTTTTAACATAATCCAGAGTAAGAAATTCATAATTGTTAGCTATATTAATATTGTAATTATTATTTTCCTAATAAGCAGAGTCATGGTGATAGGAAGATATGGCCTGCGGATTTCGGCTGCATCATCTACAATTTGTGTTAGGAGTGTCATTTCTCTTGTCAGACTACCAGTTTCCTTGTTTACTACAGATAAACAATCATATCCACTTGATTGGTCTGTGTCCCAAGAAGTATATTATACGTGGAAAGGACAGATATGACTTGTGTACTTAGAAAATGGAGAGTGACCTAAACTTCCTTTTGGATCATGGCATCTATTGTGCCTCTTCCCTACAGGGCCTTCTCTCTCTCTCTCTCTCTCTCTCTCTCTCTCTCTCTCTCTCTCTCTCTCTCTCTCACACACACACACACACACACACAAAACACACATACTCAAATGCACACACTCATGCTTATACAAACATTCAGACAAAATTACCTATCATATATAGTTGACATATGAGCTACAACTAAAAAAAAAAAATCTATGTAAACTAACAGTAAAATGGATCATGTATCATGGATGGAGTAGAAGATGCGTAGGTAAGTGGTTATGTGGGTAGATGGATGGACCAGTCGTTTGATTGCTTAATGGGTAGGTGAGTGAGCAGATAATAAAGAGATAAGTGCCTTGCCATTTTCACTTCCACTAGAATGTTTCTCTGTGTCACTGCCACGTGTTTATCTTCTCCATCTCTACTCCCAAGTCTCTTATTAATTTCCTATGAATATAAAATCTATCAGAATGGCCTGAAGCCATTCTATAAATTTCAATGGCTATTCTAGTATGTGTGGAAATTTCCATTACCTCATCAAATTTTTATTTCCAGGAAGTTGTTCACACAGAATAACAAAATTCCCTTAGCTGTATGTGACTGACAGATATACTTTTTCATTACAATGAGGAAGGGTCTTTGAACAAAAATAACATACACTATGAGACAAATGATCCTGCAGAGGACATTCTGCTGTGAAAGTGATGGACAGAATAGAGAAGCAATTCTGGGGCCACTCAGCAGTGGGGAGTTGCAGGGACCTCACAGTTTCACTGTGAGGATTAACAAGGCAACATATCTGTGAACACAGCTCAACACTGAGGATTGCAACTGCACTTCAGTCACACTTAGTCTAATAAGATCATTATGGCAGTGCCACAAAAGCCCTAGGCTTGGTGTGAAAAGACCTTGCTAAGGAGTTTTAACAGATGGATTCCCTACAGATACTATGAGAGTCATGAGACAGACACCTCCGAATAAAGCTAAGATAGATCAAACACAAAATAGATCAAACACAAAAAAATGTCAGCTTGAATTTGGATTTACCATTCACTGTTTGGGAGGGAGCTGATTCTCTCTCCTCTCTCTCCTCTTTCTCCTCTCTCTCCTCTCTCTCCCCTCTCTCCCTCCTTCCCTCCCTCCCTCCTTCCCTTCATTCCTCCATCTTTCCTCTGTCTTCTCTCTCCTTCCATCCATCCATCCTTCCCTTCCTCCCCCTCCCTCCCTCCCTCCCTCCTCTCTCTCTCTCTCTCTCTCTTCCTTCCCTCTCTCTCTCTCTCTCTCTCTCTCTCTCTCTCTCTCACATACACACACACACACACGCACACACACTCACATACACACTTCTCTGACAGTAAAGTTCTGACTCTCAGCCTTACACCAGGCACTAGTAACCAATTCTTATCATTAGTCAATTGTCTTTAATTACATTACTCCCTTAATCAAAAGTTGAGGTGTCACGAGTTCAAGGTTCTGGCTGAAAGGATAATGGATTAGTCTCCAGTAATGATAACCTACATCTATACCTTCCCTGATCTTGATTTGTAAGAAGAGTAAATACCAAATCCTATAAAAGCAGAGCTTGAGAAGACCCTATCCCTCTCAGCTTTTGACAGTCCATGAGCACACTGCAACACGACACCATTTGAGACACTAAGATTCATTAATTTTGGGTTCTAGGAACCCGTGAACATGGTCAGTTTGGCTTTCGTGTGAAACTTAGAGACCTAAACAGCTTATGTGACTTCCCTAGGCTCTGCTCTGATGATTAATGCAGCCAGGATATAGTGGAGTCCTTTCATCCTCACTAACCTATGGTTTCTCCATGATTCCCGAGCAAGACTTGGATACTGTACTCTGCCAGGTTTTAAGGAAGATTCTCAAAAGAAAGCATTCATTGCTCTCTCATCAGGTCAGCCCATTCAACACAGAGCAGGTGACAGGAAATACTACGTGACTTAACAGATCCTCTAGAGCCTGCAATGGTGGACATAAATGGCTTATTATAAAAAGATATACTATGAGCACACATTTGTAATCTCACTCACACATACAAGGTATTGGGAGTCTGGAGGATTTTTAATCAATAATATATAAGCCTTGAGTTTATAGTTTCAATAAATAAAATAGTTCTCCAGTCTTCAGGATGTCAGAAAATAGCTTTGTTTATTTTAAGATGTTTTTATTTATTCTCCGAGAATCTCATTCCTGCATATAAAGTATATTGCTTATATTTAACCCCTTCTGCTTCCTCATCTCCAACTCCACCAAGACTTCCCTTCTCATTGCTTTTCTTCTCTGTGTGTGTGTGCATATGTGTGCATGTGTGTTGATATGTATATGTGTGTATGCATATGGATGCATATGTGCCCATGTGTACATGTGTATGAGTGCGTGCATGTGTACATATCATGTGTGTATGTGTGTGAATGGGTCAAGGTTTATCAGTACCTTGCATTAACAAATATCCCAGATATCTTTCAATCTATTGAGGACATTGATCTCTAGGCTTTTCTAAAATTGTAGAACATTGACTACAGCATGTTCTTGCTCTTCAAAGTATAGTCAGCATTGTGAATGGTATGGTCAGGCAAATGATTAGAGGAGATGGCAAGCACCATGGAGTCGAATTAGTGCTTCCTATATGCCCAACTACTGGAGCACAGAAAACATATGAGGGACACATATCCAAGAATAAATGGTTGTAAAACTCTCAGCAGTCGTTAGAGACCAATAGTTCCCAGCTAGGAGTAGGACCTATGCCCCTCTCCATTCCACACAGGAATATTGGCTGGCTTGATCTTGTAAAATTCTTATGCAGGCAGGCAACTTATATCAGCAGTGAGTTCATGGATCATATCCAGAAGATACTGCTTCCCACTGATCATTCCCAAACTCTCACTCTTACTGTCCCAGATTATAGATGAGAAGGGAGGCACCGTGAAGTTAAAAGACATCTGCAAGGTTGCACAACAAAGAAATGGTACATCGGGATTTAAAACTAAAGTATATCAGACTTTGAGCAGCATACCTTACATGGAAGAATGGTCTTCCAAAACTGAGAACACATAGTCAAGCCACAACAGTCACAGGGCAATGGGAAAAGGTGGGGAGAAATTAAGCATTTGAATTTAGGTGACCTATAGTTGCATCATCCCCTTTACATTTTGTGTGTTTTCTTGCTTTGGTTTTATTTCTACCTCTTCTATGAAAGGCTAATTGAAGCTAAAATAAAAGAAACCTAACAGAACCCAGGTAAGGATCCTTTAAAAACTTACAGAGGGCACTGTCACAGGTAGGCAGTCCTGGTCTTTTCATGAGGAAATAGTCCTTGGAGAAAAGATGACTATATTATGTGTCACCTTTGCGACACACTCACATATGACCTTAGGCAAGTCAGTCACTCGGGGCTTCTCTGGATAGAATCTAAAATGAGGAGATTGACTATGTAAATTGACAAACTCAGCATGAAATCCTATTCTAAGATGCTCTAGATACCATTCTCTGGCTATTGGAAACACCAGTGAGACCAGTACTGCACCCAGGCTCAAGTTTGTACTTGAAGAGTTGTCTCTGAGTATAAGATTTAAGACTCCATTCCTGGAAGTCCATGAGACACTGTAGTCTTAGTCTAAGACTGGTTATCTAGGTTAAAGAGAGGGGCATATAAGTATTATGAATGAGTATACCTGCTGTTCAATAGAACAATTTATGTGGCCCACATTTCTGTTTATTGTATAACTACAAAGTCGGGCCACTTTCAGAAGCCCAGTAAGACTTTTGTCTCTGAGGAAAAAAAAATGTTCACACTTGATATGATACTACTATTAGCTTGATGGACACTGTCCCATAAAATTACATCATTGTAGTCCTCCAAGAAAAATCATTAAGTGGATGCATCCTAATTTTCAAATGATAAATATTGAAACCATGGTAATATAATGGTAATATATACTGTTGACATGGTAGATCTAAAATTCAGCACTAGATCTGGTTTCAGAGAGCACACTTTTCCTCTCTATTATTCTTGTTGAACTCAGGTGACAGAGGAGGTGTGTGAGGGTATATTGAAGACAAAGAGGAGAGAGGACTGTAACCTTAGTGAAGTGACCCAAGACTTTTTGAACGCTAGTAAATTTTGTTGAGCAATATCCAAAGACTGACAGCAGTGCTCTTTATCTAACTGGAGATGTCTTTTCATAGATATGGCATGGTGTGATGACCTTTAATGAGATAGGGATGGGCACCTTGTGCCATACAAATGGGTGCTGAGCAGAGCTGCCCTATCACAGCTTTAAGCTGAGGTTAGAGAAACAACAGCACACAGAGGGAGCTGTGGTGGTTTTCTATCTTAGAAAAACAGCCATTCATCAAATGGAAAACAACTGATGAAAAAAATCACCTACTTAGAATATCATTGAATCAAAAGTAATAGAAATAACATCATATACAACGACAAAGGAACAGCTATGGATCTCTGTGTTTTGTAGGGATTGCCCTCAAAATCAGTTCCTGGGACAAAGAACTGATGGATGAGGAATATTCTTTTTTTCTAGATCCCTCTTTCTTATGTAGGACGAGTCTTTCTTTGACATTGGCATGAAAGCTTATCCCCCTCCTGGTAGTGGTATGTTCTTCTCCTGTATCGCAAGGGGACTTTTTGCCAAGGCTTTTTCTGCATTTTCACCTTTATACTTGCCACTCACCTCAAAGGCTCCTTCCTGTCTTGACCTCTTGAGAAAGCTTCCCATCTCTAACTTTTGAATGAGTGTAGGTCATCTGATCTCTGGCATCTAAATCCCTGTTGAAATCACTCCCCTTGCTTTCTTGAAAGCTCTATTCAGACATGGTATGAAACATATTTGCTCCTTCCTGTTTTTGTCCTAAATCTCAACACAATACCTCCTCATGGCAAAGACTGGAAAAGACTGGTACAATATTAAGAGGTAATATCTTCTTGGTATGGTATCCTGAACCAGAATGTGTTGTCCATTGGGTGAGTGCTTGCCTTACTAATTGATATCTGTAGATTTCCCTACCCTGCTTTTTTTGTGGACTGAGTATATGACTCAGCTATAACCCAAGTCCAGTGGTCAGAATTTGTTCACTTTAATTCTAATATCCATCACTCTGTTATTGACCCATTAAACCAGGGAGTGTCTAGAGACTCTTGTTCTGGAAGTACATTTGTGTTTTCATGTCATTCATATTTTTCCACCATAAGAGCCTATACAACTCTTTAACAAATACCTATGAATTTATAAGCTAGTAAAGAATCAGACAAAAAAAAGAATCAGAATAAAAAGCTCAATATGTACAATTTAATCTAATTATGCCTTACATACTCACATTGCTGTGTATGAAGTTCATTCATGCAGTAGACATAAATTTTCTAAAAGGTTACTAATGATTTTGAACAATTCAGTTTTTCTGGTTCTATGCTTTTTAAAATCCATTTAAATGGATATTCATTTTTGATCAACATAATAAATGTCTTCTTTCCAAGCAGTCTACATAAAATACTAAGCATGACCTAGAGTGTAGGGTCGTGAAGAAAGATTTATTCCTTTGTTTGTAAAGCCCAGCTTTACTTGTGTTTGAACTGCCCACCATTTGTGGATTTGTATCATAGTTTACAAATGGGACCGTGATAAGAAGGAAATGTCCACTCTAGGTATTTGCTAGCAGTCAGTGAGCCAAGAGGTCATTCTCACTGCTGTCCCTTACAACAATGGAACACAAAAAAAAAAGAACACTCTATCAGCATGTGCATGTAGACTTGTATAGCTTAAAGTCCAGAGTCTCCTCCTTTTTACAATCTTCTTCCTGCAAATCAAATGTTTCATGCCTAATTAAATATGCACACATTAGCAGGCTGGGGGTCATGTATTCATATCTGGTAAAGCAAATCATCAAATACAAGAAACAAGACACACTGTCCTCACCATCAGCAATGTAGACTGCCTCACTGAATGGATTCTTCTCTTCTCAATGCTTTACACTACTCAAGTCTCTACCCAAAAGCCAGATGGTGTACCAAAGACAGGTTGGTCAGAAGCATCAATATGTAACACTTCTATGCTTTTGAAACAACAGAAAGAAGTAAAGTGAATGGCAGACACAAAATAACTGCAGGGAATATTAATTCTAAACTGGTGCAGGAGTTGAAGACAGCCTCTTTCTAGTCCAGAGTTAGGGAGGTTTAACTGAGCTTTAAGCAAGGCACCTCAAGTCATTCCCATGGGGGTCTATATACTTAGATAAAGGATCTCAGTAACAGAATGTCTACCTTGGGGTGTCCTGTTGGCATGTGTGGGAGAGATTGTTTTGATTGTGTTGATTAGTATAAGAAGACTTTACACTGTTGTTGGTACCATGGAATAAGTAGACTATCCTAGATGAAAATCAGGCATGGTCTGACCTCAAGCTGTACTACCGAGCAATTGTGATAAAAACTGCACGGCACTCTTATAGCTCCAGACAGGTTGAACAATGGAATAGAATTGAAGACCCAGAAATAAACCCACACACCTATGGTCACTTGATTTTTCACAAGGGAGCTAAAACCATCCAGTGGGAAAAAGATAGCATTTTTAACAAATGGTGCTGGCACAACTGGCGGATAGCATATAGAAGAATGTGAATTGATCCATTCTTATCTCCTTGTAAAAAGCTCAAGTCTAAGTGGATCAAAG
>NC_034606.1:36762214-36775459 GCF_900095145.1 Mus pahari
CTCCATTGCTGGTGGGATTGCAAGCTTGTACAACCACTCTGGAAACCAGTCTCGCAGTTCATCAGAAAATTGGACATAGTACTACCGACAGATCCAGCAATGCCTCTCCTAGGCATATACCCAGAAGATATTCCAACTGGTAATAAGGACACATGCTCCACTATGTTCATAGCTGCCCTATTTATAATATCCAGTAGCTGCAAAGAACCCAGATGTCGCTCAACAGAGAAATGGATACAGAAAATGTGGTACATTTACACAATGGAGTGCTACTCAGCTATTAAAAACAATGAATTTATGAAATTCTTGGGTAAATGGATGGATCTGGAAGATACCATTCTGAGTGAAGTAACCCAATCACAAAAGAACTCACTTGATATGCATTCACTGATAAGTGGATATTAGCCCAGAAACCTAGAATACCCAAGATACAATTTGCAAAACACAAAAAAGTCAAGAAGGAAGACCAACATGTGGATACTTCATTCCTCCTTAGAATAGGGAACAAAATACCGATGGAAGGAGTTGCTGAGACAAAGTTTGGAGCTAAGACAAAAGGATGGACCAAGCAGAGACTGCCCCACCCGGCAATCCATCCCATCATCAGCCACCAAACCCAGATACTATTGCACATGCCAGCAAGTTTTTACTGAAAGGACCCTGATATAGTTGTCTCATGTGAGGCTATGCAGTGCCTGGCAAATACAGAAATGGGTGTTCACAGTCATCTATTGGATGGAACACAGGGTCCCCAATGGAGGAGCTAGAGAAAGAACCCAAGGAGCTGAAGGGGGTCTACATTCCTGTACATGGAACAACAATATGAACTAACCAGTACCCCCAGAGCTCATGTCTCTAGCTGCATATGTAGCAGAAGATAGCCTAGTTGGCCATCATTAGGAAGAGAGGCCCCTTGGTCTTGCAAACTTTATATGCTCCAGTACAGGGGAATGCCAGTGCCAAGAAGTGGGAGTGGGTGGGTAGGGGAGCAGGGCAGGGGGAGTGTATAGGAGACTTTTGGGATAACATTTGAAATGTAATTGAAGAAAATATCTAATAAAAGCCACCAAACACAGACCCTATTGCATATGTGAGCATGAACTTGCTGAAAGGACACTGATATAGCTATCTCTTGTGAGGCTATGCCAGTGCCTGGCAAATATAGAAGTGGATGCCCACAGTCATCTATAGGGTAGAACACAGAGACCCCAATAGAGGAGCTAGAGAAAATACCCAAGGAACTGAAGGGGTCTGCAACCCTATAGGTAGAACAACAATACGAACTAATCAGTACCCCCAGAGCTCGTGTCTCGAGCTGCATATATAGAAGATGGCCTAGTCAGCCATCGTTGGGAAGAGAGGTCCCTTGGTCTTGTAAACTTTATATGCCCCATACAGGGGAACACCAGGGCCAAGAAGTGGGAGTGGGTGGGTAGGGGATCAGGGTGGGTGGAGGATATAGGAGACATTTGGGACAGCATTTGAAATGTAAATATCTAATAAAAAATAAAATAATTTAAAAAAATTGAAAAAATAATTGATCAATATTCAGAGACTAAGCCACCAACCAATGAGCATACATGGGCTGGTTTGTGGCCCCTGGCACATATGTAGCAGAGGACTGCATTGTCTGGCTTTAGTGGAAGAGTATGTACCTAATCCTGTAGAAACTTGATGCTCCAAGGAAGGGGAATGCTGGCAAGCATGTGTGTGTGGAAGAGTAGGGGGACTAGGGGGATGAGGGGAACGTGTGGGTGGGTGGGGGAGCATCCTCTCAGAGGCAAAGGGGAGGGGAATGGGGAGAAGAACTCTGGCAGGACAATCTGGAAGGGAGGGGCAACATTTGGAATGTAAATAAATAAAATATTGTTAAAAACATCCGGCATGGTGTACCATCCTCAGGAGACTTTAAGCAGGACTATTGCTACTATTTTTACTACCATATCCCATGGTTTGAATATATCCAATGAAGTCACCATGGTTTTTGAGGAGTAAGATTCCATGGTTTTCTGTCAATTAATGTCAACTGCCTGACTCCTATTACAGATCAGGCTTTTCTGTAACAGTCAACCTGACCGAAAGAAAAGACAAGACTTTGGTCTAATCCCTCACCATAATCTTCCATCAGAAAGGGTAACTTTCCTGGAGGTGACTCATCAGAACCCCATTTTTTTCCAGAGTGAAGGCACTCATAGGTGCTGAGAGGAACCCTGTGTACCAAAGACAGTCTCATTAGAGCACATTTCCTGGTGCTAGTAATTAAATCCTACCTGCCTGCCTTTCTCAGAAGGCCAGTGCTGATTAGGGCACTGACAGCTCTGTTTCATATTTAACATTAACTGGAGAGCACAATCATGGCTCAAGAGTTTAGATTTAATTTTCAGACTTAGCAGCACACTTCATGGGAGCCTGAACTTGATATGTAGAAGACTTGAAGAGCCCTGACTGGAAAAGGGAAGTACGTCATGTCCAGTCCTTTGGCTCTAGTATAAAATGGTCAGATGGATACTCTCAATCCTGCTCTGGACTCACAGGTCTATAAATTAGCTGCCACAGGGGCAAATGGGGGGCATATCCATGCTTCCTACTTGGAACTGTCTACCCAGTTCGGGAAGTGTTTATGGATAAATATTAGAAGAAAAATGGCATATATCCCTCAGGAGAGATTGATAGGGAAGGGAGCTGTGAACCCTCTATAGAGTAGACATAATAGCTTTATTTCAGGAATGGTGCTTCCCTCTCTGTTAAATGCTGTTTATTCCTGTGTAAAATAGAAAGATAACCTATGATGAAATGACGCAGATAAAATGCTGGCTAATCCCTAGGATACAGCAGAGGACAAACCCAGTCTGGTCCTCTCTTTTTTCTTCCTTCCTTTCTTCTTTACTTTTCAAAATTACATCAATAGGCAGAGCTGTTCACAGATGCATGAAGAGAAGTAGGCTGAGTGGGTATATGATGAATGGATGAGTTACCTTTACATTGCTGTAACAAAATAGCTCCGAGAAGTTAAGGAGAAGGGACATAGTTGTACCTACAGTGCCATTCTGGGTCTGTTGCAATAAAGGGAACATGGAGAAACTTGTGGCAGAGGAAGTGTAAGGAGGCAGCTGCTTGTTTATATGACTGCACACAGGAAGCAAAGATTGAAACAGAATCCATTTAAAGACTGACTTATAGAGGCACACTTCCATTCAGGATCCACATCTTTCAAAACAGTGATGTAAGCTGGAGACAGAGCATTCTACGCATGATTGCATGGGGGGGGTATTCCAGATTTACTCCATAAACTTAGACACTTGGACAGACAGATGGATGGATATGTCTAGGTGTGGATAGATAGTCTCTCACTAGAGGCCATTCTGTGGATTACATAGGCATCCTTTTTTATCTAAGATGAGCCAAGCAGAGCCAGAAATTCAAATGTGTGAGAGAGCACAGGCTTCTTAGTGGTTGGATGTAGGCTGACACTCAGACTTACCAGTCAGTGGTATTGCCCAACACCCACTACAGAAAACCACGTGGAGGAGAGGGCATATAACAACCAAATAGCAATGTGCACACACTTCTGCCTTGTTCAGCAACAACCCCCCCCCCCGTACACACACATACACCTGGTAGATCTATCATATAGTGTCTAGCACCCAAGCCCTCTAATAAAATCTAATACAGTACAGCTTTGTAAAAATATCATGCTGATGAGGAAGCTGCCAACATGAGTTTGGTAGCCATTCCTCATGATGTGGTCTTCAGAACCATTAGTGGGCACACACACACACACACACACACACACACACACACACACACACACCAGGTCATACCAGGGCAAATAAATACTGCTAGAGGGAAATGTCCAAGAGAGGAAACTGAGGCTTGCATTTGAGGTAAAATCCAATTCCATTGAATCTGAGACATGTTTGTGAGAGAAAAGAAAACAAATTAGGAACTAGGGAATCTGAAGTCCCAAGAGGATTCTTCCACTTGAAGCCTCAACTAATTACAAAACCTGGCAGTCATGGGTGTGTACATGGCTTTTAACCCAATGGGAGTTAACTGAGCCTGACTGTGGGCATTAAAAAAGAAGCTTTGCAATTTTATTGGCAAAAGGGTGAGCTATTCCTTGGAAAGCTCTTAATAATAGAGAGCATTCCATTGCTTTAAATGTCAAAAACAATGCAGTCTTCAATAATGCAGTCTTAAATCAGCAAGATGTTTCCCATTTTCAGTAAATAAATGTGGTTCACAGACCCTAGGCATCTATGAATCAAGTCCCATCTAACCTCTCAAACACTCCTTCCCTGTTTCTTCCCCCTCCTCCTCCTCCCTCTGCTCTAGTCTCCAAGCATTTAAGTCTGAAATCTAAAGATTCATGTGTACCAGGGTGAGAGGAACAGAAGGGAATCCTATATGGTTATGATTCAATCTGCCTCGGCTTCATTACTTTATTATTCAATATTTAGGTTTGTTGTTGTTTGTTTGTTTGTTTAACCTCGCTGCTCTAAATGAAGAGAGTGCCAGAAACTTTTTCAACGCTCGACTAAGGACAGTTTTCATTTCAGGGCTGTTTCCTATGGTCTCATTGCTCACCAAGTCACAGAAAGAAAGAAATGAGAAAAACATACGCTTCCTGCAAATATGTTCCTGACTTTTCAGAAGTCATTTATTGGTAGGAACTGAAGTGCCTAAGAGGCCTCTTTCTCACACTGTTCAGTGAATGCCTTCACCATGACTTTCATCCATACAACACAGACAACACTCAACAAAGGAATCAGGATATAAGAGTGCCTGCCACCCTCCAGGTGGACACTGACTCTACCTACCAAGGTCACCTTTCCACCCTCCAGACAAACTCTAGGACAAGTGTGAAGCCATTACCCTCTACTTAACACACACAGTGATAGTCAGCTTTCTGTCACTATGACTAAATAATTGAAATAATAAACTTGTAAGAGAAAGGAGATATTTTGATCATAGTTCTGAACACTTTGTTCTGAGTTCCAGTGACTCTGTGGCTGAGATGTTCCATGACCCTTGTGGGAATTGCATAGGACAGCAGATTCCTCACCTCAGAATCCAGTGAGTGACCAAGAAAGGCCATGGCTAAGTCGCCCTTCACAATCAATCCCCCTGCAACTTGGCCAATCCTATCTTTCCCAGTCTGTCAAAAACACCACTTCTCTCTTATTCTCTGCTGTAGAGTGGTACAGTTCATAAGATCCCAGGCAATTTCCTTGTCTAGACCTTTTCACAATGTATTCCCAAGGCTTTAGGTTCCTTTTTATTCTTACCTGGCTAGTGACATCCCTCATTCAAGCTATATGTCCTGCTATCTTATGGGTGACCAGGTATCTATCCCTGTATACCTTCAATATTTTGTCTCTTTGGACTTCTATTTCTGATCTGTCTTTCTCATCTCTCTCCCCCCATAGGACCTTCTAAACAACTTGCATTCGAACCTGGTTCTTTCTCTTTATTATGGCAGAATCTCTAGGATACAGACTACTAAAGAACAGACAATGTGATGTCTCCTACAGAACAGAATCTGCATCAAGTTGTTGGGTTTTCCATGGATAAGAATGCCTTTTATGGATATAGATACAGAGACAAAATTTGGAGCTAAGATGAAAGGATGGACTATCCAGAGACTACCCTACCCAGGGATCCATCCCATCATCAGCCACCAAACCCAGATACTATTGCACATGCCAGCAAGATTCTGCTGAAGGGACCCTGATATAGCAGCCTCTTGTGAGTCTATGCCAGTGCCTGTCAAACACAGAAGTGGATGCTCACAGTCATCTATTGGATGGAACACAGGGCCCCAGTGGAGGAACTAGAGAAAGTACCCAAGGAGCTGAAGGGGGCTGCAACCCTATAGGTGGAACAACAATATGAACTAACCAGTACCCACTGAGCTCGTGTCTCTAGCTGCAAATGTAGCAGAAGATGGCCTAATTGGCCATCATTGGGAAGAGAGGTCCCTTGGTCTTGCAAACTTTATATGACCCAGCACAGGGGAACACCAGGGCCAAGAAGTGGGAGTGGGTGGGTAGGGGAGCAGGGCGGGGTGGGGGGAGGGTATAGGGAACTTTCGGGATAGCATTTGAAATGTAAATAAAGAAAATATCTAATAAAAAAATGGGGAAGAAAAGAATGCCTTTCTTGAGGAATTACTAATTCTGGGTATGAAGCATCTACTTTAGATGCTGGAACAAAACTAGACTCAGAGCGTAAGCAGGACAGTGGGGTTTCCATCTATGACACTCCCCAGTGAAGATGCTCTGTACAGAATTAAGTCAGAACTACTGGTAGGTAAGGCTCTCTTGACTAGTTCTGCAAAACCTGACCTTAGTTTTCCTATGTAATTTATAAACATTCATTAGCACATAATAAAGATAAGCAAGGATGAAATCAAACAGAGAAGTTAGCAACTTGACCACAGGTCCCAGCTACTGGAGATTAGAGGAACTATAGCCAACACTCCCATTCTTTAATGTTCTCTCTTGTGTTCCACTGTCCTCAAGGCCATATGCATTTCATTCTACTTAATAGATCTATTTGAAGGCTGGCAAGTCGGCCCAGCAGGAAAATGCACTTGGACACAAGCCTGATAACCTAATAACCTGAGTTTGGCCCTCACTAAAATCTGGATGCCATGGTGTGCATCGGTAATCAAGAGCAGGAGATGGGAGCAGAGACAGGAGAACCATCAGGAAACTTGTGGGCCAGCTAAAGTGGAGGACACAGCATGGCAGAAACAAATAGAGGGACCCTGCCTCACCAATGAGGAAGGAAGAGACTCACTTAACAAGTTATCCTGTCCTCTACACATGTTCTCTGCTGCATGTACATACCCACATTTGTCATGCAAAACAAAAATTCATATATAAGAATAGAATGTCAAAGAGAAGTGGGTGAGACTCACTGAGTGCCAGTGAAAGTCCCAGGGGCATTCTGCTTTTCTTTGATTCCACCAGGGGGTAATTGGGCCCTCTGGGTGGCTCTGAGCTCACAGGCAGCTTTCTCCACCCCTGCAGTACAACATTTCCTTCCCTGCAGAAGTCTTTGCTTTACACACCTGCTGAGTATGTCCTCACCAGGGGTTAAGAGGATAAAAGGTTCAAAGCAGCAGGCTCCTGAAGTCACAGATTAAAAGGCAAATAAGGTAAAAACAAGCCTGGGGCATTATTATTATCTATATGGATTTTGCTGTAAAAAAAAATAATAATAATCCACATAGCCCATGTGTATAAGGACTGAAATGACTGAATTCAGGTCAGTCCTCAAAGAGATAATAATGACATTTCATGGAGGGTGATCAAACTTTATTAAAATAATGATTATACCATTTTAGCAAAAAAAAAAAAAAAAATCAGAGATTGTTGACACTTAGCTATACTCTTGTGCCTGACCAAGAGTAATAAATACTCAAAAAGTCAAATTGGTTTAAACCAAATTGGGGAAATGGTTTTGTTGTTGTTGTTGTTGTTGTTGTTGTTGTTTTGTTTGTTTGTTTTTTTATCTTAAACTGAAAAATCACAGACCTGATTCTAATGTAGTACGAAGTCCATCATGTCTGCAGAGTGTCCGACTGTGTGCAGGGACCTCCAAGCTTTTGCAGTGTCTTACTGTGAGGCGGCCTGGGAACTTGACTCTAGTTTGCCCCCACTCTGCTCCTGCCACTATCCCTTTTCCTAAAAAGACATGGGTATTCAATGGTTTTTCTCAAACCTGAATAATCCTCATAACTGTCTCTAAAGTGTGGGACAGAATGAAAAGAATCTCAATACAGATTAATAAAGGAAGTTAAAACAAGATTGTTTCTGACAGAACCAGACAAATCAATTAGATGATCTCTGGCAAGCAAAGATAATTGTATTTCAAAGTCTATTAAAGCATATCAGGGCCAGTTAGCTAATTTCACAGGGGGACCGGCTGTCGCTGGGCATTAGGTAGCAATGGGAAACATCGGGCAGAAACACAAGAAGGCATTTTCTCCCTAGGATCACTAGACCTATAAACTCAGCATTTGAGTTCAGCATAAAAGTGGCAGGTGTATTTGTTCAAAGGGGATTTCCATCCTAACAGGGCTGTGAGCAATTAAACGTCTATGCCAGACCTGACAAAACTGATTATACATCCTTTGTGTGAAGTTATTCGTCTAAAACCTCTGAGGAGACATCTTTAAAATAAGATAAAGGAAAGGGATTGAGGAAAGACAAGAGACGAATCTGAACATCAAATGGTGAAAAATGTCACTCAGAAGGAAAACCAGACTGGCTGAAAACCTTTGAGAAATAAACTTAGAAGTGAAGTTTGAGTTTCTTTTAAATAACAAATGTTAGTTCCATCTCAATTGTCAATATTCTAAATGAGGGTTTGCATTTGTTGCAACTGTTACCTGCAAGTTTATCCTGCATTAGGGACTCTGCATATGGAGACTTTTAACTTAATTAATACTAGTTTTGAAAGGGTCTCTGTTAGAATAAAGTTGACACAAATGTAGCCATACAGAAGGCCAGAAAATAGTGGCCATGCTTATCTGTGTTTCAATGGAAATTTTGAATATTTGTCTCATATGCATTTTCTTCACCTTTCAAACAGAATATTTAACTGTGCCCCTGAGATGCTGAGCAAGCATTTACAGTTCATCTGGCAACAGTGTCCAAAAGCTTAAGTGTTATGATCTGTTTTGAAAAAAAGTATCTTGAAGCATTAAAATAAAAAAAAAAAAGTGAATGTTTCTCTCTCTTTCAGGTATAAATGGGCTAGAAATATACATAGATGATAGACAGATATGAACAGAATGGGTCTTGTAATTAACCACTCCTCTATTATTTTATTATTATTATTTTTTTTTTTTCAAGACAGGGTTTCTCTGTGTAGCCTTTGCTGTCCTGGAACTCATTCTATAAACCAGGCTGGCCTCGAACTCAGAAATCAGCCTGCCTCTGCCTCCCAAGTGCTGGGATTAAAGGCGTGTGCCACCACTGCCCGGCCAGCCCCATTCCTCTATTATTATCTATATAAATTATTTCCTTAGAACATTGCTGCTCTCTATAAAGTGAGAGCTTGTCTGCTGCCTTCTT
The DNA here is from genome assembly GCF_900095145.1 of Mus pahari. Taxonomy (NCBI): domain Eukaryota; kingdom Metazoa; phylum Chordata; class Mammalia; order Rodentia; family Muridae; genus Mus; species Mus pahari. The sequence goes on from NC_034606.1 coordinate 36,771,304, forward strand.
GTGCCCAGTAGCATTCTGAAAGCAAGCTGAAGAGTGCCTGCAGTTTCTACAACAGAAGAATATTCAAAGACATTTGGTAGATGAACTATCACAGTTCTCAGGTCAAAGAGGATAGTAAGAAAGGCAAGTAGACTCTTCATGCAAATCCAATCAACCATCTGAAAGCTCAGGATTTATCAGGGAACCTTTGAAAACTGTGAACTGCTCAGTGCTACTGGAGAAATGTCGGGCTTAATTAGGGGAGGGGATAATTTAAGCTCTCCAGGCAATTCTAGTCCTAGGTCACTGTCCATGGTAAAGATTTTCATAAATAGGCTATTAACAGTGCCTTCTGTGCATTCCAAGCAGAAGCAGTCAGAAAACAGGCTAGATTGTGGTTTCCTGTGATTCGGGTTCAGAGGGTCTAAGATAGTAGATAGGAGTTGGATTTTTAAAAAGTGCTCAGGGGTTGGTGGCACTGCAACCAACAAGCCACACTTCGGGTGCCGGTGACTTAAACAACATGAGAGGAATAGAATTTGTCCTCCCTGTATTAGCACCATTTCATGAAGATCTTGAAGACTCTGTAATTGAAGGAGGAAAAAAAAAAGCAGCATAAGCTAGAACTTCACTTTTACTGAGCTTCAGGCATCACTGGGAGCGGGGCTACTTAAAGATGGCAAAATCAGATCCTCATTCTTTAAATTTTTACAATTACCAAAGAGAATAGAAACTACTCCTAACACGCTATAATATTACCAGTACCCTATAGCCTAAGTTGAAGAAGAAGAGGAGGAGGAGGAAGATGAAGAGGAGGAAGAAGTAGCTGAAAAGGAAGAAGAGGTAGAGGAAGAAGAAGAGATAAAGGAAAAGATGAGGAAGAGAAGGAGAAGAGGGAAGAGGGGGTGGAGACGCCTTTCGCCTCCATAACCCATTCCCTGTTTTCCCTCTTCATAAATCATCATCATTAGTCTTGGACTGGCTCATCTCCCTGACATCAGAGCCACTCTGTTCCTGCCTTGTTAGACACCCTCCTAGATACTAACCCCAGTCATTCTTCAAGTGACAGTCTGATACAATTTACGTCATGAAAGCTCCTCTCACTCTCGTCTACAGATTGGATTACCCCTTCTGCTTTCTGGTATCCGACATGTCTGTTTTAGTGATAACTTATCACATATCCTGTAAGGATTTCTCTCTTTCTTTAGGTGGTAAACATCTTAAAGCCAAGCGTGCAATCTTTCTATAGTAGTGTTTCCACATACGTCATAATAAATTTAACATTGACTCTCTGAGTCTAGGTCCTAAAAAGACATCTTATGAGCTAAGTGGTGGGAATATATGAATGATAACAAGGTATGAAAATATGATTAAATACTGAAGTATTGATCCACCAAAATGGTTTGAGGAATTGAAGCCTCTTCCACATTCAAGCCTGGTCCTGCAAAGAGAGCCAAGACTCATGGCTATGAGATTCATGAGCACCAAGGGAGACTCTTCTAGCACAGCTTTTTTTTTTTTTTTCTAAAAGATCATATTGTCAAGCTGCCTTACAAATATTTATGTTTACACCAATTCTTCTCCTAACTTTGGTCAGAAATGCTTTTTATTATAGTGGGTAGGGCTTCACTAAGACAGGCATTGCTGTTCACAGTTGTGAGAATAAGCAACTATGATTGTTCAACAATAATAGATGGGACATAAGTATCACCCCCACCCCACCCCCAGTGCTAAGGGAACACCCAGCAAAAGGGAAGGAAAGAATATAGGGGCTAAACATTTATGTGAATCACTGCGAGATGCTGTATTCTAGATATGAAATGGCTATTGCATACATGAATTCAAAACAGCTATGGTTTCTGCACAAGATCTTCCAAAGATCATGCCTGCTAAAATTCCAGTATTGGGGGTTAGGAATATCCTGATTCCTTACTGCTAGCTGAGGAGCAATTGTTAGCCGATGGCTACTGCTGGAGGATCATTAATCTTTCATTGTGTAGTTGATTCTCCATGCCCCCAATGAATAACTCCACACTCATGTAATTGGGGGCGACACAAATTGGACTCAGTGTGTTAAAAACAAATATCCAACATTTAGATAGATAGATAGATAGATAGATAGATAGATAGATAGAAAGATAGATAGATAGATAGATAGATAGATAGATAGATAGATAGAAAGAAAGAAAGATAGATAGATAGATAGATAGATAGATAGATAGATAGATAGATAGATAGATAGATAGATAGATAAGGAAGAGATGAAGTTGAAAAGTAAAAATTGGCAATGTCCTTGGGTTGTTAGAAGGGCAATGAAGTGGGACTGAAGAGTCCAGAGGATCAAGGTACGTTGTATTCATATGTGAAAGTTTCAAAGGATAAAAGAATGAAAAAGAAGCATTTATATATCACTGGTTAAAACATCAGCTTCAAGAGAAAATTATAACCTTTATCAGACATTAAAAGTTAGTTTGAGGAAATATTTGAGCTAGAACTTGCCTAGGGTAGAATTTTCAAGGCAGTACTAGGCATCAGAGAAACAAAGATGTTCTGAGAAGCAAGGAGTTTAAGATTGAATTATACAATATTTGAGAACTAGAACATAAAAGGAAAAGAAACAGAAGGTTCTCAACAGAAAGCAAAAAGGTTATGATAACCCTGGGGTTTGTTACTTCCTGAATGTTACTACGGACAGACTGGAAACAAATGTGTAAACCACACCTGACAGACACTGGTCACCATGCTGGCTCACCACATGTTTTGTTTGTTTGTTTGTTTTGCTGTAATTTTTAGCTTGCCATTGTTATAGTCTAAGATATTGGCTCCATAAATATATTCTATATATTTCATTCTTGTTTTTAATTAGCACAGTCATATGTTTTATTATGAAATTTTCATATACACTTCTGTCAATATACTTTGTTCTTAACCAGCCTCTTCTGGCCTCACCACCTACCACCACCACCACCACCCTGTTCCTGTCTGATGTGACCTTCCTCTCTAGAGATGGTCCTCTTGCTGCTCTAATGTCACATGTGTTCCATCACCACCCCTTTATCCCCTCCCACTCTTATCTTAATAGACTCTGCTTGTTTTGAGTGTGTAGTAATGGCTTGTATACATGAATGTCTATTAACCACATATAAGCCTGGTGCACACTGAGGTCAGTAGAGGCCATTAGATCTCCTGAATTTGGAGTTGCAGACACTTGTGTGCCACCATGTGGGTGCTAGAAAGCAAAACTGAGTCCTCTGGAAGAGTGGCCTTTGTTCTTAACCACGGAGCCATCTCGCCAGTCCCCTCCATGTGATTTATGTTTATGTGTTTTAATCCCTTGACAACTCATTCATTTATAAAATGTATACTGATCATTTTCTCATACCCTCCCTCCTCTCTTATCCTTTCACTCTTGACAAACCTGTTCTCACCAGCAAGTCCTCTTCCTGTTTCAAGTTATTTTTTTTATTATTAGATATTTTCTTTATTTACATTTCAAATGCTATCCTGAAAGTTCCCTATACCCTTCCCCCACCCCTGCTCCCCTACTCATCCACTCTCACTTTTTGGCCCTGGCATTCCCCTATACTGGGGGTTATAAAGTTTGCAAGACCAAGGGGCCTCTCTTCCCAGTGATGGCCGAATAGGCCATCTTCTACTATATATGCAGCTAGAGACACGAGCTCTGGGGGGTACTGGTTAGTTCCTATTGTTGTTCCACCTATAGGGTTGCAGACCCCCTCAACTCCTTGGGTACGTTCTTTAGCTCCTCCATTGGGGGCCCTGTGTTCCATCCAATAACTGATTGTGAGAATCTACTTCTGTGTTTGCCAGGCACTGGCATAGCCTCACAAGAGGCCGCTATATCAGGGTCCATTATCAAAACATTGCTGGCATGTGCAATAGTGTCTGGGTTTGGTGACTGATGATGGGATGTATCCTCGGGTAGGTAGTCTCTGGATAGTCCATCCTTTCGTCTTACCTCCAAACTTTGTCTCTGTAACTCCTTTCATGGGTATTTTGTTCCCTATTCTAGGGAGGAATGAAGTATCCACATGTTGGTCTTCCTTCTTCTTGGTTTTCTTGTGTTTTGCAAAATGTATCCTGGGTATTCTAGGTTTCTGGACTAATATCCACTTATCAGTGAGTCCATATCTAGTGAGTTCTTTTGTGATTGGGT
>NC_034606.1:36776119-36781376 GCF_900095145.1 Mus pahari
TCTTTGAGGCTTTCCCCCACTTTCTCCTCTATCAATTTCAGTGTCTCTGGTTTTATGTAGAGGTCTTTGATCCACTTAGACTATTTCAAGTCTTTTTATCTGCCTTGTTTTGTTTGCTTAATTACAGATCATCCAAAATCCTCTACATTCTGAGGTGGCAGCGCACGGCTCCAAATCCAGCTCTAACTTCCAAATTCAAGGTTCCCAGTAGACTATGTCTGCCTTCCGTTGTCATGAGTCTTAGTGACGAATATGGGTATGACACCTTGTGATATTTGTTGACAATGGTGAAGACATGTTCCCCTTTGAGAATTTGCCTCAGTCAATATAGACTTTGAATAAATGCAAGCTGACTGTTTGCTCAGAGCAAACATCATCAGAAGACATCCTGCCTCCTGGAACTGGAAAAGCCATCCTCAAATATGAATGTGCTGAAAGCAAGTAACTCTGTAAGTAGGGACAATCCTCAGGCAATCTTCTGCACTTCTATGTTTTTGCCACCATCTTCTAGCTCTTACATTCTCTCAGCCCCCTCTTCCTTGATATTCCTTGAGTCTTAGGAGAGGAGAGTTGATATAGATGTCTCATATATAGCTGAACACTCATTTTTATAAATTTTTACAACTTGAACAGTAATGAGTATTTGCATTAACCACTACTCTCTTTATAAAAAAAAAAGCATCTCTGATCAAAGTTGGGAGCAGCATAGTTCTATAGATATAAATGTAAACCTTTAGAAGGTAGTTTGACAACTTGACAATTTATTAAAACAATAATAAACCCTCCATCATCACTTCCCTATCATCTTCCTCTTCTTACTTTTAGGAGAATACTGTACTCCTGTGAAACAGCCTGAAATCCAATCAAGAAAGTTATTGGTTACACCAGTATAGTCTTGTCACTATTGCACCATTTGGGATACTTTTTCAGGGAGGTTGGTATAATAGCATGCTGAATCCAGCTCTGTTTAAGACCATTAATGTTTTTTCTTATATAGCAACCTGGATGGCCTCTTCCATCACAATAAAAACTAACCAGTGAGAAGAGTTTCCTAGTCAGTTCAAGAGTGAGCAGTCTGTGTCCTACAACCAAAACATGTGGTATCTTTAGCAACAGGACATTACCAATTAATTATGATAGGACTAGAACCATAACAGCCTAGGATGCTCATCTCCTTATTCATCTACTTTAGATAGGAATACTTGCTGTCTGATCCCTTAATTCTCTCTTTCACCAATCTGAAACTGTCAGGCTGGCACAGCTATAGAATGTTTTCTTCTGAATTTCAAGTTTGCCTTGAATCTCAAAGAAGGCTTTAAAGCAAGAGTTCTTAGCAATAAAGGGACAATTAAGACTTTGGGTCTTTAGTGGTCAAGTGAATACAAACACACACACACACACGTATACACACACACACACACACACACACACACACACACATTCCTTCACTTTTTGTGGTTAGAGGAGGATTTAGGTCAGGTATGTCTACTTAATGACTGCATGTTAACACTTGGGTATTTGCCATGGGGATATGGTTGAAATATAGAAACTCTTGGTCCATCTTCAGATCATTGGGAGCATACTTTGGGAAGTTCTGAAACCTGTCTATCTGAGCCCCTCTCCATCACTCTCTCCATTTCTCTCTCTCCATCCCCTTCTCTCCCTCTCTCTCCATCCTACTCTCTCCCCTCCATTTCTTCTCTCTTCTCTCTCTCTCTCTCTCTCTCTCTCTCTCTCTCTCTCTCTCTCTCTCTCTCTCTCTCTCTCTCTCTCTCTCTCTCTCCATATATATAATCTCTAACTTGATTTCTCATTATTTTCCACCTTAATAAGGAAGATTTTGCTCCACTATACACACATCTGTCATGTGACACTTTGTCCTATATACAAGGCATTGGAGCTAGCGTATTTTGGACTGAATCTTCCAAACATGTTAACCAAGATCAAACATTTCTAAGACTTTTGTAAGTTGTTTAAGTGATGGAGCTCTGACTGGCAGGCCTTTCTAGTGACCATATATGGTGTACTTGTTGAATCATGTAGCCATGTCTTTTCATTCCCCTCACCCATCACATTTGAGAAACATTTTTGTTCTCCCCACTGACAGCAGAAATCCACTAACTTTTTTTTTTCTAAAGGTACCCTAGGGCCTCATCTTGCCCACTAGGTTTCAGATACAGCCATCCATCTTCCATGAAGTTTCACTGGAAGTGTGGCTCCTTTGGGATTCACATTGAAAGCATCCTCAACTATTGAGCCTCAAGGGACTTGTACCCATCAGGAGCTTTCCTGACAGATGTAGAATTCCAGCTGGCATCATGCCCAGCCGATCTGTAATTTACTGAAGGCAAGAATTCAGGGAACTCCAGGTCATTATTTTAGAGTTTTACTGCTGATTTAACATTGTGGATTATAGAGCTCATTTTTGTAAGAGATATGATTCCTTCCCTTTATATTTTATTGAACTATGTTCTTAGTTTGAGGTCTACTCTCTTATTTTTAGTCATAAGCTCCTGACATTATCCATATATAAAGAGTGGAACTTAATGTTAACCAAAATATTCTAGCATTAAGAGGTGGAAGCTTTGCGTTTAGTTCTGGTAGATAACTAAGGGCACGGCAATGGCCTATATTATTTGGGAGCCTCTGTCTTCCTTAAGACTCACAATTCAGAGATATATCCCACACTTGGCATTATGATTTTCATTTAAGAAGGTATGGCTTCTGAGAGCCACTTATTCATCATTTCAGAGAATAAATAAGAGACTGATGACAAGTGAAAGAGTTGAGATTAAGTGACTATTCAGTGACCAGTCCTATATGAGACATCTATATCACACTGCCCAAGACTGAGACAACACTGTTGAAGAAACGGCAGAAAAAAAAAAATGTAAGATACAAAGAGTAGTTACAAATATTGTGAAACTTTGCCTTCTGTACATAAAATGAAATCACAGTGGTTATAAGTTACCTGCAAGGAACTTGTATAACACCAACATTTAATCATGAATGTGGGGCTTGGTGCTCAGGAAGCCCTATGGCTCACTGAGAATTGACAGTACCAGGAAAGGGGAATGACTTTTGTTTAGTGGTGAAGACACTGGTTAATTGCTCATTCCCCAATAAATACAGCTCACCAGTACCCATGCAAGCAACCCTAATTAAACTCAGTGTTTGTAATGGCTATTCTTGTTTACCACCCTGACTACACCTAGAATTAACTAAAATCCAAGTTCCTGGGAACACCTGTGAGGGATTTTTTTCTTGATTGGCTGGATCATTTGAAGTAGAAAGATTCACTCTAAACCTGGCATGGGAGAAAGAAGCTCTTTCTCTTTGCCTGAATGATCTCACTCTCACTGGCCAGTTCATTTCTTCCCTGGTATTAGAGCCTACTACTTCAGGATTCCATAATATACTGGAGACCAGCTAAGACATCCAGCCTTGTGGACTGAACAACTATTGGATCCTTGAGCTTTTTGTCATGATACAATCACTGTTTGAATAGTTGGATCACAGGCTGTAAGCCACTCTGATAATTACATAGATATATTACAGATTGGTATGGATTAATATATAAAAATGATAAGATATGTGACAGACAGATATAAATATATTCTATCAATTCTATTTCTCTAGAAAAACCCAAGGAATGCAGGATGTCATTCAAGGAAAGAAGACACACAATTAACAAGTCTATATGTTGGGAGAAAGAACAGGTTCATCAAAACTGAGAAGGGCCGGGCGTGGTGGCGCACGCCTTCAATCCCAGCACTTGGGAGGCAGAGGCAGGTGGATTTCTGAGTTTGAGGCCAGCTTGGTCTACAAAGTGAGTTCCAGGACAGCCAGGACTACCCAGAGAAACCCTGTCTTGAAAAACCAAAAAAAAAAAAAAAAACCCTGAGAAGGGGCAATGGGTGGTATATGCAAGCAAAATCCATTATGTATCTGTAAAAATTTTTCAAAGGATACATTTTTAATAACAGAAAGTCTGTAAATGAAAATGCTCTTCTGGTGCATTAGTGGTGTCTATGTTGTATGATTTGCATAGTCATGAGTAAGCATATCTTTGACCAAACATGTATATGTGTGTATATATGTGTGTGTATATATATATATATATATATATATATATATATATATATATATATATATGGAACATTAGAGACAAGCTAAAGAAGTTATGATTTTTTTACATTAACTTTTCAACCCCTTTTACAACTTCACAAAGATCTGCTCATACCTGGGATGTGTTGTTCTACAAGACTTTGTTAATGTTGACTATTGCTCATGGGTCTATAGATCAAATCATGTTTAAAATAAACTCAATTGAGCCTATTTATTTATGTATCTGATTAAACTGTCATTTTGAATTCCACTGTGTACATCAACTAACTTTTAGGAGGAGTTGGATAAGTAATGTTCAAGCATTTCTTGGTGGTGCTATTATTCAGTATCATCCTACATTCATAACTCTAGAGTTCTATAAGAGTTCAGGTAGCTAAAACTAGAATGATATTTATAGCTGTATGCAACCAGAACTTAGAGTATCATGTGTTATGTGCCTTGCTGTTCTGTGGAGCCCTCCTTGTTATTGACATCTGGGGTGTTGAACAAGACTCAGGACTGTTAGATATAGGAACAAAAGCAAGTACTTCAGAGTTAATGTAGATCTTAATTATTAGAGTACCTTGCTTTATTTATACCCCTTGGCTAAAATCACTGTAAATTGAACATGTAATATCATTTATCTTGTGCACTTTGGAAAGAATGTAGACCACTTTAACAACAAGCCTAATTAATAAAAATGAATTCAGGATTGTGAGTGAGAGAGTCTTAAATTCCCCAGTCCACTTGGCTGTAGGGAACTGCAGGCTGGTCTCCAGTTGAGCTGAGGTCTGAACCCCGATGGTCATAATTCACCCTCATGACATGGTAGGCATTCCCTCAGGCTCCTGGAACTCTGGCCCCTTCCTAAGGTACCACATCCAACAGCCCAAAGAGAATCATGGTCAGTGGTCACTTAAGCAATGGCCCAGGCTTCTGACCTTCAGGCTAAACTCCTCCGCAGTTACCTAGCAACAGTGAAGACCATAAAAAGGGGTGTTCAGCCCACCATGCTCTTCTCTTACTCTTACTCTCTTACTCCTTTGTTCTCTCACTTCTCTCTCTTCTCTCTCCTCTTCCCTTTCTCTTTGTGTTCTCTCCTCTCTCCTTTCTCTTTGTGTTCTTTCCCATCCCCTCCCCTCCCCTCCCC
>NC_034606.1:36781654-36784892 GCF_900095145.1 Mus pahari
GGGGGGGGGGTCCCTGTCGGGGCTGCCCCTTCTCCACCCCCCGCTGTGTGGGTCCGAGTGGAAAGTGCCTGGCAGCCCCCCAATGCCTGCGTCTGCCTGCCCAGAGCACAGGGGAACTCTGGCGGGGCACTAGGCCCACCTTCCTCCCCTTTTGCTCCAGGGCCCTCCACTCCCCCCCCCTTATTTTATTTTGTTCCCAACACTTAGTTAAGCTAAGACTATAGTATTTCAACTCCCAGTTCCGAAGAAGCCTATATTAAAAAGTTCACAAGGTTCTGCTTATTTCTAGAGTTTGGTAACAAATACAAAAACTGTCTAATGGCAGGGTGAAATTAGCAAAATGGCTTCCTTTTCAAACAAATGTGAAAATCGAAGATCTGAGTATGAATGAAGCATCAGCAGCAGAAGTGGAACCTACTCAGGTCTCCTGTTTCATTCTAAGTAAGAAGGGAGTGGAAGCAGATAAGCAATCAGTGGTCCTAAGCACTTGCAAATGCTATAAATCACAATACTGACTAGCATGACAAGATGTCCCCACGTGGTATAAGAGTGACACTTATCTTGGGAGTAACCAATAGCTATCTGATTGGATTTAAGGCTTACTCAATACAAGAGCTATATACCTTATACTGTAAACCAAGCATAGTTGGTGAATTTGTGCCCCCTGAAAACCTACCTCTGCCACTTTGTAAAATATTATAATTTCTAACTGCAGTCTAAATACGTATGTATTTAGTATTAGTCCAATATAGCTCTCACCATCATCAAAGAATGCTTCCTCTTTCAGCATACACAGAATATTATAGACAGCCACATTTGGATAAAATAGCAAGAAAACTGATCATGAGGTGTCCAACTCTAGTTGATAAATCTACAACAGAATCTCTACACATAAGGTTCAAGGAACATTACTGAACAAGGGGTGGAAAGATGAGAAGAGACAAAAACAACAATGTCTGCTATGAAATAGTATCCTCTGTATAAGACAAGGAAGTTATGTCCATGAAGTCTTAACCATGTAGTCACCTAAACAAGACAAGCACAATGCCAATACCAGCTAACAGGCCAGCATGGGTGGGGGAAATATCACAAGGCCACACTCCTAGATGTAGAATAGCAAGCAATAATAACTGCTGAGATGAAAATTAAGCCTTCCCCAAGGATGAAACCCCTGATTAGCCAATTCCAAGTAGTGAGCCCTAAACACACACACACACACACACACACACAAATACACATACACTACACACTATATATATATACATATATATATATATATGTATATAAATATATGTATACTTTCTTTAATATAAAAATATATTTTTTTAAACTTCAATACTTTGAGGAGTTGGGAACCATAGGAGAAGTTAAGGTTAGGGTGTAAATAAAGTAAATACGGTACAGAAATAATTGTAAGAAAGGGAGATCATGGATGATACTCAAAAGTAGCATTAATTTCAGATGTATGCTTCTAAAACTGGAGTACTGCTTCACTGGTTGAAACTGTGCATAGGTCCACCCAACGACAGCATCTATCTATGCCTAGGCCCTAAGATTATGCTGGCCTTAGAATTTTCTTAATCCAGCAGAGTCATTAAAAATAGGCTATGCAATGTCAAGAATGGGCACCAAGAGGTTCAATGTCCTAATTACATATTTCCCAAAGGAAGATAACCAAATGACCAGCAAATGTTTGAAAAACAAACCAGTCTAGTATTGCTAATTAGCAAGTAAATGATCATTAAGACTACAAGGAAATCTCATCTAACCTTAATTAGGAAAACTATTATCAAAATAACAAATAAATGTTGGCAAGGATGTGCACAAAGGGGACTTTCACGTATGTAAACAGTATAAAATAGTACAATAATTATGGAAATCTGATTAGAGGTTACAAAAAGATGACAGAATGATTTTGCAAACACACTCTGAGTGTATGTGTGTGTATACATATACATATGTACATATATATACATATATAAAGAAAAAATCATCAATGTGTTGCTGATAGTGGTATGGTGATAGATAGATAGATACATACATACATACATAGATGTATAGATATCACCATACATATTACATGACCATATTATGTTTGTGTGTATGCATATATTTTTTCCAGGTGGGAGGATATTGTATTGGGTTAAATTAATCATATAAAGATAAATACTACATGTTGTTTCTGTTTTATAAGAGTGAAAATGGCCGGGCAGTGGTGGTGCACACCTTTAATCCCAGCACTTGGGAGGTAGAGGCAGGAGGATCTCTGAGTTCGAGGCCAGCCTGGTCTACAAAGTGAGTTCCAGGACAGCCAGGGCTACACAGGAAAACCCTGTCTTGAAAAACAAATAAACAAACAAAAAACAAAACAAAACAAAACAAAACAAACAAAAAAGAGTGAAAATGACGATTGTATGGCAAGAGAGAACAGTACTATCTTAGGGTTGCTATTGCTGTGGTGAAACGCCATGACCAAAAAACCAACCTGCTAAAGAAAGGGTTTATTTGGCTTACTCTTCCACATCACAGTTTATCAAAAAAGGAAGTAAAAGGGCAGAAACTCAGACATGGCAGGAACCGGAAGGCAGGAGCGGATGCAGAGAACATATGCATAAACCTTACATCCCCAAACTCACTTCCTTTAAAATGCAGTGAAAAGATCAACAGAGAAGAGGGAATGTAGAAGAAAATGAGGGAGGGATGAAGGAAGTTAGCTCTTAGTCAATGCATAACTTACTCCAGATGAGCTAATAGTTTGAATTTTCCATTAGACAGGAAAATAATGAAAGTTCTCCATGCATCCAAAATATCTTATTACCTGACCACACCCCCAACACACACACACACACACACACACACACACACACACACTCACTCACTCACTCACTCACTCACTCACTCACAGAGTGAATTATACTTACCCTCTCTGAAAGAGATCCACATTATAAAATTTATGTAGCTCCACAGAAAACTCAACTGTTCCTTGTACTTCAGACATGATCTTTTTGGTTCATTACCTGAAAAAATAAAGAAATAAGTTAACTGCTTAAGATGACTTTAGCCAAACGTATACAGACCTGGTTTCAATAACCAGCAACTTAGCAATGCTTAGCTGGACAAGACCATGTGGCTGACAGGACCAAAGCAACACCGTGTTCTGCTTCAAGGTATGTTCAAAAGTTCTTCTTATATAGAAGGAAGGAAGGAAGGAAGGGAGAGAGAGAGAGAGAGAGAGAGA
>NC_034606.1:36784904-36815714 GCF_900095145.1 Mus pahari
GAAGGAAGGAAGGAAGGAAGGAAGGAAGGAAGGAAGGAAGGAAGGAAGGAAGGAAGGAAGGAAGGGAGGGAGGGCAATCCTTTAGTTAAGGACTTGTGGTTAGGCTTAAGGGCTGTTTTGGCTGGAAGTAAGTCCTGTTCTATGGCCCTTTTATATCCCCTGTTACTTTCAGGAGCTCACATGTTTTCTAACAGGAGACCTTAGGCAACTCAGTTAACTCCTTTGATTCTTTGATGCTGTTGCATCTGTGAGTGTGAACTGGCAACTGCATTTGGTTTGACTAAATTGTAAGAGGATGATGTGAACATGCCCCATTGATCCTTTTTCACACACCCTGGCATGTAGCAAATTCTCAATAAAGGCTAGCCAGCAGTGATGACAATGCATAGTAATCACAGAACGTCACTCTATCATCAATATTGGAGAGTCAGGTGAGTGAAGTGGCAGCAGAACACATGGGTGCTGTGACAGGCAGATGCTATCCAACTTGACAGATGGTTGCAAAATCTGATAAGAAGGCTGGGTGAGATACATGGAAAGAAATAGAACTACAATCTCATATTGCAAACAAATCAAGAAAAGGACCCCAGACAGATTGAATTTTGTGTATGTGAAATCAACTAGATATGATATATTTGAACAAAGAAGGGAATATGCATTAATAGAACACCTGCTGTACTCATATGATTCTGGGTAATATAGAATGTAATTCTCACAGTGTACTTGTGGCCCAGCTGTTCTTGGTAGCTGGTATGTTGTGAAAGAGATTGAGAGCAGAAGAGATAAAATCAGAGGACATCTAGACTTTTCATAGCTGGCAAAGGTGATGGACATGTGGGTCTTCTCTGAATGCCTCTCCCAACCCTCTGGTTCAGTGTCAACTATCCAGAGTAATGCTAGGCCAGCTTCTAAAAACAGGAGTGCACTGCACAGGGTTAAGTAAGCTTTCATCCCGTGTTTCAGTACTGACAAGGGCTCCCTCCTAGGGAATACTTCTGAAAATACAGAAAGCTACATGTCAAATGAGAATGCTGCACAACCTTTTAACCTTTTAACTCAGAATTCTCATACAAAAACAAACAAAACAAAACTGAACCAACTAGACTACAGAGGAAGGTCTCACTCACCTATCCTCTGGGAATTCTGACGTACATGCTCATTTCAGAACCACTGCCTGGATACTATGTTTGGAGTTGACTAGACTTGAGTTGACCCAGTACATTGTGAGTCATGTAATTCTAGATCGTGGTTGAACTTCCTGTTCACTGTTTTCCACATGGCTTACATTTACCCTATAAGACATCCTTAGTAACTGGGTTGGATTAAAGTATGTTAACAGTTTACTACATTATTAGGTATACTGTAAAATATGCACATGAACTACATATACACATGGCAGTTGCAAGGCACATGCCCAACACAACCCATTCCACCTACATCCAGTACTCACCAATCATACAAATACATGCAATATACACAAACATGACATAGCTACATGTAAAAAAAATCCATAGCACTTATATGATGCCTACAACAACTAGTAAGCGGACTAACAACTAAGACTAGTCGGGGTTTCTATTCCTGCACAAACATGACCAAGAAGCAAGTTGGAAAGCTTACACTTTCCACATTGCTGTTGATTACCAAAGGATGTCAGGACTGGAAATCAAGCAGGTCAGNAAGGAGGAACTGATGCAGAGGACATGGAGGGATGTTACTTACTGGCTTGCTTTCCCTGGCTTGCTCGACCTGCTCTCTTATAGAACCAAGACTACCAGCCCAGTGATGGTACCACCCACAAGGGGACCTCCCTTCTTGATCACTAGTTGAGAAAATTCCTTACAGCTGGATCTCATGGAGGCATTTCCCCCCAAATGAAGCTCCTTTCTCTGTGATAACTCCAGCCTGTGTCAAGTTGACACAAAACTAGCCAGTACACCCACTCACACTCAATATAAAACATAAAAGATGCCCATAGCAAAACATCAAAATCACCATGAATGTTTAGACCACACACACACACACACACACACACACACACACACACACACACACACTTAGTACACAACACAAAGTCTTTGTGCTGCCTGCTGCAACCAATTGCCACCCATAATTGATAGCTGCAAACATCTTTTGGGATTTGATTTTTATCACATTTCCTAGACGCTACATCCTCAAGTTCTAAAATTACTGAGTTTAAAGGAATTCTGTTCCCCCAAAAATGCTCAGACTGATCTAGTGACCATTACACTTTGACTCAGGGAGCTCGAGGCGAAGAAAAGTATTTTCCCATAATACCCAGAATTTCTCAAAAGAACTAGCCTTTGAGTGAGAAGGCCTTTGCTAAGCTTTTGTCCAGGGTAACCATTGGCAAGCTCTCTCTTTTTTTTAAATGCAGAGGACCATTAGGTATTTGCCATGTGAGCTCACGTGGAGTAAGCACACTTGCCCTTGATACATACTTCTGCTGCATGTAAGTCCTCCAGCATACTAAGCTTCACTCCCTGCCTGGCCACTAAAAGCTTTTACCTGCACGAGGTCAGCTCAGCCTTCCACAGGAGTCTACTAGGAAAGAGAAAGACCTGAAGATGTGACGTGAGGTTACAGAGAGGTTTCATTGTTCAGGAGGAGAGCAGGAGATCTGTTCTTGCCAATACAGTTTTTTTTTTTTCCTCAACATTGGTCCCAATCCCTCCCACAAAAGAACCATCTATAAATTTAAAGATTAAACACACACACACACACACACACACACACACACACACACACACACACACGCACGCACACACACGCACACTATTGGGTCAAACAGCCAGATTTCCTCAATACCAGAAGAGACCTAGTAATGTTTTCATGGTAAAGCTTGTAGCCACTGTACCTGCTTCAAAATCCAAAATCCAGGAAACACTGGAGGTAAGAGAGGAGCTAGAGGCCAGATGACAGTACCAATTTCCTATTTGTACAACCAAAGAAAGACAAAAAAAAAAAAAGTGAGGGCAGGAAAGATTAGTAAGCCTTTCTCTTTGCAAGCTCAAGTCAAGCTCCTTCTGTTAGTTATATAGACTTTCTAGATTTATGCACTGTTGTATAAAAAGCAGACAGTCTGGGCAGCAATCAGGGGTCTCTGTGGTTGAAAGGCAAGTAAGGCATGTGAGTGTGCATAGGTGAGCATGGGTGAGTGTGCATGGGTGTGTGTGTACATGTGTGTGTGTGTGAGTGCGTGCATGTATATATGAATATAATAAGTATGTGTGTGTCTCAAGTTTATAAATAAATGGCTCAGGATTTACATACCTATTTTTACCATTTGATTCAACTTTCAATCCTTGGTCTCCTTCTTGGTATAAAGAAGAGAGTCTGTTTAACCAGAAGAAATACTCATGAAGAGTATTTCATCTAAGCTTTCTTTTTATATTACTCTTCTGATGTCATAATACATTTTTTACATGTAAGTTTCCTTTGTTTGTTTGTTCATTTGTTTGTTTGTTTGTTTGGTTGGTTGGTTGTATGGTTGGTTTTGTCATCATTATCCAGGAGGGTGTAGTCAAAATTATTGAAACTGAGCAACATGGATTGGAGGTGGTGGAGGAATGAGCTCATTTCCTTCTGCAACTGTGGTCAACAACTCCCTCCTCTAAAGATGTTTCCAAGAAAGTATTCCAGCAGAGGTATCAGAAGGATTCCTAAGTTACATAAGATTGTCACTCCCTGCAAAGGTGTCCAGGAATCAACTGGATATTGGACTTTCATACACTCAGACTTAGTTTTCAGTCCTCACCACCTTTAGTTCTTCAAATCCAATCCATTCTTTTCATTTCTATAGCACTGCCATGGGAACATGGTCACCATCTTCTTCCTGCATTAGCCCTGCTTCCTGGGTACAGGCATCTGGCCCAAGCCATGCTTCTGTTAGGACATCCTCACACTCTCACCACAGTGAAGATCTTTTTAAGGCACACAGCAGTTTCCATAGCTGTAAAGTGACTCCTCAGTGTGACATAAGAGATATTCTTTAACTATGGATTTCTTAAGACACAGTGATTCTTACCTTCATTCCCATGCTGTGTCTGGTTTTAATTTCTCTCCTAAGTTCTACAATGTGAGTTCTTCTGAGCATCTTATTTCCACACAGGCTCTGGGAAATAAACCTTAGCCCAGAAGGGTACTGCTCATGATTAATGATGTCATAGATTCAAGGGTTTGAGCTACTGCTACCGGATTGCATAAAATCAGCTATAGAAATTACAGTTTTTATTTCTTTCTTCAACATCGGAGTTAAGTAGGATTCCTTTCTTCAGCAAGACTTCAAAAGTCTGTCAGGTAATCCATTCCAAAATAACCGGATTGCCTTAGCTTAGAGAGTCTAGAGCCCCTGGCATACAGAGGTCCATGTCAATTAAATGTTCATGATTGTTTGGACTTTTACAATCTGTCTAAACTGTGTAATTAGCAATTTACATTTTTCAAAAAGTTTTAAAATGTTCTCAGTTACCTTCTGGGGAAATCTGATTTAAACACACACACACACACACACACACACACACACACACACACACTAAATTATTATGATTCCAGCATCTTATAGATATTACCTAGGGATGACTTCTTTAACAAATATGTGTTCCATTAAAGCATGGTTTTTCTCCAAAATTTCAATATGTAATTTGTGCAGCCTTTGATATTTTAAACTAACACAAAAGCATGTTGACCTTTATATACATTTACTTTATGAAAAGGGCACAGGGAATCAGTGTGCTAAAAAGACAGTAGCGAAAACAGGAAGGTAGGCAAACATCGTGGACAAGGGAGGACGGGAGAGTCAACTGAGGACAATGTAGCAACTGCAATGGAGAGCCACCTACTAAGACTAGGAACACAGTGTCAGTACAAGCTGAATTCTCAACTATGAGATAAATGACAAGGATGGTTCCCTGACACCTGCCCTGAACTCCATGTGCAGCTGCCCTCCCCACCCCTCCAAAACATGCTCATGTACCAAATGCAGAGATGGATCTCTAACATATATAGAGAGGAATTTTAATCTTGCAACATGGCTGCTCTGACAAAGGATCACATTCAAAGACATTCCAGGTCTATATGGTCTGGCTGTACTATAGGCACATCCTTAGCACACACCTTTAATCCCTAACAATAAAAGTAAGGCTTGCTTGTAGAAAACACCAGCCATGTTTAAAAGTGACGTTGAGGGGCATACAAAGTGATGAATTAGAGAAAGATTTGTCAGGAAGAAGCAGAGATAGGATGCACCCAATTCTCATGAGAACAACTCAGGAAAGAAAGGCTACTTAATGGCAACAAGAGAGAAAAACTACTAACCAGTACCCCCGGGGTTTGGGTTTCTGGCTGCATATGTAGCAGAAGATGACCTAATCGGCCATCAGTGGGAATAGAGGCTCCTTGGTCTTCCAAACTCTATATGACCTAGCACAAGGCAAGGCCTGGGCCAAGTAGTGGGAGTGGGTGGGTAGGGGAACAGAGGTGGGGGGAGGGGTATGGGAAACTTTCGGGATAGCATTTGAAATGTAAATAAAGAAAATAATAATAAAAAAGGAAAAAAAAAAGAGAGAGAGAAACTAGTGGGTGGTGGGTGTGTATAGAAGGTTTACTGGGATGGTTTTAAGGAGATAGCTTGCAGAGAGAACAAGTTAGACACAGGTAAAGAAGATATAATGAGCCAGACAATGAGAAGAGGCCAGAAGATTAGAACATATTACCAAAGTTGCTATGAGGCCAGCCACAACAATTCAGTCAGAAACCAAAAGAAGCTTGAATAAGTCAGCTTGGAAGATTCGATTGTATGAAGCCTAGACACTATATAGCATAGGCCTGAGGATAATAAGAACAGAGAAAGAAACACTCTGGGCTCAATTCAAACCATGTATTCACACAGCTTGTGTATGGCTCTCATCTCATCCCATCATCTGAAAAAATAAAAACATAATTTACACATATGCACCTGCACTTAAGGAAAAGATGGTTCTAAAATATGTGCACCTGCATTTCATGGAGAAATGCTTAACAGACATCTACACTTTTGAAGAGATTGTTCTGATCAACCAGCACCTGCACTCCATGCAGAGATGGTTGTTAGACACTTGTACCTGCATTCCATGTAGAAATAATTTCTTGACATCTGCTCTATTCACAAACAAGGGTGCCATCCACCTGCCCCTACATTCCATGAAAAGAGGGCTGGCAGCTACCCATCCTTGAAGTCTATACTTTTCTATCTACCCTAGAGAATTTTTCTAAGTAATCAATGTAATGAAGTGTCCCATGACAACTTACCAGATGTCATGGCTGCTGTCAGAAAATCGGCTTAATGCCCCAGCAAACAATCTCACTGAGAATGAAAGTTACCAGCACTATTTGTTGAAGATGATGAGTTTTCTCCAGAATGTATTTTTTAACTTCTTATTTAAAAAAAAAAATCAGGTGTTCATAGGCATATGCAATTATATTCGATTATATTCCCATTGATCCATGTATCTGTTATTATGCTGGTATCAAATTGTTTTTGTTACTATAGCTCTGTATTACAACTTGAAATCTGGGAGGTAATACCTCCAACAGTTCTTTTATTATTCAGGCTTGTCTACTATCATGATTTTCTTTCTTGGCGTGTATGTGTGTTTCTATATGAAGTTTAAGATTGTTCTCTCAATCTGAAAATTTGTGTTGAAACTTTGATAAGGATTGAACTGATTCTGTACCTTCCTTTTTGATAGGATATAAATACAATTTCACATTATTAACTTTGCAAATTCATGAGTATGAGAAGTCTTACCATCTTCTGGTGCCTTCACAGGTTTCTTTCTTCAATATCTTTAAGTTTTGAATGCAGTTGCCTTTTATTGTTCAAAGGTATCCCAAGATATTTTTGAAGTTATTATGAAAGATACTATGTCCATGACTTTTCTATACACACCAGAGGACAAAAGGTCACCACCAATCTCACTCAGATACTAACATTTAGAGCTACAATAAGGACCTGCCTGCAAGATGTAAGGTATAACCTCTGCTACAGTAGTGGCATGAATATAACATAAGTAAATAGTCACTTTTTAATAGGATTGAAGGCTCACACCATAAGATGGATACCTATCCCAACACATTCACAGAGTATCTCTTTCTCAGATAACACTAGATAGGTACTTCAGAGGCACTCACTCCCAAGTTTGAACTGCAGTAGGCACAAGCTTATTGCTCCTGATACCAACAAAATCAAATGCACACCAAGGTACCTAAGTGTAGATTCACGCATACCCAAAGCTCCCCATGAGTGGGCCCCTATGTACAAAGAATCTAGGCTCATGGAAATGGCAGTGGTTCTACATTTGCCAAATCTGATGATCATGTTCTAACCTCACAGACTACCTAAATCCTGCTTCAGATCTCCCACATTTCCTCATTGAGACATCATACAAATAGTAATATGTATATGGCAATGATTTAGCTTTGAAAAGTAAAGCTAATGCATATTTTAGAAATACTATGTAATAGCTGTTTAATAATGATGATATTAGAAGAATTAATTATGCATACATTATGCAATAACATTTAAGCATAATTAAAGGTAAGTTTCAATCTCCAAACTGATCTCCAACTGAGGGTTGTCTAAAGCACCAGGAGTGCTGGGCAGACCTGAGGTACATGGAGAAGATCTTAGTAGTCGCTCAAAGACTAACTAGGACCCTGAACCAGGGAGCGGCATGCTGAGTGTTCAAGTAACAGAGACTTGGTCTGCCTGACTTCTTGTCTCTCTGAGTCTTAGAGAAGACAGAAGTTTCTTCCCTCTTTCTGAAACATCTCAGGGCAGTAAGGTAGTAAGACCCACATCATTATGGTTAATGTAGATGTGTCTTGAGTACGTATATGTGTAATGAGAGGGATGTCTCAAAGCAATGATAACGTTGACCCAAGCTGGAGATAAACACAACGGACACATCAGTATGGTTANTGTAGATGTGTGTGGAGAGGGATGTCTCAAAGCAATGATAAAGTTGACCCAAGCTGGAGATAAACACAACGGACACATCAGTATGGTTAATGTAGATGTGTGTGGAGAGGGATGTCTCAAAGCAATGATAAAATTGACCCAAGTTGGAGATAAACACAACAGACACACCTGCTCAGAAGGCACAGATTTGCACTCTTCTGAAGAATATCAGCAGATGTTGCCTGCCCAGAAGCTAAAGAGGGGATTCCTGCTATAGGCTAGAGTCTCAAGTTGACATCCTCTATGCTTCCTGACAGCTTTGCCAGTCTATGAATATCACACCATCTAATTTTAAGGTTCTGCATTCATTAATGGCTATAAACGTTTCAGAAGCGTTTCCTTTCCATAAAGGCAGCACACCCAGTTCAAGTTGAATCACAGGAAGACGTCAGTGGGCTTAGAATTGTTGCTTCTTTGTTTAAGCCTTTGAGTTCACCTTCACTCTACAGTCACTGATTCCTCATACACCAAACATAGAGATGCAGTGGACACTAGTTCATGTTTCCATCCCATCTTATACAGAGACACTATGCACTATGTCCAGGGTCCCTTAGAAATGCTGACTCTCCATTTCCATTCCAGAATGATATCATTCTTAGTAGCTAAAGTTTTCAGATCCATGTCTTCATTTAGCCAGAGAAAGAACTCAAAAAGATCAAATCAAGAATTAAAAATCACCTCCAAAGCCCCACTGCTAATGGAACAAGAAGCAGATGAAATGAACTGTATCTGTTTCAGAAACTAAGGATTTTAGAGATTCTAGAAAATTCAAGGAGAAGAGAGATTAGCCCCTTCGTGTTGGGTTTCTTGAGAATCTATCACACAGACTGACTGAGAGAAAAATCATGACTGGAACTTTAATATCTTGGTCTTCAGAATGTGGCTTTATACGAGTCTACACAGACAGACCCACCTATGCTAACTGGCTGTTCCTGGTACCATTGGATATCTATTCCAAGTAACACATGGATTCTTATCATAAAAACCAGGACTTCAGTATTAGTCTCTTATTCTTTCACTACCTCAATGTCAACACTACAAAAATTCCTCTCCAACCCCTTTCACTTGAGCACTCTACCTCCTCAGAACATTGCTGAGCTTTTGCCTAAGCCATCACTGACAGCAAGGTAAGACTAACTAACTCTCCCCTCTCTAACTGAGAGGTTACCTATCATTGGGAGCTCTCTCCTGTTTCCCAGACTGCCTATGGGCCACTCTCCCCAACACAAGCTTCTTCCTACCATATAAAGTGAAGGCACATCCACCTAGAAGCTTAGAACTATGAAAAGTGGACAATGGCCAAATTAATCCAGAACTATGGGCATCTAGAAGCATAAAATAGTACTTGGGATGGGCAAGAGAACGAATGAATAGAGCACAAAACAAATGTGCTTGTGAATGAATGAGCCAGTTTGTTGTTGTTGTTGTTGTTGGCAATTGCATACAGCTTATCCCTGTTCACTTTGAACCTGCATCTACACAGAGAGACAATAAAAACTCAACTCTGGGTTTATTTTGTCCTGCACATATGTCTATGAGTAGATAGGAAGATCATTATGCCTGGGAACGCCTGATAGCAAGATCTGCCTAGAGGAGGGATGCAGAGGCTACCAATGTGCATACTCCAGGAAGGGTCATACTTCTTGCTCTATTGGTTCACTATGAACATTAGAGGACCTGACCAGAAAACAAACAAACAAACAAACAAACAAACAAACAAACAACACAGAACCTAGGCTTTGCTGATGAGGTTGAGGTTTCAGTTATGCTTTGGTTGTGCCCCAGATTTAATGATTTGCAATCTCATTTTATTTAGCATCTGCCATTAGCCTTGGAAGCACACCATGACTCAGCTCGCATCATTTCATTCCCACGCTGACCACCCACAAGATTCCTGTGCCTCTATTCCAGCCTTCTCACATGCTTTCAGGCAGACTCTACTCAAGAAGAAACTGAAGCAAAAGATAGATATCATTGACAGGTGTTCACTCATGGATGTTTTCTGGACGTTCCTGGGATCCAAACAGAATATAGTTTCAATCTTTCCTGGACTCACTGTAGTTGGTGTCAAGTGTGCACCAGGTAGCCTGTGTCTGGGACACATTCCATTTGTCCAGATGCCCAGGTCTCTCTTGGGGCTTTAGTTGGTAACTCACAGGGTAACAGTGATGGAGGGACTTTGGACAGAAGTAAACCTCCTACACATAAATATTTTAAAACTTCTATTTAGAGACAGCCAAATGATCACCCACTTCCCCCTGTCATCTTAAGTTTTATGTAAAGTGTATGATCTTCTGATTTTCTTAACCCTCAATCTATAGTCTCCTTTTAACTAAGCAACACCATATCACAGGCCATTTCTAAGAAGTGACTTTAAGCACTTTAACAATTTAGAGCAACTACTTAGTGACTTCCTACTCCCTTGATTATGAAGGTCTATAACCTTACCTTAGCCAGATTGAGCCAAATGATCTCCTCCTAGCTCTACTGTAGATAATACCTTCCTAGAAAGATGACCCTGTTCTCGGGTTGTTGCTGGTCAGGAACTGTGCCTGTATCAGATGTACCTGAGGCTTTTAAACTGAACTTTTCTTGTCCCTCTGATGCTCTCTCCAAGGTGGCTCTCAAGTGTCTTCTGGTCTTTATCCAGGGCCAATTTCCCCCAAATTCTGTCTGCTTCCAGTTCTTCTCTAGTAAGCCACCTTGATTGATTGTTTTGGTTTTTGTTTTTTTTGTTTGTTTGTTTTGGTTTGGTTTGGTTTTTTTTTGTTTTTTTGGTTTTTTTTTGTTTTTGTTTTTGTTTTTTGTTTTTTTTTTGTTTTTTTTTTTTTTTGAGCAACAATCCTTCTGTAGAATTAACTACTTGTTTGGTTTCTAAGTCATGTCAGGAAATTTCATTCCTGTAAAAGAGCAACTCTCTTTGTTCCTGAACTGCTGTGTCCCAAGAAGAAAGCATAAGGCTCGGGACCAACAATGCATTCCATAAACACTGGATGCCCTAAAGGAAGAACGGGCTGAGTTCTAAGAGCACAGATAACTCAGATGCTAAGAAAGGCTACATTTTTAGCAAAGGGAACCACCAAACCCTGTGATACTGTACATTTCAAATTTTAATTCAGTCCAGCTCAAAATACAACCTATCAGATAACCATGAACATGTTCATACCTTTATGAAAGGATACTGCAGTAGAGGCAGGCAGCCACAGCTGCTCATGACAACTCAGCTAATAAATAGCTTCATGGTATTCAAATGGATTGACTGAGTCAACATGGTTTTTGTTTTTGTTTTTGTTTTTTTGTTTTTTGTTTTTTTGGGTTTTTTTTTTTTTTTTTTAGCCAGAGAAGAAAGAAGATAATGAACATCCCATAAGACAGGAGTCAGAGGTGTGCAAGGAACCTAGGGATAAGAGAAGCAGCATTCAGAGGAAAAGAAAAGATAAGGTCTGTATATATATTTAAAAAAAAAAGCCAACCTTAATGATCTTGGTAACTTCCTTCAACTGTGAATCACATGAACTTAAAGTTAAAAACTTCATTCTGACTTAGCTGTTAATCATTATATGACAATGATCAACCTATTTTTGGCATGAATTAATTATGAACTTATGCCTTTTACTTTTAAAAAACAATCTTCTTTAATATATGTCCCCACAAAGGCTGTGTAGACCTTTTTCCTTGGCATGAATAGATGATGAATCTGCTCAGTCATTTAGCGAACATTCATATTAACTAAAAGCCCATGTTGTATCAGCAACTAAGCTTGGTATAAGAGATGTAAAAGAGACAACAGAATCTCAAAACATGGAGGAATTGCATCAGATAATCATGAGACCATAGGATGGATAAGAGGTTTAAGAGAGGAATGTACAGGATATTCAGGAATTCTGTATCAAGATTGCAAAAGTCACCCAGTCCTTTCATTGGGTTTTAAAAGATTAATATGATCATATCTCTGTATCCTGTGAAATGATCAAGTGAAGAGGTAAAAGGAATAAAGAATGCCCCCCCAAGAGTTGTTCAAAGCAGAGTAAATATCGATCTCATCATGTACTTAACCTAACACACACACAGAGAGAGAGAGAGAGAGAAAGAAAGAGAGAGAGAGAGAGAGAGAGAGAGAGAGAGAGAAAGAAAGAATTTATATATGTATATATAGTGCTATTTAAACTTTTGAGGATTAGAAACTGGTAAACAATTAGCTAAATGATGATAATTAGCATTACAGATACATACATCTATGGTGCTACTTAAACGTGTAGAGAAAATGTGAAAGTAGACCAACGTTGCTAAGTCCTGGGTCAGAAATATCACATCTGAACTTGACTTAATACCCACCAGGGATAACCACCTCTTGCTTCTACTACCCGAATCCCCTACTTACATCCCTGTGCAAATCCCAGGAGCTATAGTTTCGTCTGGGGTAAATCTATCTCTGCCCGCCCAACTTTCTTAGGACTTTTCATTTACCACCTTAGAGAAACTCAGCAAAAATAAAATTCTACAGAATCAAACAAGAAACCAACATTTCAGATTTCTGTTATAGGCCTGTAGTCTTGGTGGTCCATCTGGATGCTCCTAGGAAGTTTTTCACTTCTCAGGGCTCCTTGTACATGGTCATCCCAGGGTGAGTTCTCCCAACTCAGCTTTCCACTTAGTATATATCTATTTCTGATAGAATGGTGCTGCTGTTAGCAGTGGTAATTTAGACTCAGGGATGCAATGTGTACACAGACACATTACCTGAAAGAGATTGACAGAGCTATGAAACACTGTCTCCCAAAGCTCGAAGTCCAGTCATCTCCCCCCAATTCCTAAAATATATTTGCAAGCACTATCTGATTTTTTTTTTTTTTTTTTTTTTGGCGTTCTCCATCTAGAAGTCAGAGGGTCTTTTAATACAAAAATCAAGTCATAGAATTCCCTAGCTACCAAATCCCCTTGGTTTTCCATCACACTTTAAATATATTAGAAACCCTCCAAAGAGAAAACACAGATGGCCAACACATCCATGAAAAGAGGCCCAACATCTTTAGCTATTAGAGAGATGCCAACTCAAACCAAGGAGAACTACATCAATTAAATATGGGCCAACGACCTCAACAGACACCTCAACAAAGAAGACACACAGAAGAGAAAGACACAGAGGAGAACATATGCCTTACCATGTGTCATCAAGGAAATACAAAGTAAGGTAAAGGCACACCACTGCACATCTACTACAGTGGCTCAAACCACAACACCAAAGTACCAAATGCCAAAGAGGTGGTAGAGAGACGGGAACTCTCATTCATTCCTGATAGGAATGCAAATAATGAGGTCACTTTGGGAAAGGATTTGAGTTTTGATACAAAATTAAGCATATTCTTAATACAAGATACTGAAATTATATTTGTTAGGTAGATACACAAAGAGGTCTAAAATTACTGTCCTCACAAAAACCCGTGCACAGACGGTTAAAGCATGCTGATCATAATTATGCAAAATATGGAAGCAAGCAAGATCTACTTCAACCAGGGAAAATCTAAATGAGCGTTTGTGCATGCAGATACTGAGATGGTATTTAAAGCTAAAGAAAAGGAGACTCATATCCCATCCAGGTTTGGGGGAGAACCTTACATTGAAAGTGTGAATGACACTGAGATTCATGGGTACATACTCTGAGATTTTAACTATTGCATTCTGTAACAGGTGAAATTATAGAAGCTGAAAAAATAATTGTAGTTGTCATGATATTTTCTAGGGTAGTAATACACCAGTGGTAGGTGGGTATCATTAGACATCTGTCCAGATCCATTTAGTATACAGCATCAAAGATGAACCCTTATGTAAACTGTGGAATTTATGTTATAATGGCAACAATATATACCCATAAATTAAAAACAGTATGCTGATATGTAGGGAGTTATTAATGAAGAGGGAAATTAGGAATGTATTGAGTAAAAGCATAAATGGAACACCTCTATCCCTTCCACTATGTCTTAATATGAACAAAACACTCTCCTGTTAACATACACACATAAAAATGATACAGTAACATGACTTTCAGCAACAAGGATACCTATGTACTTGAGAAAATTTGAAAACTAATAATTTCTAACAAAAAAATAGAGAAAACTGGTGTTTGTATCCATTGATCATGGAAACGTAAAGTGCTATAAAGCAATGTGTAAGATCCAATGACTTAGACATAGAATTGTCGTGTGACCCAGCAATTCCCAACCTGGTATTTACTGAAGAGAAATGAAAACAGTTAATCAAACAAAACTTCATGCGTGAATGTTTAGCAACACTTTATACACAACATACAAAGGAGGAAAGAAACTGATATTCATTAGCTGATCAATTGGTAGAATATTCACAGCAGGTACACACAAGGGATTATCATTTTTCCCTTTGTTTTCATAATCTCATAATTATTTATTGTTTGAGAATCTTGAATTTCATAGATACATACACTATGTTTTAATTAAATATACTCTTATTGCCTCCCACTCCTCCAATTCATCCCTTATCCTCACACTAGCTTTCCTTTTCAACTTCATGTAGTCTCTCTCTCTCTCTCTCTCTCTCTCTCTCTCTCTCTCTCTCTCTCTCTCATTTAGTTATACTTTATGCTGCAAGTATGTGCAACATAATGACAAATTAAGAAAACCATACACAATTGTAAAATATGTTGTATGGTACCATTTGTAAGAAAAATATAGTCTGGGAAAAATCTTCACAGAAAGACACACACACACACACACACACACACACACACACACACACAGTAGAAGCCAAAGTCTGAGGAAACAATGATGGGCAGGGACTTCCAATGGACTTGAGGTTTCCTTTTGAGATTCCAGAAGTTTCTCTGAGCTAGAGAGTTGTGGCCACTGCCATGATTATGAAAATATCTGAACATGTTGAGCTATGTGAACTTTGTCACATATATATTTACTCTTAAAGAAAAAGAAAAGTCCTTCTTTTTGTACTAATCTGAAAGTTCGCTTCTTAGACAAGTCAACAACTAGACCCTTGGGGGACCGACCCAACAAGCAGCTGCTGGTATGATGATGTATGTAATTACTTTCAATGCTCCTGGCAGCTGTGTGTTGCCATTCATCCTTCTCAATACCACAGATGTATACAGCTGAGTTGACCCTTAGGGCACCTGTTGACTAGTAATGTTACAAGATCCAACAAAAATAAATCTAATAATGCAAATTCGGAAACATATTTGTAGCAAAGTATACTCAATATTCCTGCATGAAAATCAAATGTAAGTGGATATGGTGTAGTTTATCTATCTACCCATCATAACCTTATTACACAAGCAGAGAGTAGGTACAGAATAAATATTTATGGAAAATTTCATGGATAAATAACAACCAGTGTAATATCTTAGCACTTACTAATGAGTGACCAGTCATTCCGTAAATGTCTCAGAATGGCTATATATTTTTCTGCCATGTAGACAGACCATGAAGAAAACAGATGATACGAAGCAGCACACACCAGTGATGTATTTGTTATGCTTCCCTTTGACCTTCCAAAAGTTTGAGAAGGACACATGTGGGGTAGGAGTTTAGTAGCATCAGTAGACCCCCAAACCTAAGAGTAACCCTACTCCCAAGCTGCTGGTCCACCTTCTCTCCAGTCCCTATCTACTTGTAGCTCTAGAACCCAAGTCTCATCCTTTCTGTGCTGGTATCTTTATTTTTGGTCTTGGGCCCTCATGGGTTAGTGAAATGTCACATTATCTCACAGTTACCACTGCTGTCATTATACACTATAATTCCTACGTGATATATGAGGATTTTTAAGCCTCTAAGACAAGTTCTCCTCTACCCCCTGCAGCACCATTTTTCGACATCCCCTCTAATTGTCATCTTCTGGCCACCGGACAGCTCACAAAGAGTCTACTGGTCCCAGCACACTGGAGCCATTTTATAACCCTGATACAGCTCCCGTCTTCCCAACTCTAGTTATAGTATCTGCTGTTTGGATCTAACATCTCTATCGTGAAAAGTTCCCACTTTTTCTTCCAGATTCTTTGGTCAGCCTGCTCCTTGAGACTAAGTTGGTAGAACATCAATTTCAGGACTGCCAACCATCTGTTTACTGGTTCCCGTTGTAAATAAAGAACCCATTGTCTGAGGTATATTGAGAACTATTACCTGAATAGACCAAGTCTAAAGATTTTTCTATTATTCTGTTACCCTTCAAATGTCTGGAAGCAGCAGATGCTGCCGTTATACTTTTTACTGGTGTATACAAGTTGAGCCATTTGCTTGAGTATCACTCATTAAATCAGAAGAAAAGCTAGATTGGCGCCATTGTGTAGTGATCTCCTCTTCTGAATAGATACATTCTCTCATGATGGGAGGATGAAATGAGACCTAGGAAAATAAGCAAACCTCACAAATAACGGAAGCAGAAACTAACATGATTCATTTGGGCTCCTCTGCAAAGTTCTGGAAACGGTAAACAGATCCTAGGGCAAGGAGTAATTCTCTGACCAGTCACATTTCCTGAAAGAGACGGCTTTGCGACGGGCTCTGGAGATGCAGTTCTTCTGGGCCATCACCAGTGCTGACAAGGTTTTTTCACTGATGCAGCTGCACAATCAGTTAAGTCATTGCTACCCCGGGCTGGACACTGGCAGACTTACTACTACTTTTGTTAGATCCCTATCTGGAGTAAATAGAAGTTGCTCCCTAGAAAAAGTCTCACAAAGCACGGATCCAGGACAGCCTGCCTATGACCTTGGCTCCTCATAAAACCAGGGGACATCTCCAAGTTAGCCCTTTTACTTCATGCCTCTCCACGCTGGCATCTATCCAGGAAGGACACAGCCAAAGGAAATCACTGGAATTCAACATCAAATCCTTCAAATAAATAGAACATAGTGATGCGAGGAGAACACCTAGCATGTTGAAAGTCACCCATTTTAAGAAGGCTTGGAATTTATCCATCTCGTTTGAATAATGACTGCCTTTACAGAACCGGGTATCAAAATCTCCTGGCCCCTGGCCCAGGAGCCCCTCCCAGGAAGTTAAGAGTTCTCTCTCTGCTTGCTTCTCTAGGCCTGCGTGAAGGAACTCTGCAAGCCATAAGCATAAGAGGCACTTTGCTACCTGTGAAGATATTAGCTAATTAGAGTAATTCACACTAAAGTGAGAACAAAGACAGTAATTGAACAGGAAGAAGGAAGGCGCCAGTTCCGTGCAGTTGCTGAATAAATTGGGTCTACCCAATATCACTGGAGTTCTTTTTGAACTGTGAGGTGATCACTGCCCGTCAGAATGCCTACTTCCCTCACACTCCCCAAAGTTCTCCTGTATACCACAAAGGCTAGCTAACTCCCGCGGGTTATTGCTGAACCCACGGGAATCAAATAATATTTTAGAAAAGGGCCCACCCCTCTCCACTTTCAGCTCTGTGACCTTGGACAAGTAAGCCATGTTTCATGAGCATCTGCATCCTCATGGGTGAACCATCCGACTGTGTGGAGAGAATAAAGGACAGGGAGATGCAGGCTCAGACTAGCCATGATGTCCTTGAACTCATTGCTACTGACCACAGTAGATAAACTTCACCTTAGATCTGTCTAGGCAAATTAGCAGTGCCGGAAGCCAGGACTCCCACATTATATATACCGGGGGAAGCACTCACATCAGGATATACCTTGAAACATTAAAAGGAAAGGAGGTAGAGAACTCATAGCCAATCAAAGCCAATTATTTTACAGATCCGATTAGGCCACTTGCTTCCTGCCTCTTGACCTCTGCTTCTACCCCTTTTCACGCTGCTCTTTTTAAGCTGACCCTGACTGGCCCTGTGGCATGTTGCCAGTACACTGAGTTAATGTTTCACCTTCCTCCTTGTAGCTTTAGCCTATATGAAAAAAAAAAAAAAAGTTCTGCACCCTAGAGTGATTTACCTAATGAGATGGCAGTTACATTAATTATATTTAATGTTTCCACTTACACAATAAATTTGCCTGCACAGCCCTGCCATTATCTCTGCTCTCTAGCCCCTTTCACAGCGTGTGCATCTCTGAGAAATTTCTAGCAGATGTGCCAACCCCAAAATAGAAGGGACACAGCTCAGAGATGCACCTGCCTGGGTAGCCCGAAGGTCTTCTCCTATTTTGCATTGCAAATGCCCTCATCTCTGAGCCAACCTAGAGTGTCAGAAAGCCAAAAGAACTCTGGGGAAGGGGGGAAAATGAGGGTCAGGAATACTTTGGCTTACATCTATGCTCTGGTACTGACCACCTGGGTACCTTCATCCAAACTCTCAGAGCTACAGAGGTTAGCCCCAAATTGGATGGATTTGACCATTTCGGGTCCCAGGCGAGCATCTCTATGAGTCTGTCCCATGTAGCACCCGTTTTTTGAATGCATAATATGAACTAAATGAAATGCTTGGCTTTGAGTCTTTACAAATGAAGGAAGAAGTTCTACCTACACCATGGGGAGAGAAAGCAGAAAAGGTCTGTACTCCTAAAGTCTTGCTTGAAGCACTTCACTGTTACTTAACAGATATGATGTCAGGCAGAAGAGTGGCCATTTTGGCTCTTTATTTTGATTACCTGAAAAATGAAACTGGGAGTTGCCTTCTTGATATCTGTGGTAACTACCATAACGTAAAAATATCTCTAGCACGGTCATGTGTTATAGTCCTTTGTAACAGTTAGCTTTGTCAACTTGACAATCTAATATCACCTGGGAAGAGAGTCTCAATGAGAGGCTGTCTGGATCAGGTTGGCATTGGGGCATGTCTGTGGGGATTGTTTGATTTTGTTAATCAATATGGAAAGACCCAGCCTAAAAGCAGATCCAATAATTCTCTGGATTTGATTCCTGAACTTTGTAAAGAGAAAGAGCCTAGAAGTGTGAACACGCATGCACGTATTCACTTTCCACTCTCAACAATATATGTGACTGGTTCCTTTTAATCAGGCCTTGACTTGCCTGCAACGACAGACTGTAAACTGGAGCTGTGAGACAAGTAAAATTAAAGTTCCTACATTAAAGTTGCTTTTGTCAGGACATTTTTATTGCACAGACAGGAAAGGAAACTGGGACATTCGTGTTCAACAAATTCAGGCAATTATTTGTTGACACCTTTCAAATGATAATGGAAATGTAATCCTAAACCTTAAGATTTCTTGCAATGAATAATATCATGTTTTCTGTAAAGGTGCCTCAGTTTACTGATTTGTGCAAGGAAAGGGCTTAGGCTTACTCTGCTCTCTGGCCTTGGGATTAGACTTAGGTAGGCACAGTTCTTGCCCTGCTTGAGTTCCTGCTTTGGCTTCCTTCGGTGACTGTGACCTGGGCTATGAAAGATACAGAAGCCATTTCCTCTCCAGGTTGCTTTTGGTCAGTGTTTGATCACAGAAATATTAAAGCAAACAAAGACATCACTTCATGGCTGTGAGATTCTACATGAAACAATGAAAATGACTGGGAACCAAGGGACATGAATGCACAACCATCCAACTGTGTTCAGTGTCAATACATTGTGCATTTAGAAATGGTAACTATAACTTTTGTGATTTTCCTCCCAATTCCATTTAAAATGGAATGTGGACCATTATGTTTGTGTAGCCTTTGTACACTGTGGTGATTAACAGAATCTAGAATGGCTTGGGCATATCCCTGTGGAATTGTATTGATCTGCTATTTGAGGTGGAGAGACCCATCCACTGTAAAGTGGCCATTTTTCTGGCTGGAATCCTGCACAGCGTGAGTGAACCAACAGAGATGAACAGGAGCCTGCATTTATCAGTTTCCACCTTCTGACTGTGAATATGATCTGATCAGCTGCCTTAAGCTCCTGCTTCTTTGACTTTCCCACCATAATGAAAAGGAAGCAGGTAAACCTCTTTTCATTGAGTTGCTTTTGCCTGGGTGCTTTAGTACAGCAGACGAAGAAAGAAAATAAAACTAACAAGTACTCATAACTCCAAATCTAGTAAAAAGGAATATATATATATATAAAATATATATATATATATATATTTCTCTGGGGTATATATATATATATATATATATATATATATACCCTGGCTAAGACTCCACAAATCAAACATCTTGCCCATTGACCGAACTCCAAGTTCAAAACCAATGTCCATGCATTTTTTTTTCTATGCAGACCAGAAATGCATCTTCCAACCTCAGAAGATATAATTCTGTGATTGTTTACCTTTCATAACTTGTTATGCTTAGAAGAAAGGATTTCTTCCCCTTGCATGGGTTCTTCTGTTTAGCCATGGTGGCAACCACACCCTTAGAAAGGTAGATCTATCCTTATAACCTAAAGAAGTGATAACTGTTCCATGACCCTAAGCACTCCTTAAACAGGGCACTAGAGTTCACCTGGATGTGAACTTCAGCTGACTTCTCTCCCTTATTCCCCCATTAATGCAAACTCAGAGAGAAACCACAGTTCTACATCTTTACTTTTCTATTCAAGGCCCAATGACCTTGTGACAGTTTGTTTCATGCCTTCTGTGAAATGGGATGTTGTACTTCAGTGAACTCATCAGAGGCCAGTGGATCATGGTGCAATATATGAGCTCTGAGCATGGAATCTAACACTTGGCAGGTTTCCTTCTGACCCCATTTGAGAAAGAACCAAGAAGAAAAAGCAGTGACTGAATGGATTTTCAAGGATATTTATGTGTGTCTGTTGTCAAAAGGATACTGTAAAAATAGCAGGGTTTCTATGGATGATTTCATACAAATCTGCTCAATTTAAAAAATCAAAAACTTAGCACCCTTTCCTGCTCTGCAAGCCCCAGAAAACTGAGAATGTACAGATGCACGGTGCTCATATGAGGGACACAGATATGGACAAAGATCATCCATACTCAGTAACCTCAGGAAAGAGGTTAGATTTATCCACCTCATCTCAACCTGAGAGTGGAACACAAATTTTGTCTTTGTCATTCTGTTGCTGCAATAAACCCCATGACCAAGAGTAGCCTGGGGCATTAGTGAGATGGCTCAGCAGTTAAGAACACTGGCTGCTCTTCCAGAGGTCCTGAGTTCAGTTCCCAGCAACTACATGGTGGCTAATGACCATCTCTAAGAGGATCTGATGCTCCTTTCTGACATGTGGGTGTACAGGCAGCACAGCACTCAAACATTAAATAAATAAGTAAGTAAAAGCAGCCTGAAGAGACGCCTTTATTGCATCTTACACTTTTAGATCACAGTCCATCACTGAGCTATGTGAGAATAGGGACCATGGAGGGAGGATGATTGTGGGATCGCGGACTTGCTCGCATAGCTTTTGTGTAACGTCTAGACATGTTTGCGTTTGTCTAGTGATGATACCCCCACCGTGATCTAGACCTTCCCACATCAGTCACCAGTCATGATAATCTCTCACAGATGTGGCTACAGGACAATGTACTCAAAGCAATTATTCTAAGGAAGTTCCCTCATCCCAAGTGAGTTTAGGTAGTGCCAAGTTTTCGATAAACTCCATCCAGGAAAGATCCAATATGGGAAAAAAATGTAGCCAGAAGCTCCTGAAGGCACAGGAAGGGGTTGATGGGTAGTAGAGAATGTGTAAAATACAATTTCCACACTGAGGGACATCATTCATTTCTTCTAAGGCAGTGTGTTGATATCTTGGTTTTAAACCTCTGATGGAAAGATGCTTGTAGCATCCAATAACACAGAAGTGGCCAGATCATTAGAGAATGTAATGGATCACTTTGCTTTGATTTTTAGAAGTGTTTAGCACCCAAACTTATGTATGTCCAATCTGAGCCCCTCTTTCCTCTACCATGTAATTGGTACATTCTCTGACAGCTTGTTGCTCAAAGATTAACTAGAAGAAAGTTGTCAGTTGAACTTGAATAACATACGTTCAGGATTCTAAATCAAAACGTGTTCCACAGTCATATGTTGCTTAGGAATATCAATCCCAATCTCCCAACTAACATAACAACAGGGGTTCTTGTTGTAGAGCATTATTTATTTATTTATTTATTTATTTATTTATTTATTTATTTATTTATTTATTATTTTCTTTGTTTACATTTCAAATGCTATCCCGAAAGTTCCCTATACCCCCCGCCCCTGATCCCCTACCCACCCACTCCCACTAATTGGCCCTGGCCTTCCCCTGTGCTGGGTCATATAAAGTTTACAAGACCAAGGGGCCTCTCTTCCCAATGATGGCCGATTAGGTCATCTTCTGCTACATATGCAGCTAGAGACACACGCTCAGGGGGTACTGGTTAGTTCATATTGTTGTTGCACCTACAGGGTTGCAGCCCCCTACAGCTCCTTGGGTACTTTCTCTAGCTCCTCCATTGGGGACCCTGTGTTCCATCCAATAGCTGATTGTGAGCATCCACTTCTGTGTTTGCCAGGCACTGGCATAGCCTCACAAGAGGCCGCTATATTAGGGTCCCTTCAGCAGAATCTTGCTGGCATGTGCATTAGTATCTGGGTTTGGTGACTGAGAGCATCATTTTAATTGGAGTATATGTCCTTATTGCCCTATCATAGTGTCAGTCAAGGTCTAGGTTCCAGCAGATTTGTACATCCCATGCCCCTTATTTTTCAGAAGCATTTGGGCACAACGAACACACATGATCTTCTTATAACCTGCCCTATGAGGAGTATACTATTGGTGATCTCCTTTGACAAACAAGACAATAAGAGCTCTGACAAGGGATTTAGTTACGAGGGCAATAGAGTAGTGCTCAAATCCAATCCATATAAAGTAGGACTAAGCTCCCATCACCACCCAACCACTCCTTGCAAAATGTAGGACTCCTCAATCTCTCCTTAAGCCCCAGTCCACACAGATCAGTGGCTTCCAAAAGGGCAGTGAGTCTCAGCCTTCTAGAAGCTGCAACCCTTTAACAAAGTTCCTCATGCTGTGGTGGTGCTCCCAACCATAAAATTATTTTCAGTTACTTCATAACTATAATGTTGCCACAGTTATGAATCACATGGTAACTAATTGTAGTTTTGATGATCTTAGGTAACCCATTACACAGGGGTAGTCCAAGGACTACCAAAGGAGGTCAGGACCCACAGGTTGAAAAACTTGATCTTATAAAAGTTGCCTTATGGTTTGCTTCATTAGGAGCATGGAAGTCTTAAGACTTTGCCACCATATCCTCTCTATGGACTCCACAGATCACAGGCAGAGACCTCTGCAATGGTTCCTTTGGGGAAAAATACTGATGTCTAAAATCCTGAACAAAGTGGTTTTCCTTCTGTAACAGACATGCCTAGAGCAATGCCAGCAGAGTCTACAGTGAATTCCTGTTGGACAAAAGAATTGGCTCTCCACAGCACTTACTAACTCCCTAGGATGATAAATAATTTGCAATTGACGGACATGGATTCCTGATGTGTAACTTCATTCATGTCAAAATTCTCAACCAAAATAGCCATGTCAGATTAAACCATCCTCAACTCTAGAACATGCCACACAGCAACAGAAGGAAAACCTGTCATCTCACAAGGGGTCTTTGGTCTCCTTGGAAGCAAAGACATAGTCTTGGAAGGTGGTAAATAGATGCCAACACATTATCACCATCCTCTGAAATTGTCTAGGTAAACACACACTTCTAATTTCTCCTTAGAGTGAATCTCTCATTCACAAGAACACTTTCCAGTGCTTCCCCAAAGCCCAAGTGCTTCCATTAGCACTGTTCTAAACAAAGCCATCCTTCAGTCACTAGTTTCCATTCATTCCTCTCCTCTGGAGTTCCTGCAGCATGTTTAGCACTAGCCAGCACATGTCAAGTGGATGCACAGGTGCTGGGGAATGGGGATCTCAGTGCTGGACTTTGTGCCAGAAAAAAAAAAAAAAAAGCAGTACTTGGTTAGGTTCATTCCCGAAATCCCAGGGAAGCCACAGCTTGACTATACCCCCTAAAATTCACATGTTGTAAGCATAATCCCCCAAATTACTTGTAGGGGCATTTGGAGGTGGAGCCTTTGGAGTAATTAGGATTGCATGTGCTAGTTAGAGGGTTTGGGAAGACAAGAAATGCACATTTCTATGTTCTTTCTGTTTCATTATGTGAGGTCCTCTACCACATTGTAACACACCAGCAAGACTCTTGAAAACCACAGCACCCTAATACTGGCTTTTACTGGCTCTGGAACTGTGAACTGAATAGGATCCTTTTGTTTATCATCCCTGTAGTTTGTATTTTCAGTTATAGCCACACTAAGTGGACTAAGGTAAACTGGGTGGTGAAAGTAAGTGTTCAAGGCAAGGATCCACAGGGCAGACACTTCTGCACTGACCTGGAGCCTTACTGGGACAGAGTGCTGCAGACTTGTATATGCTGACCGCAGGAGAGTGAAGCACCCAGAGTCAGCTTAGGAACAGAGATTCCCATGGGCCATGCCTCAGTACCTGCCTAGTTTATCCCAACCTCACCCTCCACCCACCTCTACTGGAAGCAAGTGGGAGGAAGGGAAGAATGGGAGGAAAGGGGGAAATGAGTGAAGAGCAAGTAGGTCAGACACCCACTCCCGATAGCTGGGGAGAGGGAGCTGCCTGTGCAGAATCCCCTTTAGTTTCTTTGTGCCTGCTGCCCAGTCTTTATGTAAGCCTGCCTAAGTCAGGAAGCTCCTTGTCCTTGGGCTATACCAAGACGTATTCCAGGCTCAAGAAAAGGGCCCTACTCCCCTAATTTTAAGCAAATGATCCTCACAACCCTGAGTCTTCTTCTGAACATCCACAATGCATGAGAAGTACTAGCAAAAGGGCCAACCTATTTTCAGATAATTTTCTATTTATGGTGACTTTACAGGAGCTGAACCAACAACCTCTGACAGAATTCCACAGACAACATGCTAATGAATGACTTGGAAGTTCATAAAATGGGGCCCAAGCAGAGCCACAAGGGTCTCCTGAGTACTTATTTATAATGTAAATCTGATATGTTATAGACTAAAATATAATTTAGCCTTTAAAAATAAAAGGGTTGCTGTGCTCAGGGAGATTTGGGGATATTGGATTGAATCTATTGCTGGACTACAGGGCTTGTCACACCTTGTGGCATGGTATTTTCCTATAAGGTAATATAAAGCAGACTTAGAACAGAATTCATTATTGCCTTCTCAGATAGTAGAACTCTTATTATGCAGGATGTCACCTGTCCATAGTATGCACTGATCTGACAGTTCTGTCACTCTGAGAAAATCATTAAAATGTTCTGAGTCTTGGCTCCCTCCACCGCAAACCTATGCCATAGCTAATAACGGTGGAAGTGTAACTATATGCATGGATAAAAAATGACATAGGAGAGACACAGTACTTTATTCATCTCTCCAGAGACACCTTCAAGCTTAGGAGGACCCCCATATGTTAACTGACTCAGGCTCTAAGCAATGCCAGTCTCAGGTATGTTTTCCATTGGTTCTTTTCCTCTTTAATAATGGAGAGAAAAACAGCCTTTGGCCCAGTACTGACATGGCCCAGGCCTGGGACAGCCAAGGATGTGTCTGCTGTTTAATGCACTGTGTTCCTATAGAGATGGGAAGCAGCCGTTATCTCCTTTCTCTGGAACCAGGTGATGAATATAACTGACAAGTAAGAGATGCCATTTGTGGATAATATATCTCAGGGCAGAGCCACCACGTCAAGCTTACCCCATCATTTCTGAGAATTGTGGGGCTTAAGTGGTGGATTTCCTCAAGGCAAGCCTGCATTCTGGGAATTTCTGCTGGGTTGGCTTGAAGATATGCCCCTACAGATCTGCATAATGTATCAAGGATATCCAGTCACTAACAGTTGCCAATTGGATTCTATGTCCCTGTCTCCAGGAAAGAGGGGTGGGGGGTGTAGTGTTCTTCCAGCAATAGCATTCTTATGCACAAACAAAATGGAAAATGAGAGAAATGAGAAAGAGCTAAGGCTCCATGACTAATTGCTACCTAAGGTACTTGGGACATCCAGAGAGAAGCAAGCTTCTATTCCTAGGAACACAGCTTTGTGGTACTCAACTCGGTCTTACAAAGTCAGGGTACTTACTTAGCAATGAGGAATACCTTGGTCTTTCTTAGAAGACAAAATATCTTCAAGTAATAATGATAGTGAGCACGGCCAGGAGACTCACCGCAGATCAAACCTTGTTGCTCATCAGCCAAACCATCCTCAAGTCCTTTTCACAAAGGAAAAAATTATTCTTTATCAAAGATGAGGAAACCAAGACACAAGGAACCTCAAACACTTGTCCTAGACCGCAGGGCAGAAAAAGAAGGGGCTGCAACTCCACACTTGAAGCCTGATGTCCCAAGATGCTGCTCCCAAGTGCTCATTCCACTCTCGATGAGAACATCGACAGTTCAGAGTTCACAGAAGCCTTCACAGCCCAGCTGACATGAAAGTCTGCCCTTAACAGCTTTGTGGTACTGTGTGGTCTTTTATGCTGGTGGTGGGCATGAGCACCTCTGTGGTATACAAGGACCATGGCTAGAAGCTCCTGGGTACTACACGGAGCTATCTCAACGTGCATGGCAGATTGAGAAAGCAAGCACCAAGCCCTTTTCTCTATGTGGGGTTCAGATGCTATCTGGAAGTGCTCCAGGAAAATAAAGAAGTTTAAAAAAGCTGATCTTAGTGGCATAAGAATATCCTGCCCTAGGACTTGAGTGATTACTGAATGCAAAGTGCTCTGTGATAAACTGACCCTGAGATAGCTCCCATGACCCTAACCCTGTAGAGGAGCCCTTGTGTAATCCTCTCCTGAAATAAAGACACCACACAAGCCTTCTGCTTCTGCTTGGCTTGCTGCTTCTTACCGGTCCTGATGCCAAAGGAAAGAAGTCGGGTTCCATCTTGTAAACTGTGCTGTAGAAAGGAGGTGAGGAAAAGGTTTGGGATAACAGCTTGCTTTAACGGAATCCTTCTAACAGTTGAGGGAACCTGGGTGTGGAGCTTCCTCAAGAAGATAATAGACAAAGCAGCTACTTAATGTCAGACAGGCCAGATCATCTAACTTAACCACACCAAAAACCAGAGTCCTCAAGCAAGGATGCTCCTGCCCTAAAGCTGCTAACCGCACCAGCAGTTTGCTCAAGTGCAGAGATAATTAGTGTACCAGATGTCTCTGAGGCACAATTGTATATAGCCCGTGTCTCCTGGTTCTGATCCTAGTTTTCACACTTGGGTTTCAGTCACCTCATGAAGCTGCCTCATTCAGCACACAGGCCCCTCCGCCACACTGCTTCTCCATCCCTACCCCACCACAGGACACTCAAAGCCGTCAAGTTATTGTAAAACAAATCAGAGGCCATAAGGAGAAAGAAGAATATACGCACTCCTTCTCCATGCTACCTGGAACTACTGTCCTGAGATTCATCTCATTCCTCTCACGGGATGCTGCTCCACCTGCAGAGGAGGGGGGGGGTGGCCTAAAACGTTTCAGGTGGCCGCCCCCATGGCGGATGCATGCGTTTACATTTACATTTTCTTCTTTGCTCCATCTTTGTCCCTGCATTTCTTATAGACAAGACCCGTTTTGGGTTGAATGTTTCATGGGTGGGTCGGTGTCTATCTCTCCACTAGGGTTCCTGCCTGGCTATAGAAGGTAGCCTCTTCTGGTTCCAGGTCCCCCACTGTTAGGCTCCTGGCCTCAGTGGGAGAGGATGTGCCTAATCTTGATACACCAGAGTGGGAGGAGACCCAAGGGGCCCACCCTCTCAGAAGTGAAGGGGAGGGGAAGAGACAGAGGATCTAGGGTGGGGGACCAGGAATGGGTGGGCAACATCTGGGATATAAATCAATCAATCAATCAATCAATCAATCTTTGGATCTCTGCTCCCTGATCCTGGCTCCTGCTCCCTAAGAACACACTATCCAGGATTATTCATATAAGGCTTCACATCAAACTGTGCTTCCTAGACAGTCTATGGGCTTCAAACTCCATGTCTAATACATTAGAAGTATTCATCAATGGCGACTATCCAGTTCTTGCTCTCTTGGACTGGGCAACCACTACAATGTCTTTTGTTAGTCTGAAAGTATATAAATATATTATTTCTTTTAACAGCCTCTCATTTTCACCTGAGAATATAACAAAATTGAAGAAACAAAGCAGTTGCTCAGTTAACAAGTTTTGAATCCCATTAAGGGCAATTTCTCTTCCTTTCTTTTTCTCTGTCTCTCCCCTTCCCCACATTTACAATGTCTTCTATTTCTCCTTTCTACCTCATAGTCTCCCTGTCTCATAAACTAT
This sequence comes from Mus pahari, assembly GCF_900095145.1. Taxonomy (NCBI): domain Eukaryota; kingdom Metazoa; phylum Chordata; class Mammalia; order Rodentia; family Muridae; genus Mus; species Mus pahari. Next base: position 36,813,152 of record NC_034606.1, read on the forward strand.
TCCATGCTTCTAAGTATTTGCTTATTTGTGCCCTTGATTTGAAGAACTTCCCACCATCTGGATAAATATCATGTTTATTCAGTGATATGACATGCTCTCTAGTTATAGAAAAAAAATCTTCCCTGTGACTCCTCCATGTAAGCACCCATTCTCTCTGTCTGTTATGAAGGACCTTAGACATGTAAGAGCCTTTAACTGATTTATTTTTCTTGAAAAGACTGAACACACCTAGGACATGGCCCACCCTGTGCTCATCCTTCTTCCAAAGAGCTGAATTAGTCTCCTTGACTGAATGAGCAAATCCAAGAAAGGAAGAACAACGGTAAAATAATTTTCTGTGAACATAATGCTAACAATTTCTATCTAAATATGACAGCCATTCATTTCTGAGTTAGAAGAGGAGGAGGTCAGAATAAAATCACATTCTACAGGGTCCCTGATGAGCCCCGAGTTTGATGTCATTGGTGCAGTCCATCAAGCCATCTGGCCAACCTCCTGAAGCTTTCAAACAGCTTATCAGAGTGGCAAAGTAAATCACACAGATCAAACCTTCGAAGACCAGCTAGCAATTGGGTTCCACCTCCCTTACACCTGCCAAGCCCCCATTCGTAATGCTGACTCTACTTTCAAAAGCAAGAACACAATGAACTCAATATTCTACAATTTTAGAAAAGTCTAGTGATCAATGACCTTAATAGAGTGAAGGATATCTGGGATATTTGATAATTCAAGGCACTGATTAACCTTGATTTTGTACACACATACACAGCACACATATGTATATACACATACACATATATACACACAATGTAAATACATAATATGCACATATGTATACACACATACACACGTATACACACAATGTACACATGTACATACACATGTATACACACAATGTACACATGTGCATACACACACTCACACACATGTGCGTGCACACGCACATACACACATACACAAATATGAAAACCACATCACTATCTGAGATGTCTTAGTGATTTTCCAGCTACATAGTAAATAGAGAAAATATCTGATGCTCTTTCTAGGGTAAGTAATCTTTGACAAGCCTTTTGACTGGAAGTTTTCTCATATGCAAGACTGAAACCACAGTAGGGCTTCCAGGCCTCATGGGAAAGGTGGCAGTAACAATGGTAGAAAATTAGTGTGCACTGGAAATTCCTGAGTGTGAGGTGATTGGTTTTTTCAATGCAGACTTTTTATTGCTATACTCTAGTTCATGGGATAAACAGGCACTTTATCTCCCATGTCACCAGGACATCTGGCATGCTAGAATTAAGACATTAAAAAAAACAAGAGGTGGTCCCTGATTTCAAACTTTAAAATGAACTTCTGAATTGGATGAAAACTATTTAATGGCAAGTCATTTAGTTTAGAGCTCCACAGTGTGCAGATGTGAGCATGAATGCCAATTTCAGCATCGCTCTAAACAACTAGTGCATTACCTTGACACGCCTGTTCGACTTTCACTCTTGTGGCTGTGATAACATATCCTGGCCAAAGGCAACTGTGGGCAGAAAAACTATATTTGGCTTACAATTCCAAGGTTCAATTTATTCTTCAAGAGAAGCCAGGGCAAAAATTCTAGCAGTTGCTCGTGTCACATCCCACAAGTACGAGCAAAGAGGAAAAAAAAAACACATCCTTCTATACTTGCCTGCTGGATGCCATGCTTAGTAAGCTCTCTTCACTCCTATGCCATTCAGGGCACAGCCTAGGAAATGATGTTACCCATGTTCATGGTAGTTCTTCACACCTCACTTGGCCAGTGATCACTGCAGACATGTTCACTGGCCAAGTTCATCTAGCTAATTCCTCATTAAGACTCTCTTCACCAATGAATCTAGTTTGTGTCAAGCTATCAGTTAAAACTGACCACTGTGCTAACCTTAAAACGGGGAAATTTTTTATTAGATTAGAGCTACATTATGAAAATTAGCCAAAAAGAGAGAAGGGGAATTTTATTTATTTATTAGCATTGAGTTACTCAGCTCTCCTGTACCCCCCCCCCACTTGTACTGTATGACACATTCTAATGAATGAAATGGCTTAAAGGAATTGCCGTGCAAACAATACTGTGTCTTTCTCCCTGGATCAAGTTTGGGCAACATGAAGGTCTCCAGACTACCACCAGTACCAACTGGTGCCCTCTCAAAGGATCTTCATGGTTTCATGGAGCTGGAAACAGAAACCACAGGATAAGGACTGAGAGACTAATGGCCAATAATCCACGAGAAAATGTGAGATGGAACAGGACATGTTTCTGGGATGGAAGAACTTTTCTCTAACATATACAAGGCACTGGGCTCAATCTTTATGGGTCATTGCAAAAAGAGTGAAGGAATTTAAGCGTGCTTCTAAAGCTAGAGATGGTCAGGGACAGGACACACACTCTCATTCTTTATCCTTATCTCTACTATAAACTCACCAAAAAGAAGGAGGAGGAGGAGGAGGAGGAGGAGGAGGAAAAGGAGAAGAAGAAGAAGAAGAAGAAGAAGAAGAAGAAGAAGAAGAAGAAGAAGAAGAAGAAGAAGAAGAAGAGGAG
>NC_034606.1:36815750-36823242 GCF_900095145.1 Mus pahari
GAGGAAGAAGAAGAAGAAGAAGAAGAAGAAGAAGAAGAAGAAGAAGAAGAAGAAGAAGAAGAAGAAGAAGAAGAAGAAGAAGAAGAAGAAACTGGATCTTGCTATTTTCATCCCTGGTTAGGTTGGTTAGAATGGAAGCGAGGTTTCCCTACAAGTAAGGAGCTACATTTTTCTAATTCTGGATTACTGAACTCTGTCACCATGAGCAAAGGAAACTGCTTCAGTACCCAGTGTACTACAGGTGTTCGATGAGTAAACTTGCTCTCTCTGATGTAGAACTGAGGCTGGCTGTCACAAAGTGCTCCTTGAGATCCAAATTTAGCTGCTGCTAGTGACAATGATGAAAGATTTAATTACAGAAACTTTGCCAAAGAGGGAACTTTGCAGGGCAGCTCTCTCGATTTTAGAGTTTGGTAGCTGAGACTCCAGGAGTGAAATGACAGCCCTGAATACAGAACCTTATGTCATAGCCTATATAAATCCTATTGGATACAGAGCATCCTCCCTCTCCCTCCCAGTCATCCTCCTTAAAAGAACCATGCATTGTTTTTGGTACCTTAAGTGATGAAAATGGTTGAAGACAGAGGGACACAAGATAGTTTATTAGCATGGAGTACCTTTCCAGGGGCTATGGCTCCCAGGATTATATTTGAATCTCTCTGTTCTTGTTATTTTTTAATCTGTCTTTATATGTTTCATACATAAATCTTTTTTCATACATAAGTGAAGGTAGTGGAAATAATAACTTCATTTGCTCTGATCATAAGTCTCTTAGTAGATTCCTCTTCTGAAATATGACTGCTTGCATCTTTATCTCTCATCAGACATTTTCACTGGCTTCGCCATGTTTAGAAACTGCAGCCCAGTTCCCAAGTATGGCATTCAAAGTCCCTCCATCTGGCTTCACGGAACTTCCCATGCCCCTCTCCTTTCTCCTGAGCCACCCGTGTCTGAGCTTCAACCTTTTGCCCAGGCAGCAATGCTTCCATTCCCTCACTCCTCAAGTTCATCTTAGCTTGTAAGATGCAGAATAGCCATAACATAGCCCTTCGTCACCCCTTATAATTCTGGAGTAAAGAACTAAAAAGCATATAGTAGGAAAGTAGAGAAGTGAGAACCTTTGCACTTAGGTCAAACAGACATGATGCTTGAAAGCTGCATGATCCTGGGCAAGTTCCGCAGAAGCCCCAAATGTTTAATTTTCAAATTAAGACATTCAAGCAGTCATTTTCTAAGGATAAATGACTATGTAGCACACAATACCTGTAATATGATCTGACCATGGCTAGTCCTTGTTATTCCACGTCTGTTAATACAACAGTATGCATGGTTATATTTGAATCTCTTTTTGTCTTTTTTTTTTTCGTCTGTCTTTTCTCCTTCTCCTCACAAAGTAAGCTATATGTTTCATACATAAGTCTTGTTTGCTCACACATTCATAAATTATTAAACACCAGTTTATGGCAGATATTGCCTTAGGCACTATAGATAGTGAACTGCCAAATGCGATTTCTCCTCTCAGCAATCACACTTCATATCTGCAGATATGTAGGCATCCTTATCTTCAATTCTATTGCCAATTCTACCTCATTGGTCTACACAAAATGGTTATTTTTATAAGATCTACCTTTAGGAAATATTTTTTTTTACATTTAAGTATTAAACTAAACAGTTTCGATATACTGTTTAGAAATATTTATGATTTCTACATTGGAAAATCATGACTGTTGGATTAAATAATGTGTTCAGAGATTCTCAGATAAGAATCAAGGTACTAAGAATCATATTTAAGTTTGTGGACCTCAACATTCTCCCTTTGACTTCAGTGCTTTGACTTACTGGATACTTAGTGACCAAATAAATAAATAATAATAAGTAAAATATGAAATATGGTAACTGGTTTTTAGCATCCCATTTCAAAAGCGCTTTCTAATTGGACCCTCAACTAACCTGTAAGACATGCATCACAGTGAACCACTTACTCAGATTGTTTTCATAGTAAATGCATAGTGCATAGATACAATAAAACCCCTAAAGTGTTCAGATATCAACTTCTACTTCACTGATTTATCTTTCATCAAATTCTGGTTGTCATAAAGCATCCCAAAGTCAGATTGGGTCAATAATAATGTAATTATTATTATTATTTTACTAATTTCCCAACTCTACCCTTCAAGGACTGACATAGAAATCAAGAGCTAGCATAGAATAGCTGCTTTAGTAGAATCCAACAGCGTGCCACAGAATTTTACCCATGTACACTGGCTTGATCTTTATGATAGCCTTGACAGTGAATGATATTTCTCTAGCAAGAAAGTACTCACATGACAAAGAATCTGACCAAGATTCAAACAGAATCAATGTGAGGCAGGACTTGATCCCAAAGCACTTATTTTTGATACTGTATTCAGTCATGAGCACTTATTTGAAAACATTAATTACCACTGAAAAGGTTAGCATCCGAGGTGGGTGTCTCATCAGTTAAGAAGTGGATAGGGAGCAGACAGGTAGAACATCTTCGTGTATCCATAAAGACATCCAGAGAAGATACAGCCCTTGTTGGTATGTTCTCTAGAGAGGCCTTAATAGAATGCCCATTGTTCACAATACTCTCACTCATTGGCTGCATCAGACATACAAGACCCTCACTCATTGGCTGCATCAGACATTCTGTTGGGAATTGTTTGTGCACAATAAAGACTGAAGTGTCAGATCAGTCTATGCCAACCTCCAAGGTAGAGAGAAAACAGATAGAGCACAGACGGACCTATCTCCTGGGGCTCCATCCTATTCTTCCTCTGAGCTTGAGTTCTAACAGCGGCTTTTCATGAGAACTGGAGAACTGGATGGGGATGGTTTTTCTGCAGAATGGATTTTAAATGTCATCATTCGAATACTGTTAGTTTCAAGATAGTAATTGTGTAAAAATCAGGAATGGACCATGCTCCTTGCCAGTCATTTTCACACATTCTAACATTCTAATTTCACACATTTCAACACATTTTCCACCGGAGAGTATTAGAAGATGATCGTGATAAAAGAAACGTTGAAACCTCAGATCATGTACCCAGTTACGGTGCCAAATCAGTACTACTTGTCATCCCGTAACTGCAAATTAAAATCTAATATGTGATGTCACAATAACTAGAATTCCAAGAGAAGATGCAGATAACATCAAGTGAGAACATAGAATGAAAATATACTGTAGCATTTATACATTTCCGTCTAAATTGACGTGGCCACTTTAGAATTGTACCACAGCTGAGTCCTTTGTACACATATGGACTGGGTGCCATCATCATTTCTTGCAATGCTCCACTGATGGAAGATCTCATCAAAAGTTATAAATGAATTGTGGTGTATCCATGCTTTGGACACAATATGGCAGAATACAAAGCACTACTCTGGGCTCTCTCTATATAGCAATAAGCACAATTTGCAAAATTATGTTTAGGTAAAATTAAAAGTCAGCCATGAAAGAATCCATAATTCCTGATCACATTTGCATAAATCTATTCAGAACTGAGTAAAAGTAATCTATGCTCTTGAATACCAACAAAGTAACTGTTAATATGTGAAAATGACTGGCAAGGAGCGTGGTCCATTCCTGGGATGTGGATGGTTTTCTGCAGCTGGATCTGGGGACTGGTTAAACTAGTCTTTCTGTTTGGGAAACGTTTCCAAGATCATATACATGTATACACATTTTGGTTTTGTTTGTTTGTTTAATTTTGAGACAAGGTATCACTCTGTAGCCTCTGATAGCCTGGAACTTATTTAGCTCAGACTTGCTTCAAATTTGTGTCAGTCTTCCTTCAGCAACCTCCTAAGTGCTGGAATTACAGGCATGAATTGTCATATGCAGGTTATTAATATGCATTTTGTTATAATTATTATAATAAAAGATTAATTCCATAGTGTTAATGATGTATTGGCTGATGTATGTACTTCAGTTTGATTTTTACACAATTACTATCTTGAAACTAACAGTATTTGAATGATGACATTTAAAATCCATTAATGTAAGATCTGGAACTCTAAACTCTAAACTCTAAACTTTCTGAATGGGATTCCAGATACTCAGAAAATGGTCAGTTGTTGACTAAAAGATTTCACAAAACTATAAGGTTTCTTTGTAGCAAAGGAAAAGGAATCAAGGGAGGAGACAGCCTATGAAATGGGAGAGAAACTTTCTAGCTACATACCTGACAGAGGATAAATAGCTAGCATATACAAATCACTCAAGAACTCACAACAAAACAAATAATACAGTCAGTACATGGGCTAATGGGATGAGTAGTTCTTAACTGATGACACACACAAGTGTCCAATAAACATGAGAACCTTCAACACCAGGAGACATTAGAGGCATGCAAGAAAAAACTACATTGAGTTTCCATTTCATTCCAGTCAGAACCATTAATCAAACAAACAAACAAACACATACTGTTAAGAACATTGACAAACAGACACTTTCTATACTATTGGTGGATACTAGTCCAGTCATTATGGATGTTGATACATAGTATCCTCAAAATGGCAATTTAAAACAAAACAAAACAAACAAACAAACAAAAAGCCTGCCTTATGACTTAGCTAAACTACCCCAGGACATTTACCTAAAAGACTCTAAGTCAAAACATCAGAGATGCTTTTATGTCATAGTTTATGCCAATACTAGTCATGATCAATAAGTTATGGAACCCAACCTAGGGATCTGCCATTAGAGTAATGAGTAGAGTAAAGGTTGTATATACACATAGCAGAATAGTTTAGTCCTAAAGAAGATGTCATTACATCATTTGAAGGAAAATACATGCAACTGAACATGATCATATTATATTAATATTATATATTATTAAGTTAATATCATTAAGTATCAAAAAGGGGTCTTATTTTTTCTCATTTTAGGATTCTAGCCTTTAGAGCTTTATCAAAGCATATATGTATACAAGATACAAACATAAAAACAAAACTTTCTAGGTGGACAAAGGGAATAATGGGGTGAGGCAGGATGGGGCAAAGGTCGGTGAGGAATGAAGATACATACTCTATTTTGAGTACTCATTATACTTGCATGTAACTCAGTATAGTATAATTTAAAAAATCTAATAAATAATAAATAATTAATCCTCTATTTGTGAAGTGAGAAATATGAGGTTCATTTTGACAAAAAAGTTATGGAAATAACGGTGGAAAACTTAACATGTTTTCATGTCTTCAACAGGTTGATAAATGAGTGAGAGAGGGTGAGTTTGTGAATGAGAGTGAGTTTAGTAAATGAGTGAGTGAGTGTGTGACAGTGACTGAGTGAATGAATAGTGAGTGAGTATAAATTAATGAACTTAATAAGTAAATAAGTCAGATCAATGTTTTTACTTTAAGACATTATCAACCAACTGTCCATTAAATAGCATGGAAATATCCACTAAATCCAGACTTATACATACATATCCTCTAATACAGCGATGTTCATTTAGATCTAGAAATCATCTCATCAAAAATAGATATTGCATCTATTGAAAAATAGATATTCAGTGTCCAATGAAAGCATCTATTGATAATTTCCTACATTTCCACTGATATTGAATTCATGGTGTCCATTTTCTCCTTATGAGAAGCAGCTCAATTCACCTGAAACACTCCATATTTTTCTAAGTCTTTAAACCCAGAGACTCACATGCTTAATATTCTCTCCCTAAAGATCTGTCCAAAACATCTATTTTTCTCAAAGCCTGTAACACATGCAACCTCCTTAGAATTCTCTTAGATTCCTTTATGTTTTGTCAGCTTCTCCAGGAGCTTTAACAGCACCACCATAAGACCTTTCCACCAAGTAGGTGTCAACCATGTGCAGTGCTGTGAGATAAATGTTATATGAAAGCTTGAGATCCCATAATTTCTAAGACAGCATGGATGTGCTCTTGACTTTATAATATCCAAGCAAGAAAATATATGAGCAAGAGCCATGAGAGTTTCACAGTAATGCCTTATTCTCAAATCGACCCAAGAAAACAACTGACTATGACGTAAGTCCACACACACAGTTGGGAATTGGATGGCTTGGGGTCAAACCAGGCATTCAAAATCATGGACTTACAGTAGGGTACATGGCTGATATAGTGTATATTCACACTGGGGTATAAGGAACCAAGACAGAGAGGTCTATGTCAATAACTGGGTAGATCCTGTGCGTGCTATATAGGAATCATAAAAGAGGCATGTAACTCAGGATGCCATCTGCAGTTGCTATCTAATGTACCCAGAGATGTCAAGCAATATATTCAAAGACATATCAGAGAGTGACAGGAACTACACTGCTCTTAAAATCCACAGACCCTTCATGCTTTTATACCAGGCTCTTTATACTAAAAAAACTTAGATTCTTAAAGGTCCAGATGCCCGAACTTGAGCAGCGAATATGACAAATCTACAAAGTGTCCAATGAAAGCATCCTTTCCTTCTAAGTTTGCTATTTTGAATGCATTTTTCCATTCATCTCTCAAAACCCAATTCAAATATTCTCTTTTCTGGGAAGATTTCCTAAACCTTACGTTCACTGTTTCATTCAACCAACTAAGGACCTACTACGATGCAGGCGGCAGATAGAAAGGCTCCAGGACTCGGTGGTGCATAGAAAGTCATGCTCTTTGCTCTTCTAAAGATTACACGGTGGAGAAGGACATGCAAATGCAATCTCCAGCTGCGGTAAATGCTACAAACGCAGAGTACTTGGGCTTTCAAAAGGATATCAGGGCATTAGAACCAGTTATCGAGGTCAGGGGAGGCTGCCTAGTGCTCGGGCAGTAGTGATTAGCCTGGCTCTGCCTGTGCTCTGAGCTAGAACTTATTGCATTGTATGTAGTTTATATTCCTCTAGCCATGTGTGAGCCACGGACAGGACCATGCTTTATCAACACCTTGATCTCCTGCCCTAGAAACTGCCAAGGTGGCATATTATAGGAGGCTGCTGGATCTCCCTTAAAGTGGCTTTCATTAGCATCGCATTCATACCTGCTGTTCTTGTAGAGGAGAAGTAGTACCCCATCACTACTAGAGAAAAACAGCAAAGATGTCTGCACAAAAAGCAAGGTGCACATGACAACCTGTGTTCTTGCTATACCCTGGTACTTCAAGGACAAAAATAACCATTTAGCTGATGAAAAGAAAAAATAATAATAAGTAAGCTGAAGACCCCATGTACTGCAAAGCGACTTTGCTTGCAGCCTCTCTCCGGTTCTTTGATGGCAATTACACAAGCTGGTGGCTTATGCTAATGAGTGCCTGCAAATCCAATTTGATGATTATGTTTTGTATTAAGCCTGGTTAAAACAGCAGCTTACAAATAGGAGCAGAGACAAGGGTGTTACTAGCCAGTGCAGAGCCGAGATCAAATAAGCTGTCTTGGCAAAAGAAATCCATCCTTAGGAGTTTATGTCTTAGAGCCATTTCTCTCTCTCTCTCTCTCTCTCTCTCTCTCTCTCTCTCTCTC
>NC_034606.1:36824102-36866825 GCF_900095145.1 Mus pahari
GGGGGGGGGTATAGGGAACTTTGGTGATAGCATTTGAAATGTAAATGAAGCAAATACCTAATAAAAATTGGAAGAAAAAAATACAAATATGAGAGGTTGGAGGAAGAGGGGATGGGAGGTTAGAGGGGAAAGGGAGAGGGGAGAGTAATGTAATTTTTTATTTTAATTAAAATTAAAAATGTGTGAAAAAATATATTTAGTATGCAGCCCAGATATCAAATAATGTACTCATTTACCCTGAAACTGGGTGTCTGAAAGTAGGAACTGATTGATTCTTCACACTTTTGTGAAATTTATGGATTTCACTATATGAAATTCTCAAAAAATTAATAAAGCTGTTGCTATCTAAACAAACAAACAAACAAACAAAAACCAAAATGATTAAGAACTCATATGTCAACTCAAGGTCAGCTTTAGAATGTGAGTGAATGAATACAACTCCATCAACACCACCCCCACCCCCCCTCTCTCTGCAGTCAGAGTTCCTGATCTCCAGGAGAACAAAACCCAGGAGGAAGAACAAATGCTGTGGCTCTTTTAAGACTCTGCCTTGCAAAGTAAACAGCACCCTTCTGGCCATGCTCTGCTCTTCAAGCTATGTGACAGATCTGGCTCAACTTCTAGGAAGTGGAGAAAGGCTCTGCCCCTCAGGGGGGAGATCACACCACTCTATGGTGTCCCACTATGTGGGACAACACTGCAAATATTGTTTCAGGCATCTTTAGAAACAACTGCTACTAGATTACGTTAGTGAGGACTGGGTTTTCATAACGCTGACATGTCTGTGTTGTCATCAACCATGAGTCCATAGACAGAATGATTTATTTCTCTGAGCCTCATACCTTCTCCTAAAGAGGATCTAATAGCAGCTACCTCACAGAACCCATTATGGGACAACTTGCCCTACACTAAAAGATGACCTACAAAACTGCTGTCATTATAGTGTTCTTGCAATATGTTATCCAAAACTGGATAGCACTGAAAGCGAAGAAATAGAAGGCACTGTGTGGTGTCATTTAATAATGAGAATGGGGTTGCATAAGGATTTGTGTTCACCTTCTGATGATACCTATGTTAGACCTTGAAAACTAAACAGAAGCTCAGAGGTTCTCTCAGTTGCTCGGGCACTTAACAAGGTAAAACAGACACCACCTTGGGGCTGCCAGGTTGGTGTCCTGATTCTTTCTAGTCTAAGATGTCTTCCAAATACATACCTTTCCTGACCATGAAACCTTTCTTTCCCAGCCTGTCTTTGTACTTTTCTAACTCTGCTAAGTATGTATTTGTAAGTGGATTAGGATATGAACTCTACTAGTTCAAAGAGAGGAGAGGTCATACTCATATTTATCGTGGCAATATCAAGCACAGTGTATGCACAGTGCAATACTGCCCACAATGTGCAGAGTGTATACACCCACTGAACTCATCATGGCAGCAGAGTTATACATCTTCAATTTATTCAGGGTGATGATTTCCTAGAAATCATCCTTGATATTTCCTGCAATAATTAAGCTATCCAACAGAAGTATACATGACAAAGAGTGACATTGTATTATGGATATATGAAGTAATTGGTTCTTAGAAGATTCTGATGGGCAAAGGCTGGCATCAGAGGGAAAAAGTGAAACATAAGCAGGATGATGGTGGTCATGGATTGTAACAAAAGATGAATGACAAACACATAAGAGTTCATAGCAGGTGCCAACAAAATTATGTCTGACTTTCCAACAATAAAAAGCAACCTAAGAGCAATTATCAATGGCAATTTCATCTCATGGAATGTGTACTGTATGTTTGTGTATATAATCCTCATAAAATATAATGAAATAGCTGTAAATTATTTTGTTGGTGAGCAAATTTATGTTGTGACAGACTGAGTAAAGGTGGTGAGAAGATGACAAATCCAGGACTCACCCTCTATCTCCTTGATACTTGAATTGATACAGTGGACCTCTGACCAATAAATAAATTCATTCCAGGGAAAAAAGAAAGAATGGGTTTCTCGAAAATGAAGATGGAGACACCAATGAGAAGCTGTTATGCTGGTTCTGCAAAAGTACCAGATGTCAGTATAGATAAAAGTTAGTGGAGAAGAGAGATGCTGCAGCTGTTGTAGATGTGCCCATCTTTGGGAAGTATGCTATAGGGAAATCACAATCTTTTCTGCTTGTACCTCTGTTGCTAAATCAAGAAAGCACCATACTTGTCCTGGAGATGACAGCCCTGACTCTGGGTACACATTCTAAGCTTAGGCAAGCTGTAGTCACAAGGGTGGAATATTATTAGTTTCGCTGTGTTTCAGCTCCAGATTTCTCCGTGAATCATGTGTGCATGAATCACAGTCACCGCTCCTCATATTTTAGAAGCAGATGTATAATTTTTCTTATCCAAGAAAAAAAAATCAATTGCTGCCTAAATATGACTCTACTGTTGTCTCTGAATCTCTTTGATTTATTCAATCCCGAACCTTCCTTTTGGGGAAGAGTGAGAATAATTAGCAAAGTTTTAAAAAGAAGGTGACTTTATTATGCCTTCCATCCAGGATTCCACTTTATGCTTGAAAGGCGAGGTAGATGTAAGTATTCCCATTTTGTAGAACAGAAATCTGAGACTCAAGTGAGCAATTTATTGATCCAGAGTGTCACAGCCAGTGGTCAGATGGAGCTAGAATTCCGCTTAATTGTGCTACACACTAAATCCTTTGTTGTCATCAGCCCTGCTTGGTTTTCTTGCTTCCAGTGTAAGAGATGACAGCAGACAGACCAACACCAAATGAGTAATTTTTTTAAAAAAAAATCTCATTTAGAGATGGCCTTCTACTCTCTCCACGAGTTGGTGTTTGTTGTCTACCAACATCTTAGGACCCATGTTTTAATTGTTCTGGTCCTTTTGAATCTTTGTGAGAAACTGATAAATATCAAGCTCGTTGCTCTGAAGGATATGGTCCAGGGACATAGGGACCAGTGATAATGTTGTTCAAAACAAGTCAGACAGGGGCAGAGAAAAACCACCTTTCTGGCACCAGTCACAAACATCTTATGGTGTATCTACTCTTTCCCTTTAGTAAGGGATCACTTTCAGTCTTCCCAGTGGAACTAAACCTACATACCACCTTCTATTCTGGACAACCCACTATATGTCCTGTCTCTGAAACCTTTAAACACAGAAGAATTCTAGAATATTTTCTTCATCTTGCTGACAAGGAAACCAAAACTTTGAAACTTGCACTGTCCACTGACATACTTCTGAGTCCCCCTTTATTTCTACTGTATTACAGGAATAAATTCATTATGCTAAACCATACTTCTTATCAATAGCATAATAATATTTCTTTCAATATTTTCTAGTGCAGCAGTAATATCTATAAATACTCTATTGTAGAGTTTTTAAAACTCTCTATATTTTCAATGATATCATCATTGGGGCTCAATATATTTTAAAACTTACATCACAAATAAGCTTTTCAAAGGCTGCAGCCATGGTGGTGCATACTTTTAATCCCAACACTTGGAAGGCAGAGGCAGGCAGATCTCAGTGAGTTCCAGACCAGCATGGTCTGCAGAGCAAGTTCCAGGACAGAGAAATGTTATCTGTAAAATTTAAATAAAAGAGCTTTTTAAAAATAACAAATATACAAATAGCCGTCTGCCCTGCTCTGCCTGTGATGTTTCTAAAGTATAGGTATTAGTTTTTAATCACATGCTCATTTTGCTTAAAAAAATTGTGGCGTTTTCTAATCTGATTGCTCAATAGAACCAAGTAAATAGTCCAAGACACCGAGCTAAAGATTAGCCATCTAGATTCAGCATACACTTAGAAACTAGCTTGCTCTGCTCTCCCAGCTGATCAGGGATATTCCAGTTTTCTACAGTCTTGCATTCCCTTTCACCCTCTGTGTCACAGGTTTGCCCTGTTGTGCTGAGAGTTCACATATGCTTGTCACTTTATAATAGTGTCATTAAAGTGTCATGGTCTCTTTCCCCTCATGCAAAGTGACATTCAGCGAGCACAACAAACAATTTTTATCCTTTGTGGCAGAGGGCAAACATCGAAATAAGCAACGTGCCTGATAAAGCAGTAATAAGAGAACCTGAACTTAGAAAAGGAGGCAATAATTAGGAAAACCTTAGTAGCTCCAAGGCTCATAAATGAGGACAAAGGTCATACTTTCATGCCCATACATCCCACGTCACTGTAAAACATTACCAAAATACTTGAATATAAAGTGTGCTACAACAAGTGAGTGTATAAGTGGCCAATTCTGTAGGAATATTTGTAAAATTGTATTCATTCTCGACACACAGCTTCAGTCAACATGCCTGCTTACTTTGCCAGTAGACAGTCACTATGCTCAGGGCACAGCCTCCTGCATGATGCAATGATAGCCCACATCCTGCAGACCTCAAAATCAACCCTACATACTTTAGAGGAATCCGGGCAGCATAAAGAATTCTGTGAATACAACACAAATCACAATAGCAAAGGAATATCCCTGCCTGGGCTTAAATCTGAGCAAACCTGTCTATAACAAAAGTTACAGACACCCAGTGCTGGCATTTTTTAAATTATTATTGCTTTTAAATGCTCGGGGTCTGACCACTTGGAAAATCACAATTATGTCTAAATGCAAATTTGCCTGCAGCATGCTCCCAGTAAACAGAATCCTATACTTGACTTAGCCAAAGGGCCAGGATATGATGTGAAGTCTATGTATAGCAGTCCAGTAAAGGACACATCAGGTGCGGTCTAATGTGACCATCAAATCTGAGAAGTGCAAGGCTGACAAACATTGTGAGAGCGATAGGACAAACCATTTGGGTTTAATGAACTGATGGCATTTTTATGGGCTACACAACCTTACACAGTTTCTTTAACCTTCCTGAGTCTTAATTTCAAAGTCTGTGAAAAGAACATAAGGATTTGCCTCAGAGGGTTACTATGAGAATACAATTTGGTAATGTCTTTACTGTAGTGACAGTCACATTATATCCTTAGAGAGCAAAATTTCCTTCCCTTGCTAATTGGATCTCTGAGCACTGCATGAATATTGATAAGCAGGATGACATATGGAGAAAAAGTCCAAATGCCTTGGCTTGCTAGGCCAGCCACCACCTCCACTCCATGTTCAGACTTTCACCAGCAGTCTGGCTTCAGCTCCTCTTCCTGCCATTGTATAACTCCAATTCTAAATCCTTGAGTTGGCAATGCACTTCTATTTCTGGTGGGGATATGTTATATTGTCCCGGAGTATAGAAATAGAGAAGGAACTTGCAATGCAGTTGGTAGAGAATAACAGGGACAGATAGCTCACAAACTAGACTACCATCCCAGCTCCAGCATTTGCTACAGCCGCGAAGGTGGTAAGCTACTCAACTTCCTTAAACCTTGGTTTTCTGGGCTGTCAAGTGTAGATAAAAACCTATACTCCTGTAGCATAAAACCTGCATTGCATTTGTTCTTGTTAGCAAACAATACACTGTTTCAAGTAGGGTGTCAACCACAACACAGGACTGCCTGCAACTATTGAGTGTATAGTAGCACAAGTAAGTCTACGAATGCCTCCATTTATGAACCACAGAATTATTATCATTATTATTCTGAAGAGCAATGAGGTTTAGCAATTTGTTTGCATGGTAGTGCTGAATTCACCCGTTCTTAAAATGTCTCTGACTAGTCAAAGGTACTTAAAGTTGCTCACATGAAGAAACATCGCCAAGCATAAAAGCAGTCACCTTCTGTGTCTAGGAAACCTGTTCATTTTAATTAACCTAAAAGGTTTCTAGCAATTCATGTTGATAAAGCACTTTGACACCCTAAGAATAAGAGGCAATTTGAATATGAAGTTTTATTACAACAGCATTTTTACAGTTATTCCTCAAGGAGCTCTTAAGCAATGCAGACTCTCTGGAGTTTCTTGCCTCTCATCAGGAGGCTGCCCTGTGCTGCCCACTTAAGGATGAGGTGCCACTTCAAAAAAAAAAAAAAAAAAAAAAAAGGAGGCAGAGTTAGATGTGTTAATAAAACAGTTAAGATTAAGTGGAGATAGAATTTTTGACCTTTCAATATCAGCTAAATGATGGCTTCCTCTACATCTACAAATCATATTTGGGTACATTTCAAAGAGTTATCAGGGAAAAAAAAAACAGAGAGGGATAATAAAGTAACTTTAAAGATATTTTCTGAACCATTGCCAGGAGAAACGATACAACAACATAAATTGAACTCTGTTCTGAGTACCGCAAGAACAAACAGGGATCTATGGTCCAGGAGCAGAGTCAGAAAGAAGAGAGCTATTTCCTGAGAATGACCATGACCGTCAGGGATAGGGTGTGCCAGACAAACAGACCTAGCAGACTTCTTGCTGAATGTCGGTTATGGAGAATAGAAATGACTAAGAGAAGACAGAAGACGGAAAGCCTGATCTCAAGGGTGAAGCATTCAGATCACCTCCTGCCTGAGTCCTTTGGGTCCTGTGTCTGGGATGCATTGGGTCTTCAGCAATAGGGACTAACCTTCCACCTCTCATGGGTAACCAATAAAGTCTGAGGTGTCCTTCAAATTCAAAACAGGGCCTATCATGCCTGGAGTTGGGGCTTTGTTAGATATTCTAAGACTATTAGGGACAACACGGGCAGTCAAAGTTGTGAAAATCTATGTATTCAAAAAAAAAAAAAAAAAAAAAAGAGGCCATGAATTTGAGAGAGCAAGGAGTGGTTAAAAAGAGGAAAGGAGAAAAAAACATTAAATAATTATATTTTAATTTAAAAAAAACTAAAAATTTGGAATAAATAAACTATATGCAGGGTGCTGCCAGAGTTTGGAGTATTTTAATAAAATTATATTTTATAAAGGATAGTACTCAAGGGTCAGGAGAAAATTCCAAAACTGACTATAGCTTAGCCAAGGAAAGAAATCTGGTAGCTCCACAAAAAGCACAAAATAAATGTGTATATAATTTATACACATGTATACTACTGTGCTGAAATATGTCCATGGTTTTTGCTGCCATGATGTACTTCACAGTTCCTCCTCACTCCCATCTTATCACTACACCAACCCCTCCCTCAACACCAGTCCTCTTGCTTCTTACACTAAAAATAAAGCAAGCATTGAAGAAAGACCCCAAGACTTAAGTAGCTAAATATTTCATTCATAAATCCTCCTGGGTTCAAGTATTTAATCTCCACAGAATTTCCTATTAATCTATACCTCATGGACTAAGTATCCATTTTATTGGCAATAAATCGGACCTAGGAGGGGGGTCAGCTTTTAATATTAGCATCTTCACAACTGGTTGTCATTAGCAAAGAATAATGTTTTTCTAAACCATACGACAATAGCTTCATGTATTTATGACTGTATTCTTGATTCTAAACTGTTTAAAACATTTTTACAGATCACAAATAGAAGAATGTACCCTTATTGGCCTCAAGGATATCCAGCATTGTTCTATTGAAATTAATGTCCAGTGTGACTGGGTAAGCTCCCACCAGGCTCACCTTCCAGTGCAAATAGTAAATGCCTCAAAACACTCCTTTGAAGGCGAAGCAATATAGCTGAGAGCAGACAGGTTCTCAAGAAAAAAACTGACTTTTTTCAGATTCAGAAAAGTAATAGAATAAGTTTCTGTTCGTGTGGGTTTATCACAAGGCCAGGGATAATTGTTAGAAAAGAAAAAATCTCAGACACCAGAGGGAGGGAGGAGTTCAGGATGATTTCCAAATAAAGGAGAAATGCAACAAAGACTCCAAAAAGAGAGGACATGTGCTTTGTACAAATTCTAGACACATCTCTTGAATCCAGACCACATGTATGAGGGCAAATTCCAATTACATGGCCTAAAGATGAAAGACCAGAACTTAGTAGAATCCTGGGATAGGTGGGAGGTAAGCTTCCCTATAGCATAGGGAAGGAGAGATGTTGAGGATGTTGAAGGACAACTAGGATTGAACTTGGTAAATACAAAGGTAAAGGTGATAAAGGTTTAAACCCATGGGCTATAAGACCCTCCCCATATATTCACTAGAATACACTCACCTATTAGGACAAACGCTCCCAAGATTTTAGTGACTTCATGATTCATGCAAGGAAGTTTCATTGCTTGTGCAAAAGACAAACAACCAAGAGAAAACTATTGTATAGCTGTCAATCTTTGACTTCAACTACGTTAATTGTCCACTACAACAAGGTCAGAAATAACACCAGTGAGCAACAACAATAAACTATAGCTCTAATTAGATGAGAAAAATAAAATATTCTCAAAGCACAATATTCACAAAATCTAGGATACAATTTAAAATTGTATTCTACAAATACAAAATACAATTCAACATGAGAATGTGACCCTGTCAAAAGTGTCAATGCAAAATGAGACTACACTGATCTAGATTTAGAATACATGCAACTGCATTTACTCTCATAATGAAAAACACACTCATAATAAATTCACAATAAATAAAAACAAGCTATACTGTTTTGGTATCCCTCAATATCAAGATGGAAATAAATAAACAAAGCTTTGAAAAGTTATTTTCAATTAGAACATCATAATACTGTTTAAAATGTTAAATTTATCTGGGCATGAATTGTAGAGCTCCAACAGCACTTCCCCAAAACCTGTTCCCCAGATCATTAGAAATGTGGCTAGTAAAGAGCCTTTGTTCTCTTAGGGCAGCTGAAGGTCTTCTGTTCCTCCACCTGACAGCTAGCTAGGCAATTATCTCAGTTGCCCCAACCAGGCACCCATCTTCCTATGTTTGAGACTAAAAGGAAAATTCAAAGGCTCAAGGCCGAACACTGTAAAGACGGAGCCTGCCCGGCCGCTAAGACTAACCTGCTTGTGGACGTTGTACATCGTGGTGCGCACTAGGCTCCGCACCACGATGTACAACGTCCACAAGCAGCCGCCCCCCCAACCCTAACCCTATAAGAACCCCTTACTTCTGAGGGACTGGGTCGACTTCCTCTGTCTCCTGTGTGAGATATGAGTCGGCCCGGGGCCTCGTTAAATAAAGTACCTCATGTGATTTACAGCAAGGTGTATTTCGAATTCCTGGGGACCCAAGAGAGTTCNGGACCAGAGGGAGTTCCTCCTTTCGGGGTCTTACAGAATCAGCTACTTGAAGCCAATAAAATGATTCATTATACTTATTAAAAATTAGCACGTAAGTATCAACTATACATCTTCTAAGCATTGTGCTAATTGCAGGAACATAGGCTCAAATAAACCACTGGTTTGTTTTACATTCAACTTCAATTTTAATTGCCTAGGTATCAAAATTAGATTATATTATATACTTGACAATGAAGATATTTTATTGAAATCTTTTATTGCTTGATTTCCTATTTTCTTTCCTCACATTTTTCCAAAACAGACTGGGAATTTCCCTCATAATTCTAATTTATTGATAGTGATATTACAAAGTTGCCTCCTCATATAAAACATGTACATGTAACAAAACCTCTACTATTTATCACCACACACATGTTGAACACTTATAATATTCTGTCCTAGATACCAAGATTATATAAATAAGAATATTTAAACCTGCCTTTGTGGAATTCAGGGCCAAATAAATGAGAAAGTCAAAGATATCATTGTATAGCATGGGAGAATTGCAAATGATGTTAAGGGAGCAGGGCAGGCCATGTTTTCTCTACAGTAGGTCAGAAAGTGCTGCTAAAGCAGGTAACATATGAGATACGTCATGAATAATATACTAGAACTCCAGTCTATGAATTGGGTATAACATTTAAAACTGGTAGAGCAGCAACACGAATGTTAACAAAAGTGCTGAACATTTAATATACCTGCATGGGGCTTCTACCATACAGCAGCACCATCTTTAAACAAAGTGAACTAGACATACTTCCAGCTCTCAAAGTTTTCTCTCCAATGAAACAAGGAAATACCACTGCAGACTGTGTTAGGCATTTTTATTACATTTACCTGCACATATCTCATTGTACTTGCCCATATTTCCCTCATGTAATTTTACCTGTGAAACACAACACACACACACACACACACACACACACACACACATACACACACACACACACACAGAGCTCTTCTTCCTCCCTACTATGAGAGTTTTAAGGAAACAAGTAGGACACAGGATAATGGGAGTGAGGTGTGGGGGAGAAGAGGGAATTTTAGAGAAAAGGTCAGGAAGAATTAACTCATTGAAGAGGTATTTGAGTAGAAAATAGAATCAATAAGAATGAGTCCTTCTGTCACCTACAGAGATTGACAGGGAGAAGAAAGAGAAAACACCAAAGCCCTAGATTAGCAGGACATTTTTTTTTTCTTTTTCAAGACAGGGTTTCTCTGTATAGCCCTGACTGTCCTAGAACTCACTTTGTAGACCAGGCTGGCCTCAAACTCAGAAATCCACCTGCCTCCCAAGTACTGGGATTACAGGAATGCGCTACCACTGCCTGGCTTGGCAGGACATTTTAAAGAAGAACTGCTCATAGGGCAAGAAAGTCTAGAACCAGCAGACTGAAGGTAACAGAGGAGGGAAATGGGATCTGAGAGACACAGAATCCAACCCATTTAGACCTTGTCCAGTACACGGGGTTTGGCAGGGAATGAAACCTAGTTAGGTTCAAGTATGGACCCTGGAAGATTCTGAACAGAGACACAACCCAGTCTCATTTACATTTTAAGAGATGCCTTTCACTGCTGGATAGTTAACAGAGTGCTTGTGAGCAGAGGTGGACTGAAGAAAACTCACTGAAAGGCTATGACAACCAAGCAGTCAGAGGGTGCTGGTGGCTGGGACCGAGCTGGCGGGGTGGGGTCTGTATGAAGTGATACATGCAGAGTGCAGGTTGCTCTGCTCTACAAGCCATTACACTTCCTGAGGGTTCAGATGAGGGAGGTGAATGGAGGACATTTCTAAAATTCTTGGCCATTGACATCCACTAAAATTGGGAAAGTGATCAGGGATGTGGTAGGGGGAAAACAAGCAGTGAGTGTGGGATATGCTATCATGAGGTGATGCTAGACCCTGAAGTGAAAGGATACTTAACACACAGGTCTGAAGGTAAGGGTCAAAACTGGAATAAGGAATAGGAGGTGATACATCTATAGAAATGTCCAAAGACTTGATGGCCAGAGCTGTGGCCTCAAGCACGAGAGTCAAAGGACAAGAAATGTAACATCTTGTCCTTGGAGCAGAAAACAGAAAAGCCATATGCATCTGAGGCAAAAAGAATCATGTAGAAAGTATAGGACTTAAGAGAGGGCATGGGAAGGAGTGGTACGGAACTGGGGTGTGAAGCAGTCAACATGCTTTCCATACCTGTGTAAAGTCATTGAAGAACAGATTTATTTAATTTAATTTAAAAGAATCCTGCCATATTGTTTAAAACCATAAATTAATAAATAAATTAATATTTGTTGTGACAGTTGCATATGATATGTAATACTTAAGAGTTCTGTGTTATGAAGAAAATATCTAATAAAATAATTAATAAAAAAAAAAAAAAGAGTTCTGTGTTGCTGAGAAACTGGAGAAGCGGGAGATAAGGCCTGAGAAGAACCTGAAAGATTCTTCTAACACTACCGACAGCTATCACCAACTCAGACTTACAATTATGAGCTGCTCAATGTTTGAACATTTTCTCCCATGAGGAAGCCTCCCTTGCAAGCTATGACCAGCTTTGTGAAAAGGCTGTCTTTTGAACCTAAGGTCCATAGCTTCTTTCCCTCCAGCCTGTGTCTCGGTTGGGGCTTGGCGCAAAATCACCCTGAGCAAACCCTCTCCAGTTGTTGGTACAGTGCTCAGTGTTGAAAGCTGGGCTTCTCTGGCTGCATGTCACTCCTGTTTCTTGTCTTTTCATGGCATAATTTCTTGCCCTGCAATTACCATGGCAACTTTGTGGGTGGGGAGAGATGGGCCATTCTCCAAAACAGGTTGACAGTGACAGATGTTACTTCTGTTCATAATTGGTACCTGAATAAATGCCTGGGTTACCACATTAGCATGGCTCAGGACATCTCTCCCCAGGCCATTAGCCCCCCAAGGAAGTACAGAGCGCAATTAAGGTCCATGGAAATTGAATTGCTTCCTGCCCAGTTGAAGCCTCCATTTATCCATGGGGAAGTTTATAAGGCACAGGCTCTAGTATGCACACACTTGAAAATCTTTGCTAAGGTCCCTCCACAAAGACAGTGTTTTCCCAAGTTATAGACCTTGTACAAATTACCTGTTATCATCTCACAGTGAGCCAACATGGTTGGTATAAGGGGAGTTTGAGTGCACTGAGCAATGACTGAACACTGAGAGTTAAATAGCTAATCATGCAGAAACCCTGACATGCCCAGTCCCAAATCTCATACCCAAATAAAAAATAAAATAAGCTAGGCAGTGGTGGTGAACACTTTTAATCCCAGCACTTGGGAGGCAGAGGCAGAGGCGGAGGCAGGCAGAGGCAGGNGAATTTCTGAGTTCAAGGCCAGCCTAGTCTACAGAGTGAGTTCCAGGACAGCCAGGGCTACACAGAGAAACCCTGTCTGGAAAAAAACCAAAAATAAAATAAAATAAAATAAAATACAAACTTACAAATCCACAAAATACAACCAACTGTATAGATGAACAGACAGGTCTCAAAAGATGAAGGACAAATGGCCATAAGCATACAAAAACAAAAACAAAAACTGTTTAACTTCACCAGTAATCAAAGAAAGGGAAAATAAAACGGATTAAGATTCCATTTTACCCTAGTCAAAGTGACAATCATCAGGAAAACATCTGCAGCGGCAGAGCATCAGCACTAGCCAGACTCAGTGGGTTCTGTATACAAGTGGATATAAAGTTAGGAAGATGTGTTGAGCAGGGATGAGGAGGTATTGGAACATTGTGGGGTATATTTAACAATCGAGATATATTTTGAACATTTATAAAATTTTCAAAGAAGAAATAAAAATATATAAAAGCCAAAATGACAGGGAAGGGATTGGAAAGGGGAGAAGGGGGAGAAGGAAGGAAGGAGGAAGAAGGGGGGATGGGGGAAAGGGCAGAAGGGGAAAGGAAAAGGAAAAGGAAAGGAACAATAAATACTTATGAGAATACAGAGAAAAAAACATTTATGCACTGCTGTTAGGGATGTAAACAAGTCAACCCACTATGAAAATCAGTGTACAAGTTCCTTAACAAGCTAAAAATAAAATTACCATGTGAGCCAACTATTCCATTGCTGATATGCCTTATGATGCTATCCAACCGACCACAGAGACATTTGCACTTAATGTTCACTGCTGTCCTGTTCATAAAGCCAGGTCATGGAATTTATCTAGATGTGCAACAACAGTTAAACTGATAAAGAGAATGTATAGAAATTAGAGTACTAGTTAGCCAGCAAAACAGTGAAATTATCCTCTAGAAAAAAATCTAGAGCTGAAGCCACAGTAATAGAAATTAATGAGGCTCGGAATGATAAATATCAAGTTTTCTTCCATTTGTGAATCCTATAGTGTATATAGATACATAAAGGCATACATGTGTTGAGGTAAATCTCCCCCCAAATATGCCCCAGCAACGAAAACACAACACAGTTAATATGATTACATGTTGTCTGCCTAGATTGGGCAGATCTACCACTACACTACCATCTTCCACAGCTTATGAGACCCCTTAGAACTTGCGGTTTCTCCAGGCCGTGTGCTTCTGCTCCACTTTTCTTCTTCCTCCTCCTCCTCTGCATCCTCTCCTTCCATTTTCTCCTCTCTCTCTCTCCCCCCTTTTACTCCACCTTCCCTTTTATCTGCCCAATCACCAGCTCTCCTCTATTTTACAAATTAAGGTGGGAAGCAGGTTTACAGGAAATCACCTGAGTGCTGACTCCTTCCTGGTTCACAACCACTCACAGGAGAATGGAATTAACATCAAATATAATTAGCCCCAGGCTATCCACAACACACCTGTGTGTGCACACCTGACACAGAAGCAGGGGCAGACTCAGAAAGAAAAAGTTCTAGTGGGGAGGAGAAAGGGAAAGCTAAGGAAGGCAAGAGAAGTGAGATGAAAGAATGGAGATAGAAAAGATAGGATACGTGAGCGATCACCATGAATAATGAGTACATGACAATAACTTCTAAATTCTGCCACAGCCAAGTGACCAAATCGTCTGTGAATCACAAGCAAGCTTATCTCTCTGCATGAGAAGTACATTACATACTAACCCACATAACATCACAGGAGGGAGCATGCTAGAATAATCAAAGGGTCCCTGGCTTTTGTGAATGATGATGTCTCATAATAACCAAGGGGTTGAGAATGTCCTGCTTGAGTCCGATGTTCATCTGGGGTCCTTCACAGTCAGTCTCAAATGCAATCCTAGGTATGTTGTGGTGTGCCTCTCATGGCAAATGAGGGAACAGGCCCTCAGAAAATAAGACTGTATCATCATATTGTAGGTTAACATGACAGAGCTGAGCTTTGAACTCATTTTTTTTTTTCCCTAACTCTGGCCATCCAACATTTGTGATCACTCCAGGTGCTACTTCAAGTTGGGGATTGCAGGACTGAATCAGCCACGGCACTGGAGATAACAGAACAATGATGCTTCCCAAGAATGCAGAAGATCAGTGAGAGAAAACCTGGAGATAGGAGCATAACTGAGAAGACTGGTGGAAACAGGCTTAAAGTGAAGACTCAGGAGATGTTCCCGATAATCTTAGTATTCCCACTACACTCACCTGGGAAGTAACACACACACACACACACACACACACACACTCCCTTCAATGTGTTAAGCAGGACCCCTGCTCCACATGTCCTTGTAGAGATGAGTAACATCTCAAACAAGCACAGGAGGTATTTGGTCTCCTTCTTGACGGCTGGGATACTTAACCCTCAGCGGAACTGCAAAGCTAATGTTGTTTCTACACCTTGCTTTAAGTGCTTGGTGCTGAGTGATAACTGCCTCTCTTTAAGGTCAGTACTTTGAGCTAGGTTACTTCATGGAGGGTCAGGGTCTCTGAAGGAGCAAAGACTGAGGTTTGATTCTGGAGCTCACATGTTAAATCTCTGGCTATATTCAGCTTCATGAAGTAGATCTTAGCCAATTGAACCCACGGGAGTGGAATCTGACCCCACTTACTGAGGAGTTAGGAGAAGAGGTCTGCTGTAGGAGTCCAGCTCAGAGATTGAATACATTGTAAACAGATTTGACTTTTTGAGGATACTTTATATGTATTTTCTTCTTTTAAAATCTATTTATTAGGAAGGGTGTATCATGTATACATGTGGAACTCAGGGGCAATCGAAGAGTGTTTTCTCCTTCCATCATGCGAGCCCTGGGATCAAACTTAGGTCTTCAGATTTGGTAGCAAGTGACTTTATCCACTGAGATGTCTTGCCATCACAAGGACACCTCTCATCTCTGTCTCTGGGAAGGAACATCTCTACAACCTCCCATTCCTAAAAAGAGTATTGAAAAAGCCATCAGGCCATCTTGGCTTATGTTGTAGAACTGAATTATGTTGTCTTTAAAAGATAGTAATGAAGCTGTTTTTGATGATGACAGTGGTAAGAATTCTATTATATACAACTTATTAAATGAAATTCATTTATGCCTTCATGAATATTATTAGCATGGAACGAAACCAAGTTTTACTATTCTGAGACCCGAGTGCAGTCTCTGTAAAATAAAAAGGGCATTCTATATTTCTATTTTGAATATTGGTCATTATATAACTTCCTAATAATACCATGATATTCATCTAGGATAATTGCCTCTTCAAAGTGTGTATGCTGTTGAGGGTAACCCAGATTTATGCTGCTTTCATGGTAGCTTGAGGGACAGGTGGTCTGGTTCCTTGAACATGGCCAGAAAAGCACTTTGCTTTCCTGAGACTTTCAGTTCTCAATGGGAACTCAGTGATGATATATATAAAGGATACCTCCCCTCCCTGGGAAGGAAGATCTCTACATCCTCCCATTCCTAAAATAGTACTGAACATCCTATATCAGGTTGCATTATCATCACAATGAGACCTAGAACTACCTATGAGACAACCTTCTGGCAGGATTGTGAGAAATTATTTATATTAGATTGATAGAGGCAGGAAGATGGATCTTAATTGTGAGCGGCACCTCATTCTATGGGGTGGGGTCTTGAAAAGAATAAAAAAAAAAGGGGGGAAAGTCAGCTGAGTAAAAGGATTCATATTACTCTACTACAGAAGCGATGTGACCAGCTACCTCCTCAAGCTCCTGCTGTAATTGTTTGCAATGATTATGAACTGTTCCTTCAATGTATCAGACAAAAACAAAACAAAACAAAACAAAAACAAACAAGCAACCTGAAAACCTACTTCTTACCTCAAGTTGCTTACATCAGGATATTTAATCATAAAATATTAAAAGTCACTAAAACAGCATAGATTTCAGAATCACACAAAGTGGAATAAAAGCATACTAAGAATCATAGATAATGATGGGTGTATTATTTGGGAAGTTTTGGGGGAACCGAGACTGAGAATGAGGCCCTTAGATTAAATTATAACTTGACTAGAGTCTTCAAATGTATCCACATGATTATCATGATGTCATGAGTTTAGCATGCATAGTGAGCATACCGTGATATACTATGCATTTTTCTTCAATTTCTCCCTCCTGTGTATAGAACATAAATTCCATGGCAGTAAGGCACTTTTTTATTATTTTTTTATTTGATATTTTCTTTATTTACATTTCAAATGCTATCCTGAAAGTTCCTTATACCCTCCCCCCGCCCCTGCTCCCCTACCTACCCACTCCCACTTCTTGGCCCTGGCCTTCCCCTGTGCTGGGTCATATAAAGTTTGCAAGACCAAGTGGCCTCTCTTCCCAATGATGGCCAATTAGGCCATCTTCTGCTACATATGCAACTAGAGACACGAGTTCAGGGGGTACTGGTTAGTTCATATTATTGTTCCACCTACATAGCCTCACAAGAGGCCGCTATATCAGGGTTCCTTCAGCAGAATCTTGCTGGCATGTGCATTAGTATCTGGGTTTGGTGGCTGATAATGGGATGGATCCCCGGATGGGGAGTAAGGCACTTTTTAAATGTGTGCTTTATTTATTGATCTCTCAAAACAGTGCCTGGTCAGACAAGATATTAAATAAATAGTTGTGTGCAAAGAAGAGAAAATTGGGAATTTGAAATTAAGAGGTAGTAAGGGTGTGTATGCTTATACTGGGGGGAGGTTGAGACTGTTAATATTAAGAGATATTATTGAAGTATATGTGTTATTCTTGAGTTTATTTTTCCTCTCTGTTTTGGCTATTTTGGACTTATTTGTTCTCTGTAACCTCTTAGGTGTGTCTGTTCATATTCTGACCTAAATGTTCCTTCTAAACTTCTCTGTAGTGCTCGCTTAATTGTCATAAAATCCCTTAATCTGTGTTTAATCTTTATCTCTCTATGAATTTAATAGTTTTTCTGGGTATAATAAGAGGGGTTCAACAATCATGGTCTTTCAGAATCTAGAATACACATTTCCAGGGAAAAGAAAGCCAGTTTCCTTTGGGGATGCAGCCACTGAGAGACTACCCATGATGCTCTTATAGCTATCAATAAGTGGACTCAGTGGGTTTTAAAAATAGCATATTAATTTGCAAGAGGAAAGAGTGGAGGAATTGGAAAAAGTGATTGAGATGATCAGAATATATTATATGCTTATATTAAATTCTTAAGCAATAAAAATTTTAAATGTGGACATATAAATATACATATATGTAAACACTGGCACAGATATATTAAAGGTTTTATAATCAGTTAAACTGATAAACTGTTAGGCTGTAGAGAAAGAATACAAAAGTTCAATCAGGGCAATCCATATTCTAGGTATCTTCCAGATGGCAGAGAGTAATTATTTCACTTCTCTAAAATTGATTTACTTATATACCCCTCTCTCAATTTAACACACATAAAAAAGAAGAGATCTTAAGATGTTGCATGATTTCTGTAAGGAGTAATCAAGGACAAGAATCAAGATTTTCCTACTATAGTAGTATCAGCTTAGAAATACAGTTATTACTTGGTAACTGGAAAGTTCATTAAAGGCCCTCTTTGGATACCTCATGAAACATTATTTTGAATATAACATATACACTTCCCCTTGAATATTTCAAAACATCTCTGCATTGCATATAGCATGCAGTACACTATAAAAACTATTTGCTTTTGTTTCAGCATGATATTTAAGACAATAAAAAAAATCTATACTTGTTTATACAAACCAGTTTTTTTATGTATTCGCTGTAAAATTAGTTAAAGCAATAAATTAAGAAACTGTGAAAATAGAGGTCTAATGATAATTAAACAATGAGAAGAAACCCTTGACTGGCTGTGATAGTTCCTATATGTCTTCTTAGCCCGTTGGGTCTTACCTCAAGGAGAAGAAAATGAAGGAGGAAAACAGAAGAAGGAAGGGAGGGGGAAAAGAGGAGGACAAGGAGGGAGGGGGGAAGAAATGGGAAGAGGAGTGAGGAGCAGTAGAGAGTAGTTGATCATCTTTTTATTATTACAATGCATTTATATGACTCTTTAATTTTTTTCTCAGTGCATATTTATTGAGCACTTAGACTTTGCCAAACACAATAGAACATTCTTAAGTAGATGCTATTTACCATTTATGATCCACTGTCAATATATTTAAAGTGCCAAGTTGCTGGATGTAACTGATTTAAGTTCTATCTTTTCTATTCTAAAATTGCTATTTTTCCACCCTATTATCCCTAGCTCGTCTCTACCACCAAACACAAAGCAAAATAAAACAAAGAGGAGAGACAGACAGAAATATAAAAACAATCAAAGATTCTGGAGAATAGCCAGCACATTGTGCCAGGCACTCTACAGCAAGTGGGATGTAAAAAGTAATAGATCTTCAGTTCGACAAGTCCCCAGGGTAATGAATTCCAAGCACATAATACTGCATCAAAAAGCCTTGCTGTGCTGGGAGTCCCCACTCCCAGAGGGAGAAGCTGGAGTACTCTGCCTGGGTCTATAATTCAGTAAGACATGAACAGCAATGGAGTTTGGGAAATACATTGATTTTAATGCAGTACACTGACCAGTCTGAAAGAATTATAACACTGTTTCTCAAGGGAGGATGGGGCCAAGTCACCTTGTCCTTAGTTAAGGGGGCTCCTGGTGCAGTCTGCATCCCATTATGTTAGTGGATTACAGACCACTGCAGCTTTCCCTGATGAGGAGTTAGGGTTCACACAAAGACTTGAGTTAAATAGCAGGTAAGGGCCCCATGAGGTCCTATCTCCATCCAGGGCAGTGTACAGAGTCTTGTGTGGTGAGGTGATATGGCCCATTGTCTACAGTAATGCCAAGCAGTAATAGCTTCATTTTTCATCACATCTGCGAAGGAGGTTTTGTCAAACACCAAAAATAGAATAGGAAATGAATGTCCCAGAAATAAGTGATTGAGAAAGAAATTGAAATCTTGTCAATCCAATTCAAAAGGCCCCATTTCTTTTATGGCTCCAGATAACTTCTCTGAAAAGGAGGCACAAAACATGAACCTAGTACCTCTCCTCAGTATTAAGCATATTATGTTTAGATATCTCAGCCTTAAACTATAAGAGATAAGAGCAGAAAATAGAAGTGCTAACGAAGAAAGACAGTATGTGGTCTTTCGAAATCGTATATCAAACCTGGAAGCCAGCAGCCACAAATAGGATTGCTAATTAGGCATTTTAGGGCATGTTTTACTTCCATAATTGTCATTAATTAATTACTTAATTCAGCTAGTATTTAATAAACACTGCTCAAGAAACTGAGGGGAGGAGAAGAGAGAATGCCAGTAACACACACGGGGCCTAATGGCCTTTTGTTGGAGAGACACAACAAAACCAAAAGACATACACTGCACATAATATTCAAGTCTTAAATAGAACCCTAGGTAGTAATCAGACACAGAGCTGTAGATTCAGCTTTCGATTGTTCTTAGCCAGGGACCACAAGGGACTGCAGTTTTTGAAACTTAAATTATCTACTTTCACACCTAAGGGGAAAGGGTTTCTTCCTGTGTTCCAGTTGGATGAGCTGAACCAAGTTCTCAAGATAATCCAAGCTAAAAATGAGAAAGCAGAGAAGCAGCTCTCTGGGCTACTTTTCTTTTGCTGTGATCAACAGTGTCATCAAAATCAACTTGGGGAAGAAAGAGGTCCTCTCTCGTCTTACACCCTCAGGTAAGAGTTGACCCCTGAGAGAAAGCGAGGCCAGGAACTCAAGGCAGGAGGCTGGAGATGGGAAGTGAAGCAGAGGCTTTTACTAGTCTACTGCCAGGGTCACACAAAGCTAACTTTCTCAGGCAGCCCTAGCCTACCCGATCTAGGGTTGGTACTGCTCAGGTCTTCCATTCACATCAGGTTAACAATCGAGAGAATGCCCCACAGACAACCTGACTAATGAATCTGATGGAAACGGGTTCTTGAACTGAGGGTCCCTCTTCCCAGGTGTGTCAGGTTGGCCACCAGCATGAGCCATCACAGCTACATATCACAGACCAGAGCGAGGGAAGGGAAGCCTGAAACGTAGTGTTGAAAGAACTTAGGATAGGTGTCAAGATAGAATTTTAAAAAATAATAATAATAATTTTCTGAATTATCTTGACTGGGCGGTTTGGTTTCAGACCCAGGACAAGGGACATATTTTTCATACCAAAGCAGAACTGGCTTCCAGGTTCTCCTAGTGTCCCTCATTTCCTACCTGGTACATCCTGCCCCCCAACCCTGAACTTTGCAGCCCAGGGGCTAGGCTGCCCTTCCCCCAGAGGTTCCTCCCTATATAATCCAGACAGTTTGCTTCCTCTTCCTCTCCCCCTCCCCTCCCCCCTCCCTCTCCCTCTTTCTCTTTCCTAATCTCTTCCCTTCAATTCCCTTCTTCCCTTATCTCTCTATATGCACATGTCCCCTTCTCTTTTTCTCTCTTCCTCCCCTCCCCACCCCCTTTCCCCACGGCTTCACTGGTGTGGGTCCTTGGGGCCAGTGAACTCACCCACCTGAGTGCAAACTCCCCAAAACCCTGCCTTTCATCTAATCTAATCTGGTTTAAATTTGCTCGTTTCACAGATGATGGAGAAATAACCTATGATGGGCCATAGGGTATCTGGATATGCCATAAAACGTATTGTCAATGGTTCTCTGAAGGCGTTTCTGGAGAGGTTAACATTTCAGTTTGATAGACTTTGAGTTTAGTTCACTAATGTGGGTGGGAATAAGCTAATTGGTTAAAGACTAGAATAGAATAAAAGATCGATTCTTCCCAGAATGAGGTTGAGCCACTCCTTTCTGATTTTTAACCTGGGTTCCTGGTTACTCCAGATTAATATTCAGCCTACAGCACTGATCTTTCCAGATACCATGGCTGCCAGCCTTTGTGTTATAGGAATATTGCATTTATGTTCTATTTGTGCCCTAGTAGCGTGTACCATGGAATATCTTCTCACTCATTCTACAGATATGCACCATCTTGGCAAAATGTCTGCTAAGACTGTGGTACTTTCTAATTCAGTTATTTATCAATGTTATTATTCTGTAAGAATTCTAGACATATTTTTAGGTACTAGTCATTTGGTAAACTGTGTCACTTCAAATATTTCCTTCATGTTTGTGGCTGTTTTCCCATGTCCAGTGTTAAGTGCCTTTGGTTGAACCTGAGTTTCTATTTTAGTTGACTTCAGCTTATTAGATCTTTATCTGTTAGTATCAAACTAAATGTCTTATCTAAACACAAGGTCATCCCAATTTTCTCTCCCTATTTTCTTAGAGTTTTACTTCTGTTTATATAATATTTAAGCATATGATCTGTTTTGACTTCATTTATATGAGCATTTAAGCTCTGTGTTCTGGCTTCAGCTCTACTTCTATGATGAACTATTGTGACAAAAGCAAGGGGTTAAATGATTTATTGGTCTTCCAAATTCCAATTGCGGGCAAGTCGAGGCAGGACCTTGAAGCAGCTTGGTGCATTATATATTCATATACAGTCAAGACCCAAATTCATGGGGTGATGCTCCTCCGAGGAGATGCTCCTCTTCCCACATCAATTAATACAATGAAGGCAATCACTCACAAACATATACACAGGCCAACCTGACCTAGACAACCTTGCATTGAAACTCCCTTCCTGGGTGTTTCTGGGTCACCTGACAGAACTGCTCAGTGTAGTCTGTGACTAGTTGCATTCTATGCATGTGGTCATCCAGTTGTCGGAGGACCAGTTGTTATTGACTATCTTTCTTGCATTGTGCTACCTTTGCTCTTAGGTCAGATATTAATTGACTATAATATGTGTGACTTATGTCTGGTATCTCTATTCTATGACATTAATCAATTTGTCTTTACTTATCACAATCATGTAATAATCATTATGGGTTTTTAAACAGTCTTGAAATTTGTTCATGTCAGTCCTCCAACTTTGGGGTTTTGTTGATTATACTGGGTTATTTGTCTCTCCATATAAACTTCAGGATCTGCTTACAAGTATTCACTAAGCACATTGCTGACATTTTATTAGTAATGTATTAAGTCAATGTGATAAAGTAGTATTATATTAACAATATTGAATCCTCTTGCCCATGAATATGTAATAATTCTCCATTAGTTTTTTGATTTCACCTGTGTTTGCAATGTTTTTATCTTGATCTTTTATATATACTTTATGATATATATATATATATATATATATATATATATGTGTTTGATTTTGAAATGTGATTATATAAATGCTATTGTAGATTTAATTTTCAGTTCAGTCTGTCCACTACTAGTATATAGGGAAGAAAATGATCTCCATATATAAATCTTACATATTTCAACTCTATTGTACAAGTCTGCATCCTGAAAGATTATTTCTGAGTATAATATCCCACAGGTACTTGTTGATAGCAAAAATGGGTGTAGGAAGTCCCATTTGCAAGATTTCTTTGCAATTCAGGAGATAAATCATGGTGGCTTACGCTACAATGGAAGGTAACTGGATGAAATGACAGTAGAGATATTAGTAGCAACAAATGGACATGAATTGGAATTTTATGAAATTTTATGGACTATTTGACAGGATCTAGTGATTCAAAGTAAAATATGAAGAAGAAGAAAAAAAGGCAAAGGTGATACATGGGCATTGAAATGTGAGAACAAGACAGTAAGGGCCTTGAGAAGCAGACAGCAATAACAATAGTAGATCCCATGCCAATTCTCCAATAAATGTCTTTATGCCCAGACCCCTGACTCTGTAAAACCTTCTCTTCTCTAACATCCTGGAAGGAAGACATCATTTATGTCCTCAATTTAAAGAAGGAAAGAATAAAGACTCAAGCAGTCATGATATTCAACACCATATCCTGTAAAAACAGTAGCAGTAAGATTCAGATGAACATGTTTGTAAAATAAGCTAAAACAGAAGGAAAGCCCAAGTGAAGTTGCTTGAATCTCACTTTGAAGAGGGAATAAAATAGTCATAGGAGGGAGAGGGAGGGAGGGAACTGGGTGGGAGACGGGATGTGGAGAGAAATGGGGGGGGGCAGGATCAGGTGTGGGAAGGACGAGAGAGATGGCCAAATGGCCATGAGAATTAGTGGAAATCTGAAACTGGTGGAAGTGGAGAAAGAGGGCATCTCGAGGATGTGCCAAAGACCTGGGATAGGGTAGGTGCCCAAGAATCAGTGGGGGTAACCTCAGCTGTGACTCACAGCATTGGAGATACGGAACTTGAAGAGGCCACTCCCTATGGCCAGGCAGGAACACCAATGGAGACAGAGGAACACCAACCTATCCACAAATCTTCCCATCCCAAATTTGACCTGTCTACAAGACACACAGGGATGGGAAATGGAGCAGCGACTGAGGGGATACCCAAGCAATAACTGACCCCAACTAGAGACCCATCCATCCCCATGGGCAAGCACCAATCCCTGCTACTACTAAGGATACTCTGTCATTCTTGCAGACAGGAGTCTAGCAAGGCTGTCCCTCTGAGAGTCTCCACCCAGCAGCTGACTCAGATGAATGCAGAGAACCACAACTAAACAGTGGATGGAGCTTGAGGATTTATATGGAAGTGTTGGGGGGGAGATTAAGTGCCATGAATGGTTAGAAAAACCAACAGAGTCAACTAGCCTGGACCCTTGGGGCTCTCACAGAGTGAATCACCAACCAAATAGCATACATGGCTGTACCTAGGCTACTGACACTTAAGTCAAAGATGTGTAGCTAGGTCTTCATGTGGGTCCCAAACAACTACTGCAGAAGGTATCACAAAAGCTGTTGCCTGTCTGTGGGATATGTTCTCCTGGCTGGGCTTTCTTGTTGGGTCTCAATGGGAAAGGATGTGTCCAGCCATGCAGAGACTTGAAGTGCCAGGGTGAAGGGGATACCCAGAAGTGGCCTCTACCCTCTCAGAGGAGAAAGGTGGAAGGAGTGTTATGGTAGGGGGTGACCAGGAATGGGGTCAGCAATCAGGATATAAAGTAAATACAAACAAACAAATAAACAAATAAATAGTTTGCAAGGTTATAACAATGTCTCAAGTCCCTAAATTTGCTCTGATTATATATATATATAAAATCAGCCTTCTTTCAAGATCAGTTATGTACAAAGCCTATCATAGGAACAGATGTTTCTTTGGGATAGTGCTGGTGCTGAGAAGTCATTGGCAAATGCTGCTCCTTCACATGGAATCTTATACATGCTGTATTTAGTTTAACACCCTCAACATATCCCACTTAGGTTCAAATGAAACAAAAACAGCAATTGAACCATTCCATTAGACTCGTGATCCTCATTGGGTAGGAGCAGGTGTCCCGGCTCAATAGCAGAGTGGTAAAGTCAGCCCATAGAAGGAGCAGAAAACCAGGCAACACTTGTGGATAAGGGATGGAACCCAGAGCCAGGGTCACTCGCTATTCTCAGTTGATCTTTCTGGAGCAACAGAATATGGTGGTCCTTGAAAGAACACTGAACTTAACCACTCACGTTCAGCTCAGTGAAACAAGTGTTATCCTTGTGACTTCTTACAAGATATTTAACCTTCAGACCCTCCAACTTGTTAATCTGTATAACACAGAAAATTGTTCTGGTTCTATCACGCGGGGTGTAAATTAAATTGATACTGTGATAATCAGCTTTCCATTCTTATAGCAAAGACTTGAAACAAATCCATTTAAAGAAAGGAAGTATTTATTTGCATCATAGCTTCAGGGGCCTTAGTCTGTAGGTGACTGACCTTCTTATTTTGGAGGCTGGCTGTGGAAGCACATTATATCATGGCAGAAACATGTGGCAGGAGAAGCTGCCCAATGTATGGTGGCCAAAAAAACAAAAAAAAAAGAGAGCCAGTCTCAGAAAGGCATCCAATAATGCCATTTAAGGCATACCTCAATCGCAGAACTTCTGCTCAGTGCTGCCTTTTAAAGGCTGTGTAGCTTACCAATAATACTAAAGAGCTATTTGCTTTACACCTAGTCAGCTGCATGCTATTCCTGTCTCTAGAGTAGAACCTGATTCCCAGGAAGGCTGTGAGGAAACCTGTGGTTATGCAAACATTGTAGTCCTGTCTACATCTCCTGGATTTTGACTCCCAAGACTGTGTGGGTACTTGGCTGGTCCAGAAAGGCAGCTCGTGAATTAAGTAAGTAAGAAGGATAGACATTGGGCATAAACTTCAAGTCTAGTACTCTTCAAATGGAAAAGCTTAATTTTGAAAATGTCTTTTTGGCAGACAGCCTAAGTGTTTTAAGCCACTGAGTTGGCCAAGGTTCTTCCCAATGGTCAATCTGTCAAGCCTAAGTCCTGGCATAGGTGCAGGTAAGCAGATTATCGAACCATAGCCAGATTTCAGTAGCCCATTTTGTTCTCCATCCATCAAATGGAAAACAGCTGCCCTAAATCCGTCCCCTTTAACGGTGGCTTTTTAAGAGATTTAGGGTTTTAGTGCCTCTGCCAGGGATTAGAAGTGGCTGTCAAATCCCAGCATCTTCTCTGAAAGAGAGCAGGTGTTTATCTGTTTGACCTACCTACAGAATAGAGGGAGAAACTGAGGCCAAGCAAGCCCTAAAGCTGTCCTGATATTACAAAGTGGGTAACTGCAACACCAGGACAGGAGCTAGAACAAAGCTGCCAGTCTTTTGTCCCCCTGTCTCTCGGGATTAAATATGACAGACAGGCATCTGTAACCACAGCCTTATATTAAGTTCCTATGGGAAAGTGTCCCTTCAGCATTTTCTGACTCCACACAGAGAGCCCCATAGAACTGAGAAGGGACAGGAATGAAGGATGACCATGGATCAGCATGCTACATGTGTGTATGTTTCCCTCCTTTGTACGTTCAAGACTGCTGACTCTGCCTGTGTAGGCTCTACTTCTCACAGCAACCCACATCTGGGCACGTAGGCAGAAATCAATGACCGTGTTGAATAACTCAGGAGATCTCACCCAAATTTGAGATAACTACTGAGTATTGAGTTACAAATCAGAAAACCAAAGGTCTTATTCTGCAGATTTTCTCAGAGCCTAGGCAGATACAAATGTAGCACCTGGAAGTAAGTTTATCACCTTCAGAGAGTGAAAAGATCCTCAGGATATCTATTTCAATGTAGAAATAAGATTGCTCCCAACCTAGAGCACTTCCTTTGCCCAAGACCCTGGATTTAATCTCCAACACGGGAAGAAATGATTCTAGACATCAACGTATAATTAATATAGTTAAATAGTGCATAATATTGGGAATTATTTCTGTTACCTCATTTAGTCCTCATAATAACTTAATCTTTAGGTATCTACTATTGCTTTAATATGCTTGGCACAGATGAGGTGACCCAGTGACAAAATTTTGCAATTCTAGTAGACCAATTACTTCTAAATCTCAGCTCTCCTTATACTAGCTGTAATTATTGTCCTTGCGCATGGATGAGTAGATGTGGGTATGAGCAGATGGATAGATAAACAGATGGGATAATGAAGGAGACTAGAGCCAATTAAAGGAGTAAGTATACTGTGGAAAGTTGGCCTACAAGCAAGCATCAAGGTTAACCCAGAATTCAAATCTGGACACCCGTGATTGGCATGCAGTAACACTAATCTGAAGGGAGGCCAGGAGTGGTGGTTACGTAGGTAGTCTCTGAACTCCCAAAGCCATCTCTACCCCTAGAAGTCAGGGACCTTGTTGAATAGTTTCTTTAAGTCTCAATTTCTATTAAAAATGAGAGAAATCCATTATATTACCATAAGAGTGTGCGAGGATCCAATGGTATACTGGCCCATAGTAGGTGCTCAGCAAGCATATGGTGAAATAATAATAGTGACTCAACAACAAAATGTTGTTCCTCTCATGAAAGTAATCTCTGAAGAGGCCAAGATTTGGGCTGTCGTATAAAATCACCCCAGCACCTAACTACAAAATCCCTCATGCGTATCATTGGGTGCATAGTAGAAATAGTCTCCCTCTCATACATTCAAGTCATCAGGCCGAAGTAAGAACTAATTGTGATCCACAAAGCCACATAATGTCCCTTATCCATGGTGGTCTTTGAAACTAGAGATTTACAATTTTCTAAAAACAAGTGAATGTCTGAAAAGGTTAAAAAGGAGTTAGGGGAGAACTTTTTTTTAAAAAAAATTATTACAATTATTATTATTATTATTATTATTTGGTAACCTGGGGACTGCAAGTTTGGACAGCCTATCAGCTTCCTTGTTTGCCTTTTCTAGTTAATGCTTAGGTTTGATATGGGGAAGGAGCTTTTTCCCAGCTTCAGCCAGAAGTGCTTGCCCTCATGAGTTCATGAGCTGATGCACGCTGAGGAGTGGTGATTCTCTCCCAGTCTACAATGTACAGTTCCACCAATTCCTAATTGTTGGGGATTTGATTTGTGCTTACATGGGAATTCACATGTCTGCTTCAGGTCCCTGCCCACACTTGTTTTTTTGACTGGTCAACAAAGAGCCAGTGGCCAATGGCTGCGTAGGGGGACAGAGGCGGGACTTTGGGGACTCCCAGAAAGGAAACACAGAGCAGGAAGAAAGGAATTGCCAGGGCAGAAGGAAGAGGATACAAACAGAGAACCAACCATGTATGAGTCAAGGAAAATAACTAGGGAATAACCCACCACATCATGGAAGGTACTAAAACTCAGGGCATACCCTTCTGGTCTCCAGAACTGAGTTTCTCACACCACAGTATCCAAGCCATTGGCCATAACACCACCACAGATGGTTGCTGAAAATAGAGCTTCCCCATGGTTTAGTGAATAGACACAACACTGCGTATATGGGCTACTTCAGGAGATTTTTGTCTGCCTGACACAGGCAACCTCCAGCAGGCACAGCAGAAATATGGAAGTGTTTTCAGCAGGAGTTTGCTACCCAAGTTGTATACTACAAAGCTTTCAACATCCTTTATGAATTATAGGATTTACATAAATCATCCAGCTCATATATAAGTTACCATGGTTTTGTTTAGGTATGACTAAAGTTTAAGCTCTCTGATGGTGGAAAATGTTGCTGATGATGTTGTTGCTTACCTGTTCCCCCTGAGCAGCATCCAGAGTGAACACAAAAATACGTGCCACATGGCAGCAACCCAACATTTGATGAGTGATTCAGGTTAAGATGCATATGGGCGTCTGTACGGCAAGTTAAAGAAAAATTAAAGAAAATTAAAAATGTTTAAATTAGTGTAAAATCTAAGGGAAAGTACCAAATTCTTGGATAAGCCAGATGAGCGAATGCAAAGATGGCCAAGGTTACGCTAGAGAGAAAAGAACAGCCAGGAAAAGTCCTCAGGAAGCTGTCTGACTAGGAAGGGATAACTATGGGGCCAAAAGTGTTTAGGTGTGGCCAGAGAATATTCTATTTGCTTCTTGGCACCAAACTTTTAGCAAAGCTGGCCCCTTGCCTGTCTGTGTAAATAAAGCTTTATTGGACTATATTCCTAGATGTTTGTTTATGTGTTGTCTACCAATGTCTCACTCCAGGAGCACAGTTAAGGAGTTGTGACAGAAGCCATATGGGCAGCAAAACCTAAAATATGAACTATCTTCATACGCCCCTGATTTGGGGACTCATTTACTTTTTATGCTGTTTAAACAATAACATTGAGCAAGGTGCACACAGGCATCCTCAACTGGCACAGAGTTCACCAAGCAAAGAAAAGTGAACCATGGAGTTTCTGATATGTAAAACTTACTGCTTGTTTGCATAGTCACTAAAGCCTGGATAAAATATTCCTTTCGTAGAAAAGTCCAGCTCGTAGAACCTATGATTCTGAATTTGCCTGGAGGCAGGGGAGAAATGGACAAAGGCATCTATCTCAGAAGCTCTGTGAGGGATAATTATTCTTCAGGAGTCACGGATGATGGAAAAAGGGGGATATCACGAGACCTGGACCATGTTGCTACTAACACCAAGGCTCCATATGGGCTTTTTCTTAGGCACAGGGGAGTCTACATATACTAATCCAGAGCCTCTGCTCTTGTTTGTCAAAGTATCACAAAAAAAAAAAAAAAAATTAAAACCAGGTAAATGAGGCAGATGGGGGGGGGCACAAAGCAACAGTGTCTGGTTTGGAAATAGACTTCTAGAACTTCAGGGTATTTTAGCCATGCAATTGGACAAGAAAGTCAGAGACTATTAGGATCATCCTCCTCAGTCTAGTGGGGAGAGGGCTATGATCATCGACAAGCCATCATGGGAATGATGACCTCATTTAGGGGGAATCACTGAGGATCATAAAGATCATGAAACACAGAATCAATACATTGATTCCCAGGTGGGAAATATGAATCAAATGCTCGGTCTTCTCCCAACCTCTTGAAAGCTCCACCTTGAATCAGTTCTTCAGAGATTCTGCTTTAAATGAAGACTAAGGAACAGACCAACAAGGCCTTGAGATTACTGCCTCCAAAGCTTGCACATTCTGAAATCTCAGGTTCCCCATCCTCTAATCTAGAGCAAAGGGAAACCAAGAGATAATAGCTAGGCTCCCCTTGAAATCTGTAAAATTTGCTTTCCTATAGTGATGAGACAGGGTGCCTGGGTCCAGACTATCTTCCTATGAATGTCGATGACCCGAAATGCCGTTGCTGGGTTCCTTCAGCTGCAGAATGAATATAACAATAGAAGTTTCCTCTTAAGCTTTTTGTGGGAACTGATTTAATATATGCACAAGCACTTTCAATGGTGCCAGGCGACGAGTGGAATCATTCATTTGCTCAACTTGCAGTACATACCCTTACTGCAAGTGGTGTTTTATTGTTAAGATTTCTGCTCATTACCCATTCCTTACCAAATCGATTTCATTCATTATTCCCGCTCTTTCCATTCACGGACACATTGGTTCATATAAGAGAGATTAAATACCTTGGTTTTGCAGATTAGGATGTTGAGATTCATGCCTGGAGGGGAACAATTTGCTCATCGTAAATAGAGGAGGCAGGAATGGAAGATTTCATGGATTACCTCCATTGGAGGCAGAGAGGGAACCCTGGGCTAAGCTATAGCACTTGAATCAGCCACATACCAGGAATCTCACCTTTCTCCCAGACCTCAAACACCAACCAACCTTGACTGAAAATCACCCATGCCATCCTTTGGAGAGGAGAAAAAGAGTCAAGGCAGAAGTTTTGAAGGCAGTTCAAACCTGGAAGATATTCATCTAGGCATGGCAGCTGCTGCTGTAGGCTGCTACTGCCTAACCCAGGGGCTATTCATCCTCAGTTCCTCCCTTTTGTGCAGGGTTCTGACTGCAGAGACTGGAGAAAGGAAGACAGATATTCCCCTCTCAGCATTTCCTTAGCTTGATAATGTCATAGCATTGGTCATTAAACCACAGTCAAGAGCTACAAACCAATGGATGACAAGGAACAGCTATAGTTGATAAGTCAGAGATCAGTTCCTTTAGATAAGCATGAAACAAGGAACAAAAGCAAGTCCTGCACTTTCCTAGTCTCAGGCAACTCCAGGTCTGAATTATTCAGTGAACAGTCAAAGCTACAATCTGTGAAGTTTATTGTTCCTTAGGGCTGATTGCAAACCTAACTGACAAGGCCAAACTACAAAATCTGCAGGGATGTCAGGTTCTTATTGAGAGAGTCAGGCAGTGGACCCCAATCTGTCAAGGATCTGAGCAATACTGTGAGATTATACAGACAATACACATAAGGGAATTTTTTTTTTTTTTTGTAAGTAATGTAAGCATGTTCTCAGTTTTGGCATGTAATTTCTCCTGATTTTCAAATTCAAATTGAAGTTTGCAGAAGCACTTTAAATGGACACCCAAGTTCCTTATGAATACCCATTGATGGCCAAGATTTTTAGGACACAACTCATTAAAGCCTTATTTATGAGGAAAGTATGGAGTGAGATGGAATTCCATTTAACAAAAGAGCCCAAAGCCCAGAGCTCAAAACTAACAGAAGTCACCACAGGAATTCATCTCCAACTGTGACTATTGGGCTCTAACCATACAGGCTTGGCTTTTCCACCATCCATGACCACCCTGGAAGTGCCTCCAGTTCTTCTTAAAACCAGCAGGTCATGAACAAAGATAAATTTCTCTTCATTATGCCTAACCTGTTATGGTAGGAGAAGGTTGCTAATATCCACCCACATATAGTACCATGACTCATGTGTATGTCATCTTGCTCAATGATGCATAGGCCATTGTGGAGCTGTCAGCCCCCACTTCCCAACCCCCATGAAGCCCAAATCAGGGTTATGATCAGCTGAGTCACTAATCCAAGGTTGGCTTGATAAATGAAGATGTTGATGACAATAATTACTAAATCCTCCTGATTTACACTCAACCACAAACAGAAAATATATATGAATATATGTGTGTGTATACACACACATCATATATATATATATATATATATATATATATATATATATATATATACACTATTTTGTTTTCCTTTTCCATCAAAGGCGACTGTGGCTTTTATTTTTATTTATATTTTCTTTTATCACTCTTTGCATTTAGTTTTATTTCTGTAGCTTTGCCAGAGTCTTTCTTTCCAAGTAGAGCAAGTCACAGCTAAGTTTTTTCAAGGATTTAAAGGATCAAGGCTTTATTGTTCTGATGAAAACTAAGTCAGCTCCTAGGGAGGCAGTTTTACTGCTGAGTAGCTATTTGTATTGAAAGTCAGCCAAAAGACCCAGAGCTGTGGGGTTCCAGACCTCCTCCTGAGAACAGGGTGGCCTTTGACAGCTGCCTGAAGGCACACAAGAGAAAACTTGACACTCATCTGAGCTTCAAGACCCCAGTCTGTGACATAGCCCAAGTAAGTAACTCTCCTCTCTTCCCTGCCTGCAAAGGGTGTTTCCGTTCAACTTCATTGTAAATACAAAGACTTTCTGATGCCTTTTCAAAAATAACAAGAAAACTGTAGGGAGTTTTCCATTAGACAAAATTTGCTTAGGAAGATGCAAGCTGAGTATCATATCAATGCAGAACTGAGAGAAGTGTGTGTGTGTGTGTATGTACCTGTTTATCTGGAAACACTAATTGAAGGCCTGAAAAAATTTTTTTTTCCTTCTATGTAGTGGGGACACTTCTGTTACTCTGTTTATATCATTTAGAGCTATTAAGCTAGCAATGTTTTTGAAATGGAAAAAAAAAATACGAGAACATCATAACTCAAATGTTCTGCACGGTCAGTTCACTGACATCTCTAGGACAATAAGTAACCTAAAAGATTTCAAAATTCTCCAGCTCTGAAAATGCAGCTTCTGTCACTGAATTTTTGGTGACAAAGCATGTGTTGAATACTTGCTCATCAGGTTCCTTGCTAAGCAGATTAAGAAAAAAAAACACGACATTCCCCCCCCCCCCCGCCTTACTATGCTCTGTGGCTGAGAAACAGGAACCCATCATCTAGACACAATTCAAGGCAGGACAACTGTGACAGGGTCAGTTAGCTATAAAAGACGGAGTCAGCTAGTAGTTAGAGCAGGGATGGCCCACTCTGTTCAGCCAATTGAACAAAATAAGAGAAAACGTAACAGCTAGCAGGATTGGGCTTTGCCATCCATCCAAAGCCCACTGCAAGAAGATGTGTGCTTGGGACCAGAAAAAATGGCTAAGTATTTGTTGCTTTCCTAGAGAATCCAAGTTAGGTTCCCATCAGTTCGGTGGCTCAAAACTGCTTTAGCTCCAGCTCCAGAGGATCTGATGTCCTCTCTGGACTCCATGGGCATTCTCATATATGGACACACACACACACACACACACACACACACACACACACACACACACATTAAGGGGACATTAGAAGGATGCTTTTCAGATAAAGGAAAGCAGGCAGATATAAATTCATTGTGGGATAATAATAATAATAATAATCAATAGTTAATAATCAAACTATTAAAATACTGAAAGCCACAGGGCACTTGAATATCTGCCTTGTCTCTGAGTCATATGATTATATAATCTGATTTAACAAGCTTTTCAAATTGTGACCTAAACACTTGTCACCTGCTTTAAGGGAAAGAGAAACTGTGGGTTAGAGGCATAACCCACCATATTCCCCCATTCTTATAATAAAATCATGACAACCTGAGCCTCGTGCCAGGTAATGCGCTACATCAAACCTGGAGAGAAGCTCTAGGTAAATGTTAACCTTAACTTCAAATTGGTTATGGTTCAGC
Organism: Mus pahari; assembly: GCF_900095145.1. NCBI lineage: Eukaryota > Metazoa > Chordata > Mammalia > Rodentia > Muridae > Mus > Mus pahari. The sequence continues at coordinate 36,857,765 of NC_034606.1, forward strand.
CTGCATGAGGGAAAGATGACTGAGATATTTTATTTTGTAAGAAGGTTTACTAAATGGTTTCTGTAGTGGGTAGGTGATCAAGGTTGGTTCTTTCTCCTTCTGAGATAGCATGGGCCCTTTTTTTTTGTCTGTATATTGATCTCAAGGTAGCACCCACTAACACTCCACTGAGACTCTGAACTTATTTCATTTCCCTAAGGACTCCTTTCTATGAGGGACAAGGGATTCAAAGAGAGTAAATCAGTACATTGCCCCTTGGGGCAGAATTCAATCTGCATTTCTGAGCCCTCTGGCTTCAGGATTGTACACAGATAAGCTCCCTTCCACAACTTCCAAACAGATGATGAGTTAACCATCCATTTGAATAAAGCAAATACAGGTTTACTGAAGCCACAGTGAAATTCCAAGATGGAAAAAAACAGAATGGAAGGATTTCAGGATACTCGGCCATGATCCCAGCTGAGATGCCTGCTGGATGACAATGGGCCCACTGCCCAGATCCTCAGAACTGAAAACAAGGCAGTGCATATCCTCAGAGAGATGCATCCAGTACTCTGCAGAGTTGCTGCAATACCCACTCTGCCATCTCCAAGGCCAGTAGTCAGAACAACAGGACCTCCCTCCCTGTGTACCCCGGGCACGGAGGAGAACTTAAACCTCTGTGTTAGAACCTTTGAGGTCACAGAAGAAAAGAATATATGCTGGCGATATCGACAGGCTGTACTCATTGTTTAACAAACAATTAATGAGGGAACAGCAACAAGCTGGAATCCCAGGCTGCAGGACAATTTAGCAATTAAGAAAATTAGAGGCTGCAGTTTCAAGAGACAAACTGTCAAGTCAAAAGCAGGAGAAAAACAAATATAAACCAATCCCCTATCTTCCTACAGTCTCCAAGTCCACAGCCAAACACCGCTCAGTTGTAGGGGGCAGGGCAGGAGAAGTGTGTGCTGAAGTTGCATGTGTAGGATGTTTTACATGCCAGGTCCATATGTGAAGTGCTCTCTGCAATCCTTTCCTGGTGGGAGTCCTCCTTGTGGGAGTGGGAGTGCTCCTTGTGCTAGCCCAACCCTAAGATCCTGTAGATACACCATCTCAAGCCAACCTCAAGTTCAGCACTGGATGAACAGTGCTCTCCAATCTACAGACGAAGTACTCAGCCCTGGTTGTCAATCATTTATCACACAGTAAGTTCTGTAGTACTACAAGAGAGACTGAGATATTCATTCCTAAATACCAGTTTATTTCATGTTCAAAGGGCATAGTCCAACCCCACTGATGCCCACAGATCTCTCCTAATCCCAAACAAATTCAGTCTCCATTCTTCAGCATGATGGGGGCAGGGTGTGTGTGTGTGTCATGCTTTATCCTGGAGCCTGGGTACGGCCTACACAGCCCAATGTACAGCATGCAGCAAATGGGAGCCGCAGGAGGCTCTTCTGCTACCAGCTTCTCCTCACCCGAACCTGCTCTGGTTCCAAGCTTCCTGCTCAGTGTGTTAATGTCACACTGCCAACTTCTAAGTGCACAGCTTGGTACATGAGTCATTTGATCTCTTAAATTTGACCATGAGTGTCAGCCAGGACCGAGTTTATTTTCCCTTTAGTTGGATAAGTGACAAACCTTGCCCCCATAGGCGGAAGGCCTGGAAAGAAACCTACAATAGAAGGTCAAGTTGAGACCCTTAGACAACCAGTGAATGACTAAATGGGTCCATTTCTGACACAGCTTGCTTCGTGCTGATATTGAGACAGGTCAAAGTAAGTGAGAGAGGTGCCCTGTGACCCAGTTAAAGAGAATGGGTTAGAATCTCAATGAGGAGGGAGAAGTAGGTCAGCATGAGGGTAAGCATGGCATGAGCCTGGAGACAATAACGGAAAGGGGACCATGGCAGACATGTGTGGACAACAGGATTCAATGAACGGTCTGGGGAGTCGATGGGCAGATGAGACCACGGGGCACAAGAAAGATGGCGTGCGGGAAATGAGGCTGCATAGAAGAGTGGCTGTACAGGAGCTGACTCACCAGCAGTTGCTGACAGAACTAATGACTGAACAGCAGACTCTAAGAAAGACTAATGTCGCCTGTTACAAGATGAGTGGTAAGAGCAAATTAATATATCTTCAGACTGCAGCGAGAGGAGAATGGCTTATCAGAAACCTTCCTTCTCTCAAAGCTTTTAGTTAACTATATGTCAGGCAGCGGGGACTCTGTAATTTATTTCGCGTCTCCTTCAGGAGATGAAGGGTTTGCATCACCCCAGCCACTTAAAGATTTTCCTTTCCTAATGAGAGTGGTGTGGCGAATTTACATTAAGTTGGCTTTGATGATTTAGGATCAGACATCTGGGCTGCCACTGAAAGGCTGACTCCGATCAGATGTCTATTAAGGAAGTGAAGCAAAGTGGGGGAGACAGTAGCAGAGCTACGGATGATCACAGTCTTCCTGCTTGCGTCCCAACACTGTGTCTGTCTTTTCCACAGAATCATTAGGACAGTCAGACTCCTTGCAATCACTGTCTTCCCCCAGTGTCGCTGAGCAGATTATGTCCAGCCTGCTCTATGAGTGTGCAGAAGGGATTGGGAAACAAAGTCTGGGGTTCACAGCCTGCCACTTTAGAGGGATTGCTGCTCTGGGTGATGTGCAAGTCTATCTGAGGGTGGCCAGAGTTGTAGCCTTTAAAATCAGGGAATCAGAGTAAGTCAACCAGAGGCATAATCACTGCAATATTTGACCAAAGTTTAATCAAAATCTTGGACCTATGTGGTAGATTGATAGTCACTGTCCACTGGTGTTTACTTAAATTTGAATTACTTAAGTAGAGTCTTTTTACACATGTCTTCTAATTTCATATTTGTCACACTTTAAGAGCTCAGTAGCTACGTGTTGTTAGTTGTTCTCATGCAGTGCTATGTAAATGGAACATTTTTATCAATATAAAAGGTTCTTTGGGTCAGAATTCCCTTAGACCTAAATTCTAGTGCTTCTGAAATACATGGGAGGAAATTCAATGTAAATTGTACCATAAAGTCATAATCAGGAGATTCCAACAGGATATACAGGATATATATATATATAATAGGAGCGAAGGTCATGGGTAGGATTTGAAAGGGGTAAATTTGCAAACAGTTCTAGAGCTGAAAAAGAATATGAACATATCATCAAAATAAATGTTAACACTGGTTGAATTGTACTTTAAAATACTTCAAAAAGGTATTCATTACAATTAACTTCCTTTAGTAATAGGAAAACATGAATATTGAAATATTCACATGTCATAGACTTATTTGTTTATTTGTTTTAGTGTTGTATATTGTTAGAGTGTTACTGAAAATTTAATTTTTCGGGAAGGCCTGCTGAAGAATTTAAGTTGTTTTGCCCTGAAGTCTACAATTCCTCAACTCTCTCCCCACCTCATCTCTCTTTCATTTACATGTTTATTTTGAGACAGCCTTTTAAAATCTATGTCTGTTTCTATATAGCTCATAATGGGCTTAAACATATTATCCTCCAGCCTCAGCCTCTGGAGTATTCAGACTATAGTTCTATGCTATGACAGACAGTTAATTTATTATTAAATAATCTAGAAAAATATGCATATACTATTATTCTTCTAAAGAAAATATTATAGAATATCAATAATCGTATCACCTGGGTAGGAAAAAAAATTGGGAATTCATCCCACCTTTCTGTTGCTTTTTTTTTTTTTTTTACATGATTGAAAATTTTCATTTGAAAATCTTTGTGACATAGCATCCCAGTGGAATTTACAGAGCTGGTAAGTGTCAAAACTCCCGTTTGTACGTGAAAGCCCCCTGTGCTCGCCAGGCCTGGTGAGGGAAATTTTCTATACCTCTGACATTATCTTATTTACACATGTGTATGAGAAATCAACTGAGAGGGATAATTGCATCATGTCTCATGACCCATCAGCCTTTCGCTCTCCATGACTCAATATTCACAGGCAGAAGATAGCCTGCATGTTGAACAACTGTGAAATTTTCAGTATTCTCTTCCTCCGTCTGGAAACAATCAATTTTGTTACAATCCCACAGGTCCTAATGTCTTTGCTCTCTTCTTGCTTTCCCTCCTTTTTGCTTTCCAGGCAGGCTGTTGGAATTTACATGCCATATTTGGGTTGGCCTATCAAATATAAGACACCTGGCCTCTCTTGTGTCTATCCCAAATGGCTTTTGACAGAGGGAGAATAACGGGAGCTTTCACAAGGCAGCATGTGAGTAGGTATTTCTCTACACAGGTATTGTGGGCACAGAGAATTTACATAAAGACTGCCTGCTTTGAATGGGGACCCTGAGGGATCCTGTACTGTGTGGCACCTTAAACTATGGAAAGTCAAGTATCAAGAAGAGGCTCAAGGATGTAGAAATCATTAGAACCACAGGTTGTAACTACAGGATGGACGTCATGGGACATCAAGAGAGGGACATGGAGCCCCACGCCCAAGAACTTAGTGTCAGAGGCCCTTTGATCAATCATGCAAACTGCATGTCTTTGGACAAAGTTGCACGGGAAAACAAATATGCCATCAAAAGGAGCATGTGCAGCCTATGTCATGCACCATGCTAATTACACCTAATGATCTCTGGTATTGGAGAGACCAGCAGTGGGTTGTGCCTTGGATTTCAGCAGGACAGCAGGACAGTGCTAAATGCAGAGCTGCCAGCATTCCACACATGCAGATTCATCAACTTAGATAGATAGTTAGAAGACTATGACTGCAAAGGGCTTCGAGGGAAATGTCGGCTCTCCTAAGTTATGATGGAGAAGGACAGGGGCATAGTAGAGGGGCTTAAGATGCAAGTTAACTGGTGTGAGAGTCAAATATGGGAAGGATGATCTCTGCCTTTGTTTTAGGGGAAAAGATGGATAAAACCAAAGTGCATTGATCAGACAGACATCCAGAAATGCAAAAGGGCCGTGAAAATCAAGATCAATATTGGGCCTTCCTGAGTTCAAAAGGTTTTTGGAATACTTACTGGTGAAGTCTGGTCTGGCTTTAAAGGAATTGAACCAGACTTGGGAGTCAGAATATTGTTTGCAGTAATTAAAGCCCCTGGAAAGGATCAGGACCCCAGGATGTTTAATTTACATTAAAATATCAAAGGGCCAGATCCCATGCCAGAAAGGAACATGGCATCTGGGAATTAGCCACAGAATCAGAAAGGACATCTTACAAGGCCAAACAGAACTATGTCATCACAGACAGAAGAAACTGATGGAAGAATGAAATCCAGGAGAGGTATGTGTATGAAGGAGGTCACAGAAGAAAAGCATGCTCAGTTTCATCACCTGAAGACAAGTCCTTCCAAAGACAGAGAAGGCAAACTGTCTCCCAGGAAGGAGGAACTAGAAATGTATTAGTGGGAGAAGAGTCATGAAAAGTAAAGAGATGGGAATACCCAGTTTAGACAAACTGGCTGAGATGAGGGCGTAGGATTCATGCCAGCCATGACTATAGAGTCATGTCTCTTGAAAAAGGGAGAACAGTTTCTATCCTTTGCAGACACTACTGAGCTGTAGACCAGGGTCAAGAGGAAGGAAGCTTTTTCTGCCTTAAAAAAAATCATGTAAAGTCATAAGCAATAGATGTCCTCTGTGATATTTTCTAAGGCTGGGACCCAAAACCAGTTGATACAAGGAGGGTCTGGACTCAATGGGAATCCTATTTTACCAGGGTTACTCTGAAAATAGTATGTCTGAGGACAGAGATAGGAAGTGGCGGAGGCTAGGTTGTTAAAAGGGAGATGGTGAGCAGTTTATAGAGGTTTTAAGGCAACATTAAGAACGATGGTGAGTTTATAATACAAAGACTATGGATTTTAGCTGACAGCCTTAGAAGGAGGCAGTGAGTAGAGATATGCCTTCCTCAGCAGCTCATACAGCTTTCTGGCAGCCAGAGAGTCACACCCCCCCCCCCGGTTTGCTAAGACAAAGGAAACATGGCTTATTATAAACAGAACATGTTTAAGTCCTACACTGGGTAGAGCGCACAGTCCATATGAACTACACTCAGAAGTACAACTCTTAGCAGGAACGAGCACGTTCTGGACACACAGGAATAAAGCACTCAGGCAAATTCTCCTCAATCTCAAACCACTTCCACCTTTTGCTCCATCTCTGGGTGAGATTGCATGACTAGCTCGGCTCTCAACAGACAACTGGATACAGAAGGGAAACCTAAAACTAAGTATCAGAACTGACCAAACACCCAGCCCAGCTCAGCCCATAGGAACACCCAGGCATCTATCTAAAAGCTCCCTGCTGACTCTCCTCCCGAGATACACGGGACCAGCAATATAATGTATAATATCTTCTGATGTGTTCAGCTACATAAATGCCCTGGTACTTCAAATCACAAACCTCATGTCTGTACCTTGAGAAGGTCTAAATTCCAGTGGCCATCTCACTTCTGTCTTTGAGGAGATGAGCCTTCTTAAAATGTTCCAGGCAGATTCTGACCAACATCACTTAAAGCAATTTCTTTAAGCCGATCTGGATGCCAAGGGCAGCTGTTTGATGCCACCAAGAATAACATACTGCAGCCTCATCAAAAGGCTACCAGAGTTCAGTCTGTCGCCAGAGGGACTTACATACAATAACAAAATAAAGGAGAAAAACGTTGCTGACCAATTGATAACCATGTTCACACATGCATTTGAATGTACTGATATGAGAAAGAAAACTTTTCTGTCAAATTGTGATTTTACTGTTTTAACTCAGCCAATCATTATGCGAGTGCACATAGAACTACAAACGGCACAAGCCCTTCAAACATAAGCCATCCCTAGAGACTTCTACAAGGGGTGCTCTAGGACAGATTTGCTTTGCATGCTATATAAAGACCAGTATCCCATGTTTTATTTGATGGTATCAGTGTGTCTCGAGCTAAACTTTAAATAGATTCAGTGATTTTTATCTGAGATTTGCAAATTCATTGTAAAAAGCCAGCTGGTCAACGGAAAACAAATATAGCCCCAATTCCTTCTTGGCAGCACGAAGGAAGCTTAATCTGCTCTGTGAATACAGCTGATAGTGTTGCTTGGACCATTTGTGGAGGGTGATGTGAATAGCTGGGACAAAAGCATGGACCCTGAATCTGCAATAACACACGTTGCAGTTCTATGATTTGCCAACTGCGTGTCCATCTGCAAGTGATGGACTCTCTGAGCCTCTCATCCTATCTCATAAAATGAGAAAAATGATACCCTTCTTTGTCATATTTCACGAGAGACAAGTGAGACATGTCAAATAAAAGGTCAGAGACTAGCCCATAACTGTGACTCAACGACAGCACTCTATTTTGTACAACTCCATGTCTACCACAGATATAAAAAGATGAGTTCATTAAGAGTCTAGGAATGAGCTGGAAAGCTGGATCACTTAACACAGTGCCCATCATACAATCAGATTCCCAGAACCCAACTAAGAAGTCAAGCATGGCAGATTGTATCTGTTACGTCAACGTTCCAAGTGGAGAACGTGGAGATATGTGGATTCCTGGATCCCATGGGCCATTCAGACTAGCTAATTAATTAGCTTCACGTTCAGTGAGAGACTGTATCTCAAAACAAACAAACAAACCAAAAAACAGACATCTATAAAAGGCAAGGGGAACACTCAATGTCAACCTTAGGCTTCTACGTGCATGTGTAAACACACATGTACACACACACCCATATGCTCAACACACACACATACACACACACACACCTACACATACATACAAATACACACATATACACACAAAAAGATCTAGATACAAGGCTGGGTGTGGTGGTACATACCTTTAAGCCCAGCATTTAGAGACAAATGCAGAAGTTAATTCTTTCCTATGAACTCTCATACATTTTGTGAATTCAAGTACAATTCTGACATCAGTAACATTCGTTTTGTTACACCCAACCCGGATTCCCCACAACTCACAGACCCTGAGCATGGCTCCTAATAAAACATCATATTACTTCTCTGAAATATTCAGCTTGATGTTTCATTCTTGTGCAGATAAGCTATGTTGCCCTCCACATCAGAACCTCAGAATCTTTCAATATTCAACATGTTCCCTCAATATAAACAATACCTCCAGAAGTTGCCAGACCAATTTTCACTATCATCTTCTTTCTTCAGGCTTTCATCAAAACTTAACTTGAAAATGAATACTAGACAATAAATGTTGTGAGGATATGAAGGAGATTCTCTGACATTGCTGGGTAAATGAATAAAATATACAAAAGACAGTTTGCCAAGCATACTCTTAATATACCATCACAGTATACCATATAATATACCCTTAATATACAATCATATCTCTTGGAACTTATCTAAACCAGAAGAACCCCTGTGTCCATCTCAAAAAGTAGAAAGTGTACACAAATATTTATGAAATCTTTATTCATAAACACCCAGACTTAGAAGCAATCAATATGTAAATGAACAAATAAGCATATTGTGGCACTTACAGAAGACAAAATATCATTCAGCATTAAAAAGAAATGGGTTGTCACATCTTGAAAAAGCACATAAGAAGTCTTAAATGTATATTACTAAGGAAAATATGCAATCTGAAAATTGTGTGATTTCAACTATAAGACATCCTAGAAAAGGAAAAGCTATGAAAAACCAGAAAAGGTCACTGATTCTGAGAGATTTGGAGCACCAGATCCCACACTGGAAAATACAACTCATCATATCCAAACCAAGAAAACATTCATCAAGATTGAATCTCAAAATAAACCACAGAGCGGGTGGTACTATTACATTTGTGTTAAGTGCAGCAATTGAAAAGAAAGTATCTCTTGATTGAAAAGAAAGTTCGACCTCTGTGAAGTCGAACAGTGATATTTCTAGCACCTGCTTACGATATGATACTGTGGTCCAGCTAAGCCCAGGCTTATGAGACCCCAGAAGAAAGTGATGAATTTAACCCCTTAATGGGTGGGTAGAGGCTTTTCAGATGAGATGGAGATTAAGATGAATCTGGACCAGTGATGAAAGGTAGTATATGTGTGTGTGTGTGTGTGTGTGTGTGTGTGTGTGTGTGTGT
>NC_034606.1:36866860-36876426 GCF_900095145.1 Mus pahari
TGTGTGTGTGTGTGTGTGTGTGTGTGTGTGTGTGTGTGTGTGTGTGTGTGTGTGTTAGAGGGATGGTGTATAGAAAATACCATTGTGACAAACGTGTAAATGAATCCCCCAGTCTCTTTTGGGGGACCTGTCACCTTCCCTCCCCTGAAAGCCAAACTCAGGCCTCTGGGAATATCTTCAACAGAAACTTCTAGACCTGAGTACATTCCTCAATTCTGCAATGCCTCTCTCCCATGACATTCCACTGTTTCAACCTAGCCTCCATTTTAACTTCACATGGCACACATCTTAAAATAGCATGCTGATTTTATTTAAGTCTTGGTGTACATAATATATTCCATTGATATCCCAGAAGTTCCAGCTTATACATTAGTCACTGGATTTTGAATTAAAGCATCCAGAGGGATGTTGAATTAAACCATGCAATCAGAAAGGAAAAGGCAGACTAGAAATTCCCGTGAATGTTTTCCCCTCATTTTTGGTTCAGTAGTTAATAACATATTGAAAAATAAATTGCTGAAAATTTGAATTCTTACCTGAATAAGTACAGAAGACCTGATTTGCCCTAGATTTATTACCATCTTTATTGTTAATTCTAATAACTATCTCTCAATATAGCCAGATTTGCAGCCAAAAGATGTTGACAACAGACCTGGCATTAATAATTACCTAGGTTCCCTAAAGAAAAGTCACCTCCCCTAAGTCACACCCAGGTTTAATCACTTCCTTCAAATTCTCAGATGAGTGGTAAAGAAACCTTGTTAAACCGAAGGGGTGAGGTTTAGTTTGTGTGACTTATAAGCCACTCTTTAAAAATTATCAATAACTAAATTTTAAACACTTCCCAAGAGTCTTAGGATAGGAAAAAAACATGTCTGTGGGCATCAGACCACTGTGAAGATCAACTTCTGGGAAAAGAACATGTCTGTGGGCATCAGACCACTGGGAAGATCAACTTCTGGCTTTCATCCAGGTTTGCTGTGCAACTAAGAGCAGGTTCTGGCTCTCTGTGCATCTTCTCCTCACAATAGCCTTGACATACACAGCAACAAAGAGCATGACCTAAGAGGGAAACTTCTTGAGCCCTGGCACACAGAGGGGCTTAGAACGAACTTGCTTTCTCCTTCCCCCCTCCTCAGGGCTGCTTGATAATTCAAGGCTAAAATGTCCCTTAAGGACAATTTTATGGTCATTCTTTACTTCCAATATTCGTGCAATTTAAAAAGCAAGAGGAAACAAAGAAAAGCAAGGGAACCTTATTGTGTAATTCAGAATCAATTCTATAAATAACCACCCTATTCCTCCCAAAGGCCAGCAGAAGCCTGCATGCTGAAATGCCACATGTGATGGATTCTACCCTGGCCCCAGGATTTCAAAGATAATCTTATCTTTATATATTTCCTTTAAACAAACAGAAGAGGTAATTTATTCTTCAATGTGTTTTCTGCTCTCATTTAAAATCAACAAGGTTTCATAAGAGCTACCATCTCATCGTCCAGCAGTATCACCTCAGTTCCAGTGTGCGTGCCCCAGAAACCCATTTCCAGATAACTTATATCCGATCTTTCAAATAGGAAATTCTTTCATATTTAATTTCATCAATGTCAGATGTGAATTATTTCAGAAAGCTCTCTTCTGCTTTATTTCAGCAGAGTCTATATAGAGTATAGCTTATTTATTATTATTATTATTATTATTATTATTATTATTATTATTATTATTTTGCTTGGCGACACATTGCTTTGCTTCTGAGTATGTCCTTGCTTCAGGCTGTCACACACACTATCCTGGAGACCCCTTAAAACATGATCATCTCCTAAGCGTGCCACACAGAGAGTCCAAGGTGCTACCCAGCAAGCACTGCTACCCCATGGTCTATCTCATGAGATATGCCATTTAAGTAAAAGTCTGTCCCTGGCACCTTGCTTTTGGCTCCAGGGTCTGGAGGGAATGGCTCAGTAGTTCAGAATACATGCTACTTCTGCAGAGGACTCGGCTTCGGTTCCTAACACCCACACAGTACCTCCAAACTATTTGTAACTCCAGCGCAAGGAACTACAACACTATTTTCTTGTCTTTGGGAGCACTATATATACATAGTCCATATACGTATGTGTGGACAAGAAACAATACATATAAAATGAAAATAAATAAATGATTTTAAAGAGCAAAATGCTGCCTCTGTCTTATTGATAGTACTCAGGCTACTCGTTAATCAGAACAAACACCAACTAATCTCTCCTCCCCGTGTACCATGAATTATAATAGATTTTGTTCAGTTTTATTTGTGTTATCTTGTTGCTAATAACAGTCCCACATGAAATGCAAATTATTGCTGCTTTGGGGGTTTAGAAACCATAGTTAATGCGCGTTAAATATTACATTTGCTGTGCTGGATAACCCAGGGAGACCTGAGATTCTAACCAGGACCCTCAGAAGAACGTTGCTGAATCCATAGATTAGGGGAGGTATAGGGAGAGAAAAGTAGCAAAAAGGAAAGACATCTAATGACTTGAGAGAGAAATCAGAAAAAAAAAGTTGGCCTGGAGTAGCTGGGGAATCCCAGAATGTCAAAATTCAACAAGTATGCTCAGAGAAGAGGCCACACCCACAGGTTAACTGATATGTAATGACGGCTACGTGACCAAGATTGTCACTGAGCAGGGTAGAGGAAAAGTTCTCCGTGCTGGGAAGGTGGGCTTCAGCATGGTACAGAGCTCATCTAGCAGGACTTGGGAGGCACCTATGATAATGGTAAGACTTGACCACTCCCTTCCCAGTCTCTGGTCTAGTCTCAGGTTTTTCTTTATAGTTCTGTTGTTTTCAGTTTCCTTAGAATCTTTTAATGTCTTTTTTGAGATTATACTTCAATTATGAAATTTCTCCTTTCCCTTTTTCATCCCTTCAAATCCTCCCATATATCTCTCCATCTTCTCCTTAAAGTCCTTTTAAAAATTGTTATTGCATGAACATAAGTATATATGTATATATACTTATATATTACATATATATTATTAAATATAACCTGCACAGTTCATATGCTACCTGTATGCATGTTTTTAGGGCTGGCTGACTGGCATTGGGCAATAAATGGCTGTGTTCTTTCCCAAACAGTACGTTTTTTCCATAGACACAAACCCATGTGGATGCTTTTATATAAGGGTTGAATTCTTTCATTTATCAGTGCCTCCATAAATGGCAATATTTCATTCTTATTTGCATTCATGCTTTTGTGAGACAAGCAGTGAACAGAGCATCTGTAATGAAAAAGGAAGGTATGGCAATGTGACCTGGCTTCCAGGCACTCCAGAGGTTAGGGGAACCTTTGTGCAGGGACATGTATTTCTATGTCTTTCTCAGAGGCTCCCCGAAGGATCTAGCTTGTGTCCAAAGCAGGCTGAGTGAGTTCCAAGTGAAATAGCTTATCATGTGGTGGACTTGGTAGGGGGTTTCCTCTACTGTGTATCCTTCCCAAAGTTCTTGTGTCAGCTCATAACAAACAGAACGTTGTTACCATGTTCTTGTGAGAACTGTTTCTGGCTGATTGTAAAGACTCCCAGAAATATTTGAGAAGAAATGTGGCCAAAGACAGTCCAACAGATCATCACACAATTCTGGACCTTTGTGTTACAGACCCCAGGTAGGGTCCAGAGTCTTATGAACAATTTGGTTGTGACCAGAGCTATAACCACATCTCTGTCATGTCCCTCTCCCCTCTCCCTTCTCCCCCCTTCTCTCCCTTTTCCTCCCACTCTAATTCTCTACCTCTCTAATTCCCTGACCTTTTCAACAAAGAAAACATTTCAGTCACTCACTCTCAGGAACCCTATTTCTGGCTATTTTTCTCAGGAACCTGACCAAAGATACAGATTAGCAGGATCCTTCACAGAAATCAAGGAGCTGCCTAGGGTCACTGAGCTAACAAGTATCAGAACTATGGTGACTACGCCAGCTGTGTTATCCAGGACCTAGTAAACATCCCAGCATGCCATTTACAAACTGTACAGTCCGAGGAAAGATGGAGTAAGTTGGTAACTCTAGTTAGAACAGGGATTCAACCCAAAACATGCTTTCCTCTAAACATTTTGTTGTTGTTGTTGACAAACCCCTGTGCTATGTTCACTCAAAGGACACGCCGTGCTGATGCTAAGAATGCATCCTCCACATTGTGTATATGCTTGGATATTCACAGTTCCAATGAAGCCCCATCCCTGTGGTAGAAAATATATCCTTCACTGGAAACTAACTATAAAAGAATCGGGGATTCTGTGATTACTCAGGTAAGGTTTAATAGAAAGTATTCATTTAATTTTTTCCAAGAAAAGTGACTGTATATTTTATTACATACATGTTCAAAGGATCCTTGACATTATTAGGATTATGAATCACTATCCAGGAGGGCATGGCTCTTTAATCTTTGCATTAAGCAGAACAAGGTGGCTGAACTGGTGCTCTGTAATTACTCAATAGGAAACAACTCACAAGAAATGCTAAAACACCTGTTCCTGGGCAAAGTGGGTAGCAGTCATCTGCTATATGGCTCAGTCCACCTTATTCCAAGTCATCGGGGGATCAGTATCTCTTCGATTAAATTGCAACTTGAAAGACTTTTGCCGTAGTTGGCAGAAAACTCAGGCAGGGATGGCTGCCTCAGAGGAAGGAGCGACCATATCTGGGACCAGGCTTCAGTCTACCTTTTAACCAAAGGCCCACCTTCTGACCAGGCTGTGCTAAACTGCACTTCAGTGGGGCTGTGGTGACTGACTTTTAAACTGAAAATAAAAAGCAGCATTTTATTGTTACAGATTTCTGGTATTAATTATCTACATATTTTACATTTATTGCACGTTCTTGAGTGTTTGATGCACCTATAATCACAGCAAAGTCCAGGCACCTTTATTCTTGTCAACTTGTAAGGGAGAGTCATTAAGAAAATAATTTAATATGTCTGTAATAAAGACAAAACATCCATGAGCACTATAGATAAAGTAACTCCTGCGCCTAGAAACATGGAGAAGCTTCCAGAGAGAGCTCTATGGAGAAAGGGCTTGGGTGAGGGAAGAAATGAGCTATAGGGACTGGAGAGACCTTGTGACCCTGCCAGTGCTTAATCATGATGTGCAAAGTTTCTAAGACAAAAGGAAACTTACATAGGAGGAAAGTTTACATTTTTCATTCTGTAAGGAAAGAGACAGAGACCTATAGGCTTAGAAGATTGGGATTTGAAATGAAATAATTACGAACTTTATCGTCATATATTACTTTTAGAAATTTGCAAGTTTATGACTTTTCATAAATGTACGTAACACTGACCTCCACAGTACCCTCCCTCTCTTGTCCACTTCCACTCTTGGTTCTCTCATCTCTCCCCAATACATGCCAATGTTTTAACGTATGGAATTCTATGCATCTTAGAAATTCATTACTGGAAATGTATTTATTTAAATACCTGTTACAGCATTTTAAAATTTCATATTGTGAATCGTACAATGTACTGGTCACCTCCCTCTTACTCCCTCTATCCCTCCACCTCCCAGCCTCCCACAGATATTTTCATCTCCCATCATGTCTCTTTTTTATAACTCACTAAGTCCAATTACTGAAATTCAAATGCACATATGTGTGTGTGTGTGTGGGGGGTGCCATTCAGTAGAAAATAAGCAAATTACCAATGGCCACCTTTCCCAAAGAAAAATGTCTGTTCCTCCCTCAAGGAATGTCAACTGTCATCCGGGACTGGGTCATCAGGAGCTCCTTTCTCATTCTGCATACTTCTCTTTGTTAACTTTCTTAGGGTGACTTCTATCCCTGTTTTCTCAATTAATGTCTGTCCATGGCTTCTTATTCATCCAATAACTTTTTGTATGAGATTTCTGACAGATCTCTACTTACCTAAAACATACATAGATGCCTTTAGAGACTTTAAATTACTTTTTAAAAGACAATTCTTCACTTTCCCCCTTAAAACCTTCCATTGTGGTCTTATGCCTCCCAACCTAAGTCAACAACAAAACCTATGTGCCAGGACACGGCAATCACCCTCATCTTCTCTCCTACCTGGTGTATTGAGTCTTCCAGTAAAGTCCTCAGAGTCCACTGACTTAACACATCTCAAGTTCCTTCTACTGCCTCCATCCCCACTGCCTTCATGAGTCAGGGCATCTTTGCTTCCATATACCCTGCAATTCCCAATCCAGCCACTGTCTCTAGCCTCCTACCTTCTCTCAGTGTACTCTCTATAAGAGTTATATGTGGGTTTTTATTTGTATGTTTTATGTATACGAAAGTGTGTGTGTGTGTGTGTGTGTGTGTGTGTGTACATATGTACGTATGTACGTATGTATGTGTATGTGTTTTACAGATGGTCAAAGACAGGGATTTGTGCAAGAGAGGCAAACATATGCTAAGTGAACTGTGATATTTATGCTCTTATCCATTTTTCCATACTAGACTGCTCATAGAAGGTGACCCCCATATCCTAAGCTCATTAAAATATTCTAGCTCAAGAAGAATTAATAGCTAGGCACAAAAAAATTCAAACAGTCAACTCAAATCTGAAGTCAAGGGGATTTAACTGGGGAGAAAGAGAAGAGCTGTCATGTCACTGAAGGCTTCGCGGGAGCCTTTCCTTGCGACACTATAAGGAGGAACACCCAATTGCAAGAGGTAGACAAGTCTGAGGAGGACAGCGTCAGAACCGTATTTGCCATTTCAGCTGTCTCTCATGTCCATACAGATACTTGCTGCTGGGAGCTGTGGTCCAGGAAAGCACATCCTCAGAGAGAAACACATAGTTCTGCCTCTGGGATAGTCATGTGCTCAATGTTCGCTCATACCTCAGGATGGTGCTCACCCCTTCTCCTTGGTATTCTTACCAGTCCCCCATAGTTGCAGACTGTGAGCCTGGAGACTGTGACATGACTCCAACATCTATCTGCCTTAGTAGAACAAACTTAGAAAGAGTACTCTCAGGGAAAAAGAAAACAACCTTCCCGCATCATGAGACCAAATGAAGAAAAACTGTACATTTTCTTAAAAAATAAGGTAAGACATCAAAGACTGTCTAAAATGTCTAAAGTATAGTAAGAGTACGCATCAAGCAGCTGGACTTCCCAGTAAAAGCCAAGCCAGGACTCTTCCAACAGGAATTATTTAGATTTCCATGTCTCAGTAAATGCCTTATGAGGCATTTAGTCTGGGTGGTCTTGGGATTCAACTACCAGGACATTCAATGTACATCAGAGGGTATAACATGCAATGAATAATAATTTAATTTATTATAGAGAATATCATTGACTTCTGAATGATTCTAAATGTTAGGCTCCTCCCTTCCCTAGAGTCCAGAAATCTTGTATTCATACATTCATTCATTCACTCAACAACCATGTACTCAGCTCACATTGTGAGAGGACCTGCTATACTGTTGGGAGTCCCTAGAAGCCAATGTTATATTCATTTATTAATCTGTTTATTCAATATACATACACTGAGCAAGTGTCACTTGAGAATTTGTTTTACCAATGGATGTCCTACAATGAATTTTGTTTAAAGTACTGCACAGAAATATATAGCAAAGAAGAGAATTGGTTCAGAAATAGGTAACAAATGCAGACTAATTTTTTTCATTAAGGGGACACTGGTGCTGTTTTGGGCAACCATTTGCGTATGGAAGAAATGCAGATCCCAGGAAGATGCAGCTCTATGGACCGCTGAATATGAGCAAAAATGCCAGAGGTTAAAAGGAAATGTTGTAACAGGTGGGGATAGTAATAAAGGCAATGATGAGAGTCTGACTTAGGGTGGGAATAAGGCTAAGATTCAGAGAAAGGGTTTCAGCTTTCAATCTGAGTTATAAAAGCACAGAAGGGCTTTGGTGTATCAAATCTGATTTTAATTTTCCAACCATCTAGCCAGCTGCAAATCAGAGGCTCACCAGGCAAGTCAGCATGTTAGCTCAGAGCCTAATTGATTAGTCCAGTGTAAGAGTGAAGGGAACCAGGCACAGAATGATTGTAGTGAGTCTGAAAAAGTAGCCAGAATGATAACCGTGCCTTTCCCTCCTTTTCCCTCTGTGCTCCCCAGACCCTACAGTGCTCCACCCAGACATCCATCTGACAGATGAGGCCCTATGTTCACTTCTCTTGCATCCTTATCATGCTACTGGCTACTTGTTTTCTCAGCATCCCAACCCCCCACTGACTGACCAAAACCCAACTCTCACCCGCAAGCTAACCCATCAGGCCATCCTATGTTTCATCTGTTCTAGCTTATCTGATCTCTCCTCCACTCTGCAGCTGAAGAGATGAGAGCATTCTGCACAATTGCTCATTTTTCCATAGCTTCCCATGACCTCCAGAGAAAAGGGAGCACATTAGAGGCTGGCTAATGGACACTCTGTGATGTCACTTCTTCATGTCTTACCAACATCAGTTGACAACATTTGCTCAGGACTTTATACCTCAGCCCTGCCTTCTACTCCCTTCCTAACTAACACTTCTTCCATTTTCTTACCCCTCCCTAGACTCATTTGCCTCCCCTCCATTCTCTATACACAAATTCTTTCCGACCTGAGCTTAGACCTCCTCTGCTATACAAATCAACCTTGATCTACTCTCCCAAGAAATGGTTAGAAGGTCCTTCCCAAGACTCATATAACCTTGAACATTACTTGGTGCATTTATCTTAGTTTCTATGTGTGATACCCCTAAAAAAAATGTTTAGTTTATTTACAGGATCTTTTCATAGTTCATAGAGGAACCTAGGCATCTGATATGGGGAAGGAGAGAGGGCAAAGAAGTTTCCATAATGTCCTCACACCAAATGATCGGGATCTTACTCCATCAACACCAAAGGTAGAGGGCCACCGAGCACTGGTTCATAGTGTCAATTTCCTTTGTGATGTTGGGGTCATCCTCTACTACAACTTCAGACATGTCCCTGAAGCCACCTAGAAATGATTCATATTTTAGCAGGATCATTCAACATTGCTGAGCACCTAGCATGCTCCAGGAAACCCAAAAGCATTAGTGATGCCATGAATTCCTGCTAATTCTCTCAAATAATATTTGAATTCACATATACACCTGCCAGTTAATTAAATAAAGGACTTCTTGTAGGCTGGACAATGTAGCAAAACATTTTACCTGGAGGGAAGGTGGAATGAGATATCCAACTAGTCCCAAATGCCAAAGAAAAAGGTTCCTCCTGGCAGTGGTGGCATCAGACATTGAAGTGTACAGTTCGAACACATTGTGAAGTTTGAAGAAAACAATGAATGGAGGACCAAAGATAGAAGACCGGAGATGTAACCTCAGAAGAGAGCATAGGTCAGTATACTTGAGCATTGAGAGAGAGTTAAGCAGGGATATCGAAATCCTCCAGGCCATTCACAGATTATGAAACCAAGGTCTGGAAATGACAGACAAGTCAATAGCCCTATAAGCAAAATGATGTCAGAGGCAGAACCCACTCCTGAATCAGAACCACAGCCAATCAATT
Organism: Mus pahari; assembly: GCF_900095145.1. Lineage (NCBI taxonomy): Eukaryota > Metazoa > Chordata > Mammalia > Rodentia > Muridae > Mus > Mus pahari. Next base: position 36,876,359 of record NC_034606.1, read on the forward strand.
AGACTCTCACATCTAACCAAAAGGTGTTCTCCCCTCTCCCTCTCCCTCTCCCTCTCCCTCTCCCTCTC
>NC_034606.1:36876756-36891954 GCF_900095145.1 Mus pahari
TGTTTGTTTGTTTGTTTGTTTGTTTTTTGTTTTCACTTTACATCTTCTGAGGTTACTTTCTAGGAACACAACCATCAGTACATACCTTACAGAGAAGGCAAGGATATACTGAAGGTCACGGTAAGCTAACAAGAAGAAGAGACAGGGCCTTGGAGTGCATCTCATATGATATTGTGCAAGTAAGCCCAGGGATGTTGCTATTTTCTAGAAGAGAAATTGAGAGAGAGAGAGAGAGAGAGAGAGAGAGAGAGAGAGAGAGAGAGAGAGAGAGAATGTGCTTTTGCTGGGTACTCTATAAATCATGAGGGTTTATTTATTCCCTTTTTTCTTTTTTTCTTTTTGCATAGCTACTACTTTACTCCAAGTATTCAGCATCCACTGTGAGACTGGCTCCAGCAAGATATGCTACAAATGAGGAAACTGAGGCAAACGAGAGTTTACCACCCTAGTCTTCAGTCATGGAACCTGGGTTCAGTTACAGGCTCCCTGAAGCCAGGTTATATAGTTTCCCATTATCTGAAAGCTGAGTAAAAAGAGGGATATGGAGGAGAAAGGCATTCCAAGTCTGAAATATTCAGCAAATATTATATGAAAGCCATGTAGGATCAGACGCCAACAATTCTAAAGTGTCCCTTGTAAAGAAATGAACATTTTTGAGACTAGGTTTGTGCTTGCTGCACTGATACAGAAAGGCGCTAGGGACCGGCTTTGTGATGCCTCTTTCAGGACAGGTGGCCAAATTGATGGCCCATTCTCTCAGCACCATTCATTCACCAGAGGTTGTGGGGTCAGAAGAGAGGCAGGGTAAGAGGGGCCCCTGCCCTCGTGGAGCATAGAGTCTACAGAGAGAAGAGATCTGTGTAACAAGCAATGACACAGCACAGTCTGTCAGTCACATCAGGTCCAGAGTATCAAGGAAGCACAAGAGTGGATCAGAGAAGGCTCCAGCTATGATGGAACCCTTGAACTGGGCCACACACACACAAAAAAAGAAGAAGAAGAAGAAAGTGAGAAGCTGTTAGTTTCTGCAGAGACACCAGCATGGGTGAAAGCAGAATCTCAAAAGAGCAGAGCACAGGCCTGGCTCATCTCAGAGATTGCAGTTCCCTCAGCAGGGAGATCAAGCTGTACGTATCTGGCCAGGTTCAGCTAATAAATCTGGCATTAGAGAGCAGAGTGGGATTGAGGCGGTCGCAGTTTTGAAAAGACTCCACAGTGTATGCAGCACTTACAGGCGCCCCCACTTTGTGCACATACCTCTTTACACTATCAGGTGTTTGGTCCCACTCTGTGTTACACAGAACAAGCACTGTTTTCAAGAGAGAGAGAGGAGCGCCGTCTTCCATGGCAAAGCTAGCTCTTGACCTTCAGCAGCTACAAACAAGGAGGACACGCAGTGTTTCCCCCAATAAAGCCCTCTTTATACTGCCCAGTTATCTCTGGAACAAGACAATATCCCAGTCACAACTCACTGACTAAGAGTTCCACTCTTTTCATAAGTGATACCTGTGAAATGCCTTGTTAGCCTGAGTTTTTTTTCTTTCTTTAGAAAATGATGACTTTCTTAAAACTGCATTAGTCATACATAAGGCTTTAAAGTCCCGCCCCATTTGCATCCTCTGCCATTAAATTTTATTGTTATGAGAACGTAGCAAACTCTAAGGGTTGCTAGAATCACATTCTATAGATGAAAAAAACATCCCACAAGACAGGAGCGATTTCAAGGTCATACAACAGGTATGATGAAACCAGAGTTCAGACCTGTTTGTTTCTGACTCCAGAATCTTGCCCTCTTTCCTCTACACTACAGTGTAGCATTTCACTATAATATATTGTCCTCGTTGTGGTATAAATCCCCCAGATGAAATGCTGGCTAGATCACATCCTCTTGGGTAACATAACTACATCATAAATTAAAAGCCCAATTAAAGAACATACCCTTTTAACTGGGACTTACCACAGTCCCCCAGGGCTAAGATATAAAAGGAGAATCCTTTCACAGACAGTGGCTATCCATCCTGGAAATTCTTCAGAAATCTGCTAAAGTCTATGAAAAGCTTTTGAATCAAATTACTCAGCTAACGCACCTCCCTCTCCTTGGGTCTTCTGGTGTTCTTCTCCCAGCAGAACTGGATTAAATCATGTGCCAATCTCCAGCCCAAAGATGCAGATAACAGTCCATCATACATCAGGTGCACCCAGGGTTTAAAACAAACTTAACATTAAGAGCACTGGAGCCCAGTGGAAAACATTGCCCTCCTAGATTATGTGAGGGATTGAAGTGGAGTTCTCTTCCCCATCTGTCTGAAAGTAGGATAGTTAGTTCATCAGTACCCAAGGGCCAGACAGACGATGTCTCTAACACCGTCCAGTGTTTGCTTTGCTGGCATCAGGGAGGGAGGAAAAAGTAGGTGAAGAGAAGGGGGGTGGTGTTCTTATCTCCATTCGGGTTAAAATTTTATTTCTGCTAACATCCGATCCCCCAATGACCAAAACACTTTATCTGTAGAACAGTAAACTCTAGGCATACCCCAAAGCTTAAGAGTTACTACTACCTTGTCTAAACATTCCCTGCAGTGGTTGTGTTTAAAGATTGCTGCACATACAAAGAGCTACTGTGTGTTATAGCCCCTCTCCATGCCACAGCTGAACTACAGTGCTCTCCACCCTCCAAAGAGATGGTCTCTGAGTCAGCTTGCCCCACATAGAACAGAGACCATAGCCCCTCCACCTCCAAAAGGTCTTCTTTTGAGCCTGCCCTGGGTTCAGTGGCTCAGAGGACCTGAACAGGTTTAAACAAGCCCCTTAGGACCACCACATTCACACAGTCACATTTAATGGTCCTTCATGTCTCTAAGCTTTGCCCAGAAGTGGGGCAAGATCAGAGGACAGAGATATCTGGGGGGTAAAATAGAGAAAGATATTTTTAAAAAAAATCGCGGAAGAATCCCTACTTAGTAATAGAAAGCCATCCAACTAGCAACCACTCTTCCAGAAACGTCACTGCCACAGAAAGAGTTTTACAGCTGGTGACCCCCACAGCGTTCTCACCTACCTGTCTCCCACTGCAGGGCTCTCTCTCACCTCCTAGGGCCCTGTTCCAGCTCTGGTCCCGCTCTCTTTTGCTCTCCTTCTCCAGCAGCCAACACCGGCAGCGACTGTAGGCGGACCAAGGAGTCAGCGGCGGCACCTGCGAGCTCTGTCTCAGGTCTCTACCAAGAGGCTGCCTGGAGGAGGAGAAAGCGGATGCTGCCCTCACCGCCGCCGCCGCCGCCGCCGCCGCCACTGCCGCCGTGGTGCTGATGCGGTTGCTATGGTTATGGAACTCCGCAGCTGCCCCCTCTTGGTGCAACAGCTGCCCGGCCACCGCGGCCTCCTGGCAGCCCGAGCTTAGGTGCCCGAGGCAAGGTTGTGAATGTGGTTAAGGGAATTCTTCCCCCGCCTAGGAGAAGACTGAGAGCCTGCCTGTACTTGAGCCGTAGCTGGGTCTCTCCTCCAGCGCCCTTGCTCTCCTTCCCACGCCAGAACCTAAGGCCAGACTCTAACAACACACAGAGCGCGCTCAAGGCCTAGAGAGCCCTCCCTGCCGCTCAGCTCTGCCCCTGCAGCCTCGGTGCACCGCGGTAGGCTGCGCGACTAGCTGGGAGGCGCCGCTCGCGTCCCCCACCTCTGTCCGCCAGAAGAGCCTAGGCGCGCCAGGCTGCCCTGCGGCCAAACCCCGCCCGCTCGCAGGCGCTCCTGCCAGCCCGCCCGGCCTGTGGAGGGCGCAAGATGCTGGGCCAAAGAAGTCTGTCCTCAACCAGCCCAAGCTGGCCTGGAGCATGCTCAGTCTTCACGCGGAGATTGTCCTCCAGAGCCAAGACAGTGATGCAGTTAAAAGGAAAGGTTTCTTTCAGACCCCAGGGAAGAGAGGTATTAAACTTGGGAGAAGTAGGGGATGCAACAAGTACACACCTAAATAAACAAATAGTCCGAAAGCTGGAAGTGACCTATACTACCACTACTAAATGTGCAATGGTCATTGAGCAACAGCTCATTCATCATTTACAGATGTTCTTCATGCTAAACACTGAGGGTTCAGAGGTATGCCAATTTGATCCATGGAAAAAAAATGAGAACAATGAGAAAACATAAGGCAACTCACATCTACTGGCCGTTCATCAGCGGGCAGTTTGCTTGGGAATACATCATCTTACTATGACAGTGTCAAGAAATTCTTGTGTCTTACTTGTTATAGATGACGGAACAGCCTTAAAAGTGGAACCAGTGCTAGAATTTGGAAGCTGAGTGTTCTATTAGACTAGACTGCAGTAGTTCACATGGGCTAGAATGTCCAACTGTATAAGGGGGCTGTGAAGGAAAGACACTTGGAAGAAGGTGTAAATACAGTCAGAGGTGATGGTAATGAACAGGGAAGAATATTCCCACGTGAAAAATTCCCACCCCCAAACTAGATAGACAGGGCTGTTTGATTTTTATTTTGTCCTTTTATCCACAGGGAACACCCAGTGTGGCTAGAACTGAGGGCACTAGGGAAGGTGAGACAAGAGCTTGGAACACACCAAGGACTGGAGGAGCCAAGACAAAGTTAGACTTGACGATGGTGAACACAGTGGAACACAGAAGGCACTGAAGCAAGGGAAAGGGTAGGTCATCATGTGAAGAAGATTGCTCCTTGGCTACTGTGGCAGCGAGTGTCGAGCTCTGAAGGTGCTGTTGGCACAGAGACCAGAGCAAATGACCCATCTGCTTTGCTGATCCTCCTCAGAGCACCCAGCCAAGCCCGGAACAATGCAAATCCCAGTAAATACTAAGAGAATGACGAGTAAAGGATTATTGGCTTCTCCATCAGGGAAAACGAGTGTTGTTCTTTTGCAAATATTTGCCCTTGAAATATGATTAAAATCAGATGACGTTTATTTGCATTTCAGTTCTCCGTAACCTTACTTTGGAAAGTCAAAGCAAGCTTTTGCTTGCACTTCCTGATCCCCAGGAGAGTAGCATGCTGGGATTATCATTCCCCTGCATTGGAACACGCATGTTTCAAGAATCTAGTTGGGAAAGTTCCATGATAGGTTATGTGAAGAAAACAAAGTACAGAATAATGTTTCAAACAGCATAGCTTTCATGGATCAAGGAGAAAACATCCAGGAAAATTTATATTTTCTTGTCTTGTATTGGCATAGAAATGCACTGGGGGGTGGGGAGCTACGTAAGTAAAACTCGGAGAAATAGCTAAGGTGAGTAAGGCTGAGAGAGAACTGAATGGGCAAGTTTGGAGTGGGAGTAAGACAAAGTACTCATATGTAAAGCCTTTTTATGGTGGAAGAAAGCGGATCTCATATAATCCATCCTACCCACAAACTTTCTATGTTGCTAAGGCTGATCTTGAACTCCTGATCTTCTTACTTCTATCTCCAGAAGACTGGATTACAGACTAGTATCACCATGTTTAACCTTTGTAAAACTTTTAAACTTCAGAACCAAAATAATTACATAGTTTGTGTGTGCCCAGGTAAATATGACACAAAGTCTAATCAGATATATCATCAGACCTAGTGCTGTTCCCTTTGTGACAAAATGGCATTATCAATTATTTCTGTGAAGCCCCTTCTCTTAAAATCTACCCATCACCAGCTGTTATGACCCTCATCAGTCTCTTGGCTTAAGTGATGGCATCTGCATTCAACTATCCCCTGGCATTAGATCCTCCTTCTAGCTGGACCCATACACTCCTTAGCTGGTGCATTTATTTGATTTTCTTAATTTGACTCACTCTAGAAGCACCTGGGAAGAGAATGCCAATGAAGGATCTTCTAAATCTGGGGAATTACCTTGATTATGATGGGGAGACCTGCCCACTGTGGCTGGCACCATTGCCTACTCAGGGAGACCTGCCCACTGTGGGCGGCATCAATACCTAGGCAGGGAAACCTACTCAGTGTGGGTGGCAACATTACCTAGGCAGAGGATTGTTCTCAGCTACTGATTGTGGATATGATTTTATCAACTTCCTCAAGCTCTTCCATGCTGTGTGACTTCCATGCTATGATGGGCAATAGCAGACCTGTAAGCTAAAATAAACCCTTTGCACCCTAAGTTGTTTTTCTCAGGATGTTTTATCAAAGCAACAAGGGATAAAAAGATAATTCTCAAGATCTGACAACTGGACAATGCATGCAAATGGCCTCTAAGGAGAAGTCCCCCCAAGGTCCACAGTGAGCCTCAGTAGAGATGAATCTAAAACTGAAATAGCAATTGCTACTCTCTGCACGTCTTGGGGAATGAGTTCCAACCATCAAATCATAGAAGCAGAGACCTCATAGTCTCCTAGGTGTCCTTCTCTTTGTTTCCTTCATCTAATAACAGCTCATTAAACACAAGCTGTCAGTTCCACAGTGTGGCTATCTTTAATGTGAGAATTCTGAATTTGATTCATCAGGGGCTATGGTTATAAAGTAGAGAAACAGGTGTAGCCTTAGCTTTATGTTTAGACTGCTTAGTCAGTTTGGATGAGGGCGAAGATTAGTTCCATGACAGGTACTGAGCTATCCAGACCCAGGGCTGGTATAAAACTGGGTGGTGTTAATGCCCCTTTGAAGGGGTGAGCATCAAAATATATAGGCTGGGATGTGAGAGACAAACACTTTTGCTGAGGTTGACTCTGGGGTTCAGGGTGAAAATACCCTTCCTTAGAGAAATAAAAGAGGGGCTTAAGATTCTTATGGTTGAGCAAGGCATCCATACTAAGCAAGCCAGGGTCTCTGGTTGGAAGGCAAGTTTTTAATACTGACACCCTGTGGTACTGAGAAGCAAGTGTCACAAAGAGCTCTCAGACTGTAGGTTTGTAGAGACAGTCAGAACCCATCCTCTTGGAAATGAACAAGCTACAAGCGTTGTGGGTTTTGGTCAATCTGAGAGGAGCAAGATCCAACCCCCCACCCCACCCCCCACCCCCCAAAAAAACAAACCAAAAAACATCTGAAATGATTGTGGCCTTGTGAAACAAGATAATCCCTGGCATTTAGGTAATCGAATTTAACTTTGTCTTTATTTGATTCAGCAAAAACAAACAACAGCAACACACATGCAAATGCGCACGCGCACATGTACTGGAGTTAAGGATAGTTGTGAGCCACCATTCAGGTGCTGGGAACTGAACCTGGGTCCCCTGAAAAAGCAGTTAGCACTTTTAACCACTGAGTCATCTCTTCAGACAGGCCAGAAGAGGGTATCAGACCCCATTACAGACGGTTGGGAGTCACTGTGTGGTTTCTGGGATTTGAACTCAGGACCTCTGGAAGAGCAGTCAGTGCTCTTAACCTCTGAGCCATCTCTCCAGCCCTGTGAATGAAATTCTTAAGTAAGTATTTGCTTTTTTTTTTTGTCTTTGTCCAGCTCAAATTACAATGTGGAGTACGTACACGCAATATTTAAGAGATTTAAATATTATTTGAGTAGATTTGATATTTATTTTCTTCCCATATGGTTTTCTTGCTTGCCAAACACAAATAAACTAGTTTTAAAAACATCTCCGTATTTATGACAAGTGTGCAATGGCTATGTTTGAATAATCGACTCTCAGATGGAAGGAAGAGTAGATTCCTCTTTGGCATGGGTTGTGGAGGGGACTTAGAAGAGGTGATTCTGTTGAGCTTTGGGGGGTCTCTTTGTTCACAGAACAGTTCAGCTCCAAAAAAAAAATCTGCTTTTAAAATTATGTATCTTTCAGAGAAAAGCAGGCCTCCAAAGGACTACAGCCTTTTGTATTATATTGTTTTGTTCTGCTTGGCTCTCGTCTTTTGGAGGTCTGCTCTTTTCTGAAAAGGAGATGGAAGAAGAGTGAATTTGGGGGGCAGGGAAGGTTGGGGAGCTAGGGGGTGTGGATAGAAGTGAAGCTGTGGTTGGGATGTGCTTCATGAGAGAAGAATCTATTTTCAATAAATTAAAATGCACATAACAACTTCACATCAATAGGAGGAAACCCCCATTTCATGACTCAAAGACTGAATCGAGTTCCTCTAATAAATGCTCTTGATAACTTTTTTGATAGGAAAAGATGCAATATTTATTTTTTGTCTTAAGTATACAACTGCTTTGCCTGCACATGTACATATGCACCAGATCTGTTCCTGATGCCCATGGAACCTGAGGAGGGGTTCAGATCCTCTGGAACTGTAACTACAGAAGTGAGTGTGCCACAGTATCTGAACCTGGGTCCTCTGCAACAGCAACAATTGCTATTAACTGCAGAGCCATCACTACAGCCTTGGATCCATATTGTTTTAACCACATACTGCAATCAGCGCTTTCTCTGGAGTATATGTAACAGTGACTACAGCAAGCACAAGGAAGCATGCTTCCTGAGCATCAGCACTGTCCCAGATACTGTGTCCAGTCTCATGGAGCCATTATAGTAATCTAGGATAGATAGCCCTATGGCAAGGAAATGGAAACAAAGTGGTAGAGTTTGTTGAATTCACACAAGTATAGGAGCTAGGTCAGGATTTGGACAGTCCTTGCTCCTTCCCATACCATAAGCACCTTAGAGTGCCTCCTGGGACTTGCTTCCATTTTCATTTGGTGTTTCAGTTCACACAACCAATGCAGTACTCTCACAGCATCCTTAAGAGTTGCATTCAGACAATGCTTGGTCCCCAGGGGCTCTCTGTAAACTGTATGATGTCCAACAGCACTCCAGACCATATTCTATTTCATGCCAGTAGATCATCCACCTCTATCCTACTCTCCAGACACTTACAGTTGTCCCCAAAATCTAACTGAGCAATCAGCAGCAATCCAAAGAGCAGAAGTGATGTGTCGCCTCCCACGTGTACAAAACAACAGGCTTAAGATCAGCGTAACTGAATACAAACATTTTCTCTTTTATCCCTGTGACTTATAACCAAATCCTAAATCATCGTAACTGGCAGGCTGAGTTAGGTTCCTGAAGTCCTCTCTGAAGTTCCAAACAGCCACAACACATTAGCCTATATGAATATATTATATTCAACTGAGAAGAGAAAGTGTCCCCATTAGATTATGTCATGTAGACAAGTCTGAGGGGTACTTTCTTTATTAATGACTAATGTAGGAGGGCCCAAACCACTCTGGTTCTGTCCTGAGGGGTCTAAGAAAGTAGAAAGAGCAAGCCATGGGGCATATGCCAGGAAGCAGTGTGTTTCCACAGTCTCTACTTCAGTTACTACCCCCAGGTTCCTGCCTTAAGTTCATAATATAACATACCTTCATGACAGTCACAACTTTAAACTGAAGCAATTCCAGAACCAAGTTGCTTTCAGTCATGGTGTTGTTCGAAGCAATAAAAGTTTAACTAAGACAGATTATGAAGGTTGATGAAATGAACTGTCCCTTTATATTGCTGAGATGTGAGTTTACCTGTGTATGTATCAAAGAGACTCTACGTGTCATAGAGTATCCCATTTGACTAAGACATACAGAGAAATAGACTTCCAAACCAACATCCCAAACCTACATCAAGTCCCTGTGGCCACAACACATGACAGGCTCCATGTTTCGCTTTTCATAGAAGAGGAAACTGAGGCACAGCTGGCTAATGGAGTTATTCAAATGCAGAAAGTGAGGACTCAGTGCCTATATACTTGACCTTCATTCTGTGAAACCTTAATAAATTTCTGAGTGCTGGAGTGTTGGTAGAATTTATAGCATGAGTATCATGTGTGTATCACACTCACTGATGATGCACATTGCCTTATTGTTGAGAAAGCGTTAGTTACCAACACAAGAGAGGTTAGTAGGCTAGCAGGAAACAAAACTTTTGTGTCTTTGAGAATATCTGCACCTTTGAAAACCAAAGAGGAGTTTCTTCTGAGTTGACAGTGAGCTCCATTAAAAACAGGCATCATCACTAGGTATGAGCTAATGATACTATTTGCAACTCCATAAACAAAATTATATATATATGGATATATATGTATCTTCCAAGGTTGATGAATCATTCCATTAATGATGGTAGCACTCAGCACCTTGGGACAAATTCTTCCTTTTTTAAAGAACACAGCCTTGGGAGTTGTCCAGGGCATGCTCACTTCTGATCGAAGCCTTTGGGACTTCAATAATATTTCTGTCTGCAGAAACTCCAGGCCCTGTTCCAAAGCACATCCTTGGTGAGTTATACAGCAGCAGGAAGGTTTATCACGAGCTTGATGTTTCCTTTCTCTTTATTTCTGAGACTCATTTCTTCCTCTTTGTAACAGGATGCATGAACCCTTCCCATGTAGGTAGTCCAGGGCGTTCAATGTAAGCATCACATACAGTTGTCCTGCCAGGAAGCTGGTACCTGGCATAGCTAAGGGCTGTCCCTTTCAGACTCTGCCATCTTATTTTTCCTTAAAGTACAAGGATTTTATAGTTCACCCTAAGTGATAGAACAACCTCCAGAGGATAATGCAAGGGCCTCCCACCTTACGTAGCGCTACATCTGCTAGTCATGATGTAACCCTCTATTCCTGTTTCCTCAGCCTAATAATGGGCTGCTCTCTTCGAAGACTGCTAAGCCCAGATGCCTGCTAAGCCCCTGCTCCTGGACATTCTGTATGCCCCTATGTTATGCTCTCCTTCCTACTCCATGCTTGGTGCCAGGAATGAAAACACTTCAAGTTTAACACAAAATTTAACTGTGATCTTCTCATTGGATGTCACCTCTTCTTCTCTCAAGCAAATGCAGCCAAATGCATTTTCTAATATTGTAAGAATAACTTTTAATAACTCAAGAGACCAAACATGTGAGTATACACACCCACAGTATATGTTTCCAAGGTCTTTGCTTATTTCCTCTTTCCTATCCAAGTTTCTGAGAGTCAGTCAAGCTGCCATGTGAACAACTCACTCATTGTTTTTGCTGTATAATATTCCATTATGCACATCCTGCATAACCCACGAGTTTCTCCAGTCAGCAGATATTTGCACCACATGTGTGCACACCAGGATCCACTGCTTCCCTTGGAACTGCTATTTTAGTACATCCCTGATGGCTCATCATCTATACTTAGAAAGACAATTGCTGAGCTAAGGGAACACACACACGCCCCTGTGGACTAGCTAATCCCACACTGATTTTGCAACTGCACCATTTTGCACTCTCACCAGGAAGAGCATGCTTTCCCATAGCATAGGACTTTGTGCTCCTCACACCTAAGATGGCCATGCTGTGATAATTTTTTTTTAAAACCCAATAATGTGAAATGCATTTTGATTCAGGTATTTACTGTGTGTTTTTTTTTTAATTTTCTGATTATAAATGATACCAGGTCTTTATCTGCACTTTCTGACCATTCATGTTTCTGCTAAAATGCTTGCTGATTCTTATCTTTGGCTCATTTGTCCTTTCCTTGTAGATCTATAAGACTTCTTCACAAATTGTTGAGATTTCTTAGGTTTAAGTGTTCAAATACCTCTTCAGAATGCCTCTCTTGTTGGTCCACATTTCCATGTTTTTTTTGTTTGGTTGTTTTGTTTTGTTTTGTTTTGTTTTGTTGGTTTTTTGGTTTTTCGAGAAAGGGTTTCTCTGTATAGCCCTGGCTGTCCTGGAACTCACTTTGTAGACCAGGCTGGCCTCGAACTCAGAAAATCTGCCTGCCTCTGCCTCCCGAGTGCTGGGATTAAAGGCGTGGGCCACCACGCCCAGCTATTTCCATGGTTTCTTAATGAGTGAGGTTCCCTACATTGTGAAAGCCATCCTTATGTATTTTGTCCTGGCTTTCTTCATTTATAATATTAATGCTCCCTGAGAACATGTTCTATATTTAGAACATTAAGATCCCATATATTTATAGTGTGTGTGTGTGTGTGTGTGTGTGTGTGTGTGTGTGTGTGTGTGTGTGTTGAACATATTCATATTAAGCCTAAGTCTTTTCTTTCACCTCTAAAGTCTTCCACCCAGTCAAGCAGCGCTTGTCATTGTATGGCTGTCCTTCTGACTCTCACCCTCCCTATCAGGGGTCAGGTTTTCTGACACAAAGAGGCCAACTTGAAGCTCACAGTTTTCTTCATTAGTATTGGGTTCTTTTCCTCCTGAAAAGCTGTCACCCTCTGTGACGTTCCAGTTTTACGTTGGGCTTTGCTACCTTGTAAGGTATTCTCACACACCTTGCTCTTCCTTGGACTGCATCAGATATTCTTGTCTCACAAAACAGCAGGGATTCTGGAAAGAAGGGACTGTGATTTTCTTATATTTTTAGAAAAGACTTGGTTAGGTTTCATGCTCTTTAGGTTTTTTTTTTGTTTTTTTTTTTTGTTCTTCATTAAAATTGTATTGAATCCACAAAGTATTTAGGGTATGATCTCCATGTTTGTGAAAATAACCAGATGCGTGCATGCGTGTGTGTGTTTGTATGTGTGCGTGTGTGTGTGTGTGTGTGTGTGTGTGTGTGTGTGTGTGTGTGTGTGCATGTGCACGCACTGTATAATATAATTTTCTGCTTAATCTATTGGGATTTTAAAAATTTTGATCCATGTACTGCATGTATATTTTATGCCATTTTATTAGTTTTTTATTAGCACACCAAAAGGGGTTCACATACTTTGTTTTTTATTCTTCTCATCTTTTCTCCCTATCCCACACACCCTTTCTTTGATGCCCCCACCACACTTTTACTTCCATGTCTCACGTATTCTATTAACTTATTCCTCCACCCAGGATCTCCTTTTCTCTTCTCATAAGCCCCAACCATGATAGGCAGATGTAAAAATTAAAACCATGGCCCTACATCTCCCAAAAATTTGCAGTTTTTGTCTTTCTAAGCCTGGGTTGCTTTATTTCATTTTCCATGCTTTCTGCTTTAAATATGTCCATTTAAAAATACACTTGTCTAACCACGGATGGACAGAAATCCAGTTGTCTAGAACATTTGTTTTTATTGATTACTTTCTAATTTTGTGTGGGATTTTTCAAAATACCATAGACTACTTTGCTTATGAAAACAGAAAGTTATTTTTTGACAATTTTAAAATCTAGAAAATAGATCAAGGTGCTTGCACCTGATGCTGTGTCTGTTAAGAGCTCGGTGTGTGCACGACAGAGCCTCCTGGATATGCCCTAATAGTATGTGAGGGGCAAACAACCTCCCTCTGGGTTCTACTGTGAGGACATGGGTGCTGGCATTGCCTGTCAGTCCTCCCCTGACACAAAGCACACTGGAGATTATGTTTCAATATATGAATTTGAGAGGAGGAAAGCATTTGGCCTATAGCCATCATTTTCTTATAATGCACTATTGATTCTTGCAATTCCTTTGTTGATTCATTAGGTTTCCCATGGATGTAGCAGCGATATCTGTAAATAGTTACAGTTGTGAATATGTTTGTATTTATACAAAATATTTATTTTCCATGTCAATGTTCCCTTGCTGAATATAAAACAGAAAAATTAATAGTGTGTGGCCTTAACATGAGCTCCTTTTAAAGAGAATGCTTGCCAGCAATTCAGTATAGTCTATACACAGTTTATCTTAATGGTTGATAATCATTAATTATCAATTAAAGGACATTTATTTTACTCTTACAGTATTTTTAAAATAATGTTTCTTAAGGTTTTACTAAAAATTCCCTTATACACCTATTATGGAGGCTACTTCCCTGCCCCTGTGTTAATATAATATTCCATTAATGAATTCTATAATGTTGATAAACATTTATAATCCTGGAATAAGTTCCTCTTGATGAAAATATGCTATATATTTTAAAAAATTTTTTTATTCTCACTGCTAGAGCTTTATGTAGAAATATTTTATGTATATGAATGGGATTCAAGCATAATTTCCTTTCGTCCTACCAAACTTGTCTGGGTGTGAAACTAGTTATACCAGACACTTAACGTTACATAGTACAACCATCCCTGTGTTTCCCTTCTTTGAAGTGTTTAGCGCTGTATTCAAGATGTCTGATTCTTGAATACTTCTGTGAAATCACTGTGGGCCTAACATTTTCTTGGCAAGAGGACTGTTCACTGGTAATTCAGTTGCTAAATGGAAGAATGAAATCACTAAATGAAACTTCAGAGATGAAACAGCCTCTTTGAATTGAAACAACTAGGCCCCATTTATACTCAAAGGAAGACCCACAAAGGATGTGCTGGAGATAAAGGAGAGGGGAAGAAGAAAGGAAGGAAGCACAGGGCGGTCCCAAGAGGGCAGAAGATTAAAGGATGGTTCCAATGCCCTAAGCTAGGGTGGGAAGGTGCATATCACAAAGAGAAGCCACCTCTGTCCTGCAGACAGATGGGGAAGAATGGAGAAGAGTTGCTTATAAAGTGACATAGGGGTGAAAGCAGAGAGAATTCTTGCCTCATGAGACTTTATTTTATTTGGGAGGTAGATAGATAGATGATAGATGATAGATAGATAGATAGATAGATAGATAGATAGATAGATAGATAGATGATAGAGTATGTGTGTATTAGACTGAGATTTTGAGTAAAATGGGAGATGAGATCTGGTATTAAGACGGTAAGACTCCGTAATGGTGTTGTTTTGTTATGAAGGAACAAGGGCAGGCCATGGATGGTAGCTTGGATTGCAGAGGGACTATAGCTTCTGTGCATGAAGAGCACTTGGGATTTGAAAATTAAGGGCCATTTTAAGGTGTTAGCAAAAGACAGAACATGAATAGCTGGAAAATGATAAGGGAGATGGGATTGGAGATAACAAAGGCAAGATTTTTGAAAACATGAAATAGTGAGAAAGATGGAGCTTAGAGAATGGTACTGTGGGCGGTGGGATGCTGTAAAATGTCCTCTGGATATGGTACAGCTGTTACCCATATCAACCCACAGCAGCTGTGGCTTCCTACAAGCCCCCTAAAATGCCATGAAATTAATAGGAGGGTGTAATTGAGAATAAAAAGGAGGTTACCTCGGCATGATGGGGGCAGAAGAAGGGAGTGTGGAGAATAGAATGACAATATATTCTGTACACGTATGGAATTGTCTACATAGGAGGATCCCAGGTCTTTTTGCCTCTAGAATCTTTACAGTTAAGCATGACCCCACCCTCCTAGAATGGTCAGAGATTTGGATCTTTAACTCATAACACATGCAAAACTTTCAGAGTAAAAGTAGGAGATAAGAGACTACCCCATCTGGGAATCCATCCCATCATCAGCCACCAAACCTAGATACTAATGCACATGCCAGCAAGATTCTGCTGAAGGGACCCTGAT
>NC_034606.1:36892729-36912316 GCF_900095145.1 Mus pahari
AAAAAAAAAAAAAAAAAAAAAAAGACTACATAGTATGGGCAATGGCATACAAAACCAGTTGCCATGATACCCTGGGAAGATCTCCTGCCTCGTGTGGTCAGTGGAGCATCTCCCCAAAGCAGGTGATGTTTTAACTTAAGCTTAAGGCACAAGTGTGTTTTTCCAGATAGGTTTAGCAGCATTTCAAATAGAAGAAATACAGAGTATAGAGCATTGTGGGTCTCACACCCACCTTTCACAGTTGCCAAAACATGAGGGAGGTTTGCATGGGGGTGAAGTTGGCAGCTACTGGGCCCCTGTCGTAATGGGATCAGCATGGATGGTCAGGGTCAGCAGTTATAGTGAGGATGCACACAGAGCTGTGTAGCCCTGCTTGCCATTGCCTAGATTTGCCCACGAGGCTTCACAGAGGAGGCGATGTTTGCACAGAGTCTGAAGAAAATGTTAGACGAGTGGGTGACTGCTGAGCCAATAAGAGGAGGTGAGGAAAACATTCTCAGTGCCCTGAAAAGTCTCGAAGAAGGGAGTTTCCAGTGCCCAGAAATGGTTATTAAAAGCTGGAGGTACTCGGGTGGATACTTCTATTTCCTGAGCTAACTGCAAAGTAACCTTGCTCTGTGCTACATGGAGCCACTTCCACCTCAGTGCTGACAGTAACATCACTGGGTGTCAACCCTGCACCTTCTCATCAGGCAAGTTGATGTGGATCCCTCACATTTTAAAACTTGATGAGTTTTAAAATCCACAAGCAAATGTCACAGCCTTGTGGTCTGTGAAATCAGCTTCTCTCAGGTTTCTATATATACAATTTAAGGCTCTTCCTTTCTCCAGTCTCCCTACCCCCCGAAAGCATCTTTCTTGTTCTTCATTCTCAATTAACCTACAGTCCACTTATCAATTCCCAAGATGAGCAAGCAAACTGAGTGGGCATTTCACATTTAAAGTCTTTCCTGAATCCCCTTTGCCAGCCATGTGGCTGGAATGCTATTATTCCTACTTTACTGACAGTACGTCATAAGCCCAGAGATCAAGAGATTTGTCTAGCTACATATATCTTCTGTAACTGGAGAGTACAAAAAGGGAGAAATAGCCCAAGGCATATTTTGGACTACTCTAGACATAGGGCCATGATCTGTTCTCTATCCAAATCATGCCCAAAAATAAATAAATAAAGGGAGGGGTGAGAGGAAGGAAAGGAGGGAGAGAGAGGGGAAGCTAAAATATCTTTTCTAAGTAACTATTTTGTTGCTGACAAAGGGCAGGCTTTCTTTTCATCTGGAGGTTGGCATTCAGTCCCTCACGGCAGGAAACACTGGAGGACAGCTCAGGAAGTACTCATACTATGCCTACATTTGCGAAGTCGAGAGTCATGGATGCTACTCCCTAGCTCACTTCCTCTATTTTGTTCAATCCTGGTCCCCAGCCCATAGAATGGTGCTGTCCATATTTGGGATCAGTCTTCCTACTTGAATTAATCCAGTCCAGCCTTTACTGGCATATCTGGAGGCTGGTTAACCATGATTAACCATCATAGTAACAATCTCTGAGCATATCTCATTTCCTCTGCTGTTTACCAGGAACATCCTCCTTCCTTGATCCAAAGTCCAACCATACTTCTTTTCCATGCACCCTCTTTCTGATCTGTAGGGTAAATTGCTAGAATGGGATGGTTTGCCACCAACTCCATGCTGAGATAAAAAAAAAAAAAATAAGACTGGAATTCTTGCCCACTATAATAACCTCCTGCCATCTGGTGTGACCTTGAGACACTGCTTGTGTTAGTCAACCAAGGTGACATGAAAATAGTTATTAAGGCCTTCTTGAGTCTAACCTGTGATGCTCTTCATGACCTTGGCATTTGGGGTACCTGAACCACAGTCTATCTTTCTATGGTAGAGCTAACAGTTCAGAAGGCAGCTCACATCCGCACTGCTTCGGGGCGAGGTGAGAGTAATGGGCAGAGAGAGGAAGGATAGGCTCACTAGATTGCGGGAGACAGGGAGTGGATGATTCAACCCAGAGAATGCAGGAGGAAGCATTGAGATTAAAGCATTTGTTCATTCCTGTGTCCAGGCAAGGGCTTGACTCTGTGCTCCATGCACTGCAGAAGTTCTAAAACATGGAGTCTCAAGGCCAATAAGGTGATCATGGTATATGACTACATCTTAATAGCCCACATCAGTGGACACTAGAATACAAAGGGACTTGCCATGACGATTCTCCACTGGATATCATGCCCAATCATACTCAGCTTGGTTCTACCAAGCTCTTTCTGAAGAAGAGACTTGGGTCAAATATCTGCTTGTTAATACTTGATAAACCCTTCTAATAGGTATATTTGGTGACATCCTGGACGCTTCAGAGGCACTCTTTAAATTCAATGTTAATTACCAGTAAGAAGGTGTTTGCTCTGAAACGTGATGAAAATCAAATTGCTTAACAATACCAATCCAGAATAGCACAGACTTTAAGATGACTGCAGTTCATGCTCCAGACTTCTGGGGGACTCATGACCACGCATCACCATGTCTGGTCACACCTTCACATCTTAACTGCCCATTACATTCTTGTTTATCAGAACTAAAGTTCACATCATGCCTATATGCCATGAGTAATAAAGAACAGGTTATAATGTCTTCAGTAGCCACAAATGAATGTCTTGGTAATTTTGACTTATTTTATACTGCCATTTTCCTCTTCAAGATAGCCCTGGCTCCTAGTAACTTGGTGTATATGCCAGCACCTTAAGTCTTCCTTGCTACTTCTTGCAAATTATCTAAGCAAAGCACCAAGTCACAGATGCCCCCTTGCAACGCTAGGAAAGTTGTAACTATGAGAAGATGTTAGTGCATTATTTGCAATAACAAAGTAGAAGAGGTAGGTTGCCATGAACAATAGAGAAGACAACTTGAATAAAATAAAAGACGACAGACACACTGTTAACCAACAATCCTAAGTGTTCCTTAATTGTGTCTAACACACTGTTCAAGTAAGTAAAACAAAAGATTTATAAAAGTTTTGTGGGATGGTCCCATTTTTTTTAGATATTTTCTTCATTTATTTTGTGTAAACATAACAGGACGAAACAAAACAACTCGAAAATTTACAAAATCAAGGAAGGTGCTCTATATTCTGTGCACTCTCCATATGATCCAGACATCACATGATAATGCATTCTCTCTTTATCATCAAGACAAAAATAAATGTGAACTACTTATAATCGCATTGATTCAGATGTCCCAAAGCTTGTAATCTTTTTAATAGTCATCTATCCTTCCAGTCACTCTATTTTTGCCACTATTGAGATGTATCTAGAACAGAGAGAAGGAGTCCAAACCTGCACGTGGAGACAGGGCAGTGCAAAGACTGTGGGTGTCCCTTGCACCACCCCTAGCTTTGTCTTCACTGTTATTTGCTGTACTACACAATATGCAGTTTCCTGTGCCCGGTCAGCAGCAGTCGAGTGAGGGGCCAGTAGAACATACTCAGGCTGAGCAAGGTGTAGTATCACATCTGACTCAGACCCTGGGCTGGAATCCAAGAGACAGAGATGCTAGCAAAAATACTGCAGTAGGATGGACTTGAAGATGGGGGCTGGTTGTGATTTAAACCAAGTTTTTAGCTGATTTTATTCTGCAGGATTCTTTGGGACTATGCTGGCATTTTCTTTGTCTTGAGGAAGAAAAAATGAAGCTTGGAGCATCTAAGACCTCTGGACACCAGAACATTAATGCTGGCAAAGATGCCTCTTATCATCTCTGCCCCAGGATCTCACTGATGCTAGGTGTGTGGATCACCACCGGATGTTCTAACTCCCAGGGAAACTGCTCAGCTCCTGATTTCACTTATGTGTAAGTGAGAATAATGGCTTCAGCCTTTGGGGGAGGGCATCTTTTAGCCAACAAGAAAAGATATAAAGGCATTAAACCATCCACTCCTTACATGTATTTTCATATTCCAAGCTAATTTCATGCATAGACATTTCAGTTTGGAGCAATCCAAGCCACCCCCCTAAAATACCATTTCTATACAAATGCATCTTTGGAAGCCTTTGTGAAGGCTCCAATTAAGACTTTGATGTTTAAAAGAAATGCATTTCATCTCTCCCCACATGAAAGTAATTTACTAACATCCTACATAAAGGATCCTTTTCATTTAAAAGAAGAAATCTTAATAATGGATGATTGCTTTATGAATATGAAAATTACATGTCTGTTGCATAATCAGACATTTAATTGACACATCATTCCACTTCCCATGGAGTATGTGGAACAGATTTGGAATTATTTGACTGATTGTTCTCCTGCTTCTTCTTGAAAGTGAGAGGACTTTTATTTTGCTAAGGGTAGAAGGAAATATTTCATTCAAATCTTCTGTTATTGATCAGCACCTGTTATATGCATGCAAAAGACTGTTATAGAATTCACACTTTTCTGGGAGGCATTCTTGTTACATTGAGGCTCAAAATGCAAGTGGGTTCCGGAAAGATCATTATAATGCTCACTGGTTAAATATATATATCATGAAAGTGTTTGCAGAAATATGAAAACAGGGAAAGCACTATCAAATATTAAGGGTCAACTTTAGACAAACACTTGAAACATAGTTAATACCCAACACAGGACTGTCTGATGGATATATCAACAGCTCTGTCTCACACATGAAATGATTAAACTACAGCAACAGCAGCTTATCTCCCTGAACACAGGTTGTAGAAATCAAGAGAAGAATTGTGTAGATTCAAATGTTTGCCATTGTTTCATACTAAGCTGCCACTCCTGTTAATAATAATAACAACAAAAAAAAATAATCATCGTCATCATAATAAAAACCTCACCAGGTTCCTGGTAGAACAGCCTCAGAGTGATGAGAAAGAAAGTATTCCATGGGGACTGGGAGTGAAGAGGCGGGGTTTGAGCTGAAAACCGTAATGTAGAGAGTGTTCAGAAAGAAACAGTAGCACAGAGAAAACTGGTGCATTGTCAAAAACAAGGTATGTGAGTGTGAATGTGAATGTTCTTATGCACATGCATGTGTGTGTGTATGTGCGTGTGTGTCCAGGGATACACTACACAGACCCATATCATGTTTGGTTTATACCATCACCAAGAATGGTCCAGGAGGAAAAGTGATGCGCACATTGTGACAGTGTCAGCAATTCAGGAGGGCACAGGCTGCGTGTGATCATATGATTGTATTCACGGGATGGGGATCCATGCACAGGTAAACATACCATTTTCACATTCCTCCACTCACTCATCCATTTCCCCCAATCCGTACAAATGTATTAAATTCCTTAGATGAGCCAGACACAGGGAAGTACAGGTTAAGAGAAAAAGATTCCTGGTGGAAGCCATGCATTCTCAATTACAAATACTGTCCTTTCCAGTTAAAAGCTATGTAAACGTCTACTAATCCTTCTCCCTGGAAAGTGTGTACAATAATGCATGAGTATGCAGTTGTTATAGAAGCATTTCAAACTAGGTAACCCTTAATCAAAATAGCACTCATCAAGACCATCTGTTCTCTCTGATGCTAATGTCATGAGAAGGACTCCACCAGCATAATGCGATGAGTCAAAGATGCAATCTCATTGGACCCCAGAGGAAGAAATGAGTTCTTATTAAAATATAAGTACTTAGCTGTGTCTTGAAGAAGAGTGAAGGAGTGCTGGTGCAAATGTTTAAAATTTATATCTGCCCATGGACCTTTCCTATATCTTGTATGTCCCATTCAAATCCAATAGTTTGCTTGGGATATATCTCAACCTCATAGTTAGGCATACATCCTAGGATATAAGGATAGTACCCAAAGGACTTGATGGTTTTAAAAATCAACAAGTAATTTTTAAAAAGATAACATAGTCTTTTTAAAGAAAGGGGATCTGAAGGAATTTGGAGTTAGGTGAATGTGAAAATTCATCTACGAAATGCTCAAAGAATGAAATATTAAAAAGAATATTCAACTTATGTACATATAACTTTATCTTAACAAACAAACAGAATCTTATGTACAAGAAATTTGCAGTTTAATTTATGAATATGACTCAGACTTAGGAAAGTGACATCTACTTACATGTAAGTAAGGGCCTTCTGGAGTCATAGACATAACCCCAGAGTCTGAGCTTCCACTTTGACACTAGACAGAGATGCAGAATACAAAGATTTGAAGATCCAGTTATCAAAAGGCAGCTCTCAGGGTAGGAACATAGTTTAGTGGTGAAGTATGTACCTGGCATATAAGAAGTTCTGGGTTCAGTCTGAAGTCCTAAAATAAAAAAAAAATAGTTCTTTCTAATGACAGAAAATTCTTAATTTGGTTTGAGTTCAAATAGAAAAGTGAACATGAACAAAAAGACTAAGAGCCAAATTCTTCATTATTTTTGACCCAACAAAGATCTCTACACTCCTTTACTCTGCTGGCAGAACTGTCTAGATGTCCTGGTCATAAGTCAAGTTCAGAGATACTCCCACTCAGTCTCAGCGAGTAATTTATTAGTTATCCACGGATCAAAGTTAAACAAAACACAAAATCAAGGAAAGGAAACTAAAAGAACAGCAGAGACACCAGTACTCCATTGCTTTTGAGAATTTACCTCTGTGTTCAATAGAGCATACACCGAGGATAAGTGTCCCCATCTCTGCTATCAATTTCCTTGCATCTGAAGGGTAAATCCAGAAGTCATGTATCCAACACAGTAGAAGACATACCCAACTGTAAAAAGATAGGACTTTCTTTTTTAAGGTCTGAGATTTGCTCTCATACAAATGAAAAGTGAGTATATTTCAGAATTGTATTTATTAACAAAGAAACTAGCTATGTGGTAATAATTGAGATAAGCTCAGAAAATTGAAAATTTTTCTGAGTGCGGAATGTGGGAATGTGCTTGTATGATCTAGTGAGTTACCCCACAATTCTATGACAGAAGAGATTCAGAAGGTGGTCACAACTTGTGAGAGAGAAGTGAGGGCAGGGTGAAAGAAGGAAAAAAACTGAGGGAGGGGTCAGTAGGGGATGAATATGTGACACCTCACCCAAAAGACCAGAGATGGCTCCTTGTTGTCATCTCATCATCCCAGGCTTAGGACCTCCACACTACAAGCCCATGTTAAACAATTTCATGAGAGTCCAACACTGGACTGCTAAATTCCTTGAGGTCAAGTGAAGTACCAGAACACACAAAAGAACCCATTTGTAAGATACAGTACTTATTCTTGCACATTCCCTTTAAAAATTCCTTGTTAATTTTCTTCCTTTAAAACAAACAAGGATTTAAACTCACAAGGCACAAGTCCCTACTAAGAATAATTATATCTCAAATGTATTTAAAGTAATTTCATCAAATATGAATATTTATCCATATATACATATGTACTTGTACTTGTGTGTTGACCTCTAAAATACCATGATACAGCATGTCAACATATTGGATGGCATACTGCACAGCATTTGTTGAGACGATCCAGTGAGCCAGCTCTTCGGTGACCTTGTTGGAAAGATGTAGACAGCTCTGTGCCATTACCAGGAGTTTCATTCAAACACACCTGGGTAAAATATGTGCACATAGCACTGTAGTGTTTGTGTTTTGAGGCAAGGCTCATTACTTCTCTGACTCTGTTCTTCCATGATGAGCTGGATAGGATGCCTGTAAGCTTTTGCCTTGGCTTATCTTCTAATGAGCCTTGAAGACTGGATAAACCACATAAAGGGAAAGAGGGGTGTAGTGGTTTGAGTGAGAACTATCCCCATAGGCTCATGTATTTGGACACTTGGTCCTGAATGGTGGTGCAGTTTGGGATGCTGTGGAACTTTTAGGAGATGGGACCTTGCCAGCAGACAGGCTTTCCCTACTTCCAGTCTTCTCTGCTTCCTGTGGATGGTAGACATGTGATCTCATCATCTTCCTATTCCAGCTCTCGTGCCTCCCCTGCTATTATGGACTATCTCTTTGGAACCATAAGCCTGAATGATTCTTTCTTATGTTGTCTTTGGTCATGGTATTTTTTAAAAATGAAATTAGTAAAATGTAACTAATACAGGGAGAGAGAGATAAGAAAATTGGGGACTGTGAACATAAAAGAAAGAAAAAAAATTGTCTAATGGCTGTCACATGGCTGAGAATTAATTAATTAATCTATGCCCCCCAAGGAGAGTCACCCCTGGAATTAGGACTTTCATTGGACATGTCTGTGGATACCTGCATGAAGAGCATAGGTAAGCATTGCAGAGGTTTGCAAAGTTCACTTTTACCACCTTACAAATGATTAATGGATATTACCATTATCACGGTTGCTAATGGGGGAAAAGTTAAGTAATGGATAAACTATACTTCACTCACAAATAGCAAAACCTAGTTGCTGAAGTTATTGAGCTGAATTGGTTGGTATTGATCAAAAAGGAAGACACTGTAAAGGAATAGATACGGTTTCTTGCCACCCATGAAACCTTACTCATTTGTTTCCGTCTCCGTCTCCGTCTCCGTTTCCCTCTCTCTCTACCTCTCCCTCTCCATCTCTCCTTCTCCCTCTCCCTTTCCTGCCTTCTGTCTCTCCCCCTTCCTCTCCCTTCCCCTCCTTCTGCCTCTTCCCCCTTTCCCCTTCCTTCCCTCTCCCCTGTCTTGTCTCTCTTCCTCCCTCCCTCCCTCTCTCCCTTCCTACCTAAAAGAAAGTGATTTTCACTCCTTCAACAGTTGCTTACTGGCAATAGCTCCCAGCTAGAGAAAACAATTTTCACTCTTGTGATGACTTCAGTGAAAAATGCGCTCTGTCCACCAACTCCAACTCATCTGTCCTCCATGTAGGCCATATTTTCCCACCCTAGGGGACCAACCACACTTCCCTACCTGTGCTGTAAAGATGCCTGATACAACTACCTTCTAAAAGCAGCAGGTCCAAAAAAACCCCATTGAGCAGCTGTTCTGTCCTGCACTCTGCAGGTGATGCTTTTCAAAAAGTGCATTTTTTTTTCTCTAAACATGTAAACCTGTCATCACTGAGATATTTACAATCCATTCTCTATATGAGAAGCTGCAGACACAGATCGATTAATTATCCCTCTCATCCACACATAAGCAGGCAGTGACCATCCATGATTTAAAGCGAAATCATCTATTCTTCGCACTATGCCTCCCACCTTTTTACAGTGTGTGGACCCCTGCTCCTGAGGCTTCCAGCTATTTGTAAAGTTGCCTGCATCTTTCTGCAGGGTTATAGTGGATGTTAAGTGCCTACATTGGAAGTCACTTGCTTCCTTCCCCCAGTGATTTACATTTACAGATGAAAGCCCCTGCCTTCCTTTGCTTCATTTCCTTCTCTTCCCACCCAAGATTCTATGTGTAAAATAGCCATACAACAAAAGCCCGTGGAACTATGTGATACATTCCAGGTCCTGGGGAACTGATCTTGTTTTAGTTATTTATCGGATACTTGCATGTGCAGCACAAACCTATCACAGCCAGAGTAAAATGTTCCAGCTAGCCATGTATTTACTTGGTTCCAAAAGACCTTGAGAGTTGCATTTAACTGTCAAATGAAAGAGGAACTTGGATCTAATCAGCCCACTGCTATTCCATGCAGTTGGAAGCATGGAAAATAAACTGGGCTGCCCTATAGCATAGGCAAACTTTGTCTAACACTGTTGGGTTGTAGTTTCTGGACAGACGAACCAACCACAGGCTGTTTTAGTGTCCCAGGATCCATGGTTTATCTCTCACTATTATTGTTTACCAAGGCGTAGCACTGGAACAGGGTGACTCTAAACCTGCAGGTCCCCCCAGCCTCAGTTGAATGTGTGTTACAAAATAGACTTTCTATGAAGTAACTCTTTCTGTATAATACAAGCCCAAGCTTGGGGGGGGGGCTTCACACCATGATTCACCTGCATTAGGCAGTCACACTTCGCTGAGTGGTTCCTCTGATAGTCTGGGTTAGGTTTTCATGTCCATCTGGTTTGCGGCAGATTAGCTAGAGAGCTGTCCCTGGAAATAAGAAAACCAACTTCACCTACTGGGATGTGGGGGATAAGAGGAACAACTGTGCCATCTGTACCTCATCCTTCGGCACACCTCCCTGAGTTTGTTGTCTTACCAGTGGATCACAAGATCAATAAATAAAGCATGACATGAGGCTGGAGAGGTGGCTTGGTGAGGGACTCATGGTGCTCTTACAGAGGACCCAAGTTTGATTCCAAGCACACAGTTCAAGTAGCTCATATCCAACTATAACTTCAACTCCAAGAGCTTTAATGTGTCTTCTGACTTCTGAGGGCACTACACTCACATGTACAAATGCACATACAAACACAAATATATACATAATGAAAAAAAAATTAAATAGAACCCTCATGTAGCTACTTTGTAGGCTCTACCCAAGTCACAAGTACTGCTATTCGTTTGGCCAAAAACAGGAAACAGGGCCAAGTTCAGAATCAACATAAAATAACATCATTAAAGAACAGCATTGTGGAAGGGTAAACACATAAGCCACCCACAGACATCCTCCGGATGTTGATGAGCCTTTATCTGAGTACTAGCCTACATCTTTCTTCAAATCTCACTTTATTACAAGAGGCATACACCCCTTTTCTCTGTTCCCAGTGGGGCTCCCAATTTACTTGGACTAATTACATAGATAACCAAACTGCTTCTCCAATCATCAGCTTTCTCCCAGACAAGAAAGAACACTTTGCATGTATTTGCATTTATGACAAAAAGAGAGAGTTAGGGTGATTATTTGCAGAACAATGATGATCTGATTCATGCTTGTTTTTCTCTGTGACTATTGTTGAGAAATAGCTGATGATTCTTCTTTCAAAAAGCCAAATGACAAAATGAACGGCCAAATCACTATCCACTGTAAAAGGGAGAAGCCATCACTGTATATGCCTAGCCTAAACTAATTAATGCAGCAAACAGTGAAATATGCCTAGTAATAGTGAAGCCAAGAGCCTAGTTAATTTTAACATAGTTTCCCTTTAATTTTTAAACATACTAATTTATTTTGTATATGTTTGCTAGCCACAGCACACAGATAAAGGTGAGAGAACAACTCTGAGTACTGCCTGTCCTTCCTATGGATTCCTGGGATGGAACTCAGGTTGTCAGACTAGTC
Organism: Mus pahari; assembly: GCF_900095145.1. Classification (NCBI taxonomy): domain Eukaryota; kingdom Metazoa; phylum Chordata; class Mammalia; order Rodentia; family Muridae; genus Mus; species Mus pahari. The sequence continues at coordinate 36,903,838 of NC_034606.1, forward strand.
AGCAAGCACCCTAACTAAGTGAGCCATCCCATCACCCTCTAGTTTAGTTTGCTCTGTTCCAATCTAAGAACATTTAACAGGGGTTTTTTATTGTTTTTCCATGTGCTAGACATGTGGTTGTGGGGGACCTGGAAGTCAATCTTGTGAAGGACAAAAAAGAAAAGGGGGGACAGAAAACGAGGTGCCACAGGCTTCTGCCATTCCTGAAAGATTCCTGATCTGCTTGCTGTACATAGCATTAGATCTAAACTGGCTCCCGGCATAGTGGTGAGAAAGCAAAAAGAAACAGAGTCCGGGGTGGTGGCCATTTCCCCCATCTTCACAGAAATCCTCACAAGTGATGATACTTAACCCACTCCTTCTGAGTTACCTTAGTAGGCAGAGTTTTCACTGGAGAATTGTCTGACAAGTTACAATTGGCTAAGGATTTAGGGGCATAGGATTGACTCAAGCACTTTACATAAGCTTATAGGCTGGACAATAAACGCAGATCTATACTCTGATGCTGACTTCCAAAGTCAGATTTCCTGGGATTTGTTACATGACTCTGTCGCCTCTCACCTCCCCACCCCCATCTCAGTCCTGTTCTCACATGTGGTCTCTAGAAAAGTCCCATCGTGTGCAATAAATATTCTGGATTAGCAGCAAAGTTGGCTCGTGCTCTATCGCTTGATAGACCATGACCTTTGCAGCTATTCCTTCTACTAGACAGAAACTATTTAATAGCACCGCCTGAGAAGGTCAACAACTTGACAGGAAATGTCACATGGAGTGTGATGCCTTATGTATCATTTCACAATGAAGCAAATTTTCTTAGATAATTAGGTAAACTTCAGATGCACTTTCAAAAGGAGACTCTGACATTGTTAGTGTGCCCTGCATGTTCTCTATCTGCTTCCTAAGACTGGGGGAAATGTCATTCATATCAATTTATATATTCCAACATGAAAGTCTAGGCTTGGTGGAAGTTATTGATGGAGACTCACTTATGATGAGATCTGTGATTCAGCCATTAGCGAACTCAGGCTGCATAGATGGCTCTCAAGAAAGTTATATGTGTTGATTGATTTATCATAAGATCAGTGGGTTGAGGATAAACAGGCTAATTAATGCAAGAATGTGTGCTAACTTAAACTCTTCCAACAAAGACAGCTGACATTTAAAATGCAAGAGTGAATCTTTACCACAAAGATCATCATTATAGCTTCATGATATAAATTCCCAGGGTATAAAAGTTATAAGCAAGTATTGGGCCCTGCTAATTAAAGTCAAAGTCTACCATTTTCCAGCTTATCTTCTGAGCTCAGCACAAAATGGGGAACTCCTTTTACCAGCAGGGCTTCTCCTTCTCTGACTTGTCTGGGGAACCCGAAACCCCTATACCCTCTGCCTGAGGAATATCATGTAGCCTTGGTGAGATTACAGGTTCAGCTTCCTTTCTCCCATTAAAAACCTGTCCAGCAAATCCCTGATAGTTCTCAAATCCTCTCTATGTAGAGGAGACATTCGCAGAATTTTAAAACTCTAGCCAATGATTTTCATTTACTGTGAAAACTCTTTGCCACTCTCCAAGGTATGTGCACAAGCTAAGAGTCTCAGAGAGCTGTGTCACTGAAAATCATCAGTGAAGGCCTCAGCCCAAAAAAGCTATAACAAGAAGATTCTCAAAGAAGACCTTCTCTCGTCACCCCCAGCAGTCACCCCCAGGCAGACCAGGATCCTGTAGAACCCCACCCATTCCAGACTCCTAATGATCCTCCAAGCCTGGTGTGCAATGGTTTCTAGGCAGCCTGAGAAGGAAGAAACGAAGGACACAGAACCACAGCTAGACCCCAAAATGCATCCTACAAGTAGGTATGTCTAAGGATAGCTCATAAATATGCTCCAATACTCAGCAAATACTGCATACTTTCTCTTGCATGTGGATTACATCTATGTATGTGTATGTGTATGTATATGTATACGTATTCCTTCAAAGAGGGACACAGTTTTGATGGGAAGGTATTCTACATGTGATAAGAAAGCAAAGCAGAGTTAGGAGGGGGCTGGCAGAAAAAGCGTGTTAAGTTAAACACAACATTGACTACTACCGGTTGCTCAGACCTTTCCCTTTAATGTCATCTTCCGCATCATAAAGGAATCATTTAGATTCTGAGCATTCAGGGTCTACAAAGGAATACATGTCCTCAGATTCTGGGTCCAGTTCAAAAGCGAACCCCAAAACAAAGAAAGCACTAGACCATGACACATTCTATGGGTGTCCCAGTGAGGACAATGAGAGAAGACACAGACCTTCTTGGCTTACTTCTAAGTATCAGGAGATTGGTTCCTCAGCATTTGCCTGGTGGGATGAGCTTGAAATGATGATTTTATTATGTGAAGGCTGCTTCTGAAACCCATGCACACGCTTCTGACTGCTAGCACTAAATGTAAATTATTATGCCATTTGTTATCTTAATTTTCTCCAAAGAAAGCCCATTTAGAACACGCGGTTAAGGAACTCAACTCCCTGTCATTATTTCTGCTCAGACTCCTACCTGTTACTCCCTCTTTGTCTATTTGCGAAGGATGCTCCTCAATTAAGCTGCTTCACTCGGAGAGTGCGAATTGAGGTCTCAGGTTCAGCTAAAAGGACACAAATTACCAACAGCCCTCTATTTCTTTAAATAATGGCTGGTCCAATGTCTGCTTCACTGTTTGTTGTCCAATTTTCCTTTGAGAAAAAGAGAAAGCCACAACAATGTTTAAACACAATGAGCAAATTGGAAAATTGTCACAATTATCCAGAAATTTGGGGATAAAAGGAAAACAATAATCAAATGGGATATAATTGATGCTTCGGCAGATACTGTGCAAATGGGACATTATTGTCCATCGAACACATCTTTACTTTGTCTTAGTTCATAGATTCTATGTCCAGCGATTTTGCTCTGAGTCCACTTTAGTATCTACTCCCTAAAAGGACTCCAGTCAAAATTTGAACACATTGTATACCAGCTGCTGCATGATCTTCCAAGGGAGATATAAAGAAACACTATCCACCAAGAATGGGCAGAGATAAGCCAAAGAGAGAATTCCATCCAAGCCTAGTTTTATGAGACAACAAGTTTATGGGAGTAACTCACAGGAGCCTGGGTGAGTGTTGGGCAGATGAATAATAAAACAACCCCACCCCAGCAAGATGACTAGTCATAGAAGCTGCACCACTGGAGTCTCTTGGCCAAGCAATGGAAAGCTCGTGTAGAATCCCCTACAGTTGCTTAGTTGTTCATCTCTCAGATTATCTGGGCAAGCCTGAAGCTTCTTGCTGTTCTTGAAAAAAGATGCTGGGTTTCCTGAGTTCTGTAACTCTGAGAGCTTGGTTAGCTGAGGCATTTATGTCACATGAGCTCCTCCTTCTCCGTGAGAGAAGAGTAAAAGATCTCATGAGGAGAGATCACAGCTGCTCAGATTCAAGATAGTTAGGATCATGAGCAACCTAGAGGAAACACGATAGGAACAAATGTGTCCATAGTTTATATTGGATATAGGTCCATCTCTGTCCAGTTTCACTAGCTGTGTAAAGGATTCTCTGTGGCTTCTAGCCCTATCACTGTCAAGTGATGATAACAATGTAAATATCAGAAGTACCCTGAAAGTTAAAAGTTACAAATGGGTTGCACAGTTTCCAGTAGCTAACAGGTGGCTAGCAAACACATTGCCCTGGTCTTGCCCCTGCTCCCAGGAAGTTGCTGAGGTAGGACAGGATTTGGATGCATGGTGCCCTTTCAAACTCCCTGCTACGAAGAACATTGCTTTAAATGTGAAAGATAATGCCCCACTTTGGATACATTGAACTGCATTCTTTCTACAGAGGAGCACAGGAGAAGAAGTTATTCAGCATAGACAAACTAGACCGCAAAGAAAGACCCTCTTTAGTCTCTGAGTCAAAGACGAATAATCTCTGAGTCATATTGTAACCTAGAAAACTGTCACTCTGACCTAGAGTTCTAATTTTCCTTTCAGAGCTGTGCCTCAGAATAAAGTATAACTTGGAATCTGAATATGGGAAGATGAGAGTGCAGAGCTTAAATTAGTATGTGAAAGTGTGTAACTTTAATTTTTTTCAAGGCCTACTTTTAATGTTGGTTCCTAAATGCTCTAACCTCCCTTCTAGCCTACCACCTACCAGAGGTAGTGGAAAAGAAAGGATATGGGAAAGTGGACCTATTTAGAAAGTGTTCTTTGGAGCAAATCTCACTGAGTGGTCAGGAAATCAACACTTCAGTTCACAGGTCAGCAGCAGCAGCTTGATCCACTTGCAAACACTTGACGGATATATCACCAGTCAAGTTCAGTAGCATCAAGACAGCAGTAGGCATCACCTAGCAGAAACAGCCAACTGGCCTATGTATGCAGAAGCAGCAAGAAGCCTCAGCATACCACCAGAAGTTTTTTGGTGCATTTCTCTCCGTGGAAACCCGAAAAATGGAGCTCAAGTACGCAATGTAAGGCAGACCAATACATGCAAGTAGTTAGCAAAGAATCCTTCATTACAAGTCCTTTCACGTACTTGCTTTAGCAAAACATCATTTTGCTTGTGTCTGCATCAGAGACACGCTCCTTCATGAATCTGCCTTAGCAAAACACCCCTACACCTGCATCTGCTTCAGGAAAACACTCCTTCATGAGTTTTCCCTAGAAAAACACCACCTGACACAACTGACTTGCCAAATAACCCTTAAGTTTCCACTTCAAGTGTGTTTCCTTTTGGGTGTGTGATGTCCTATTGTAAGGATAACCATGTGCTGATTCCTAGATCCTAGGAAGACCTTACCTTGCATGACTACAGGTATGGTACACATCTTCTTGAATGAAAGATCTTGAGATGGAGAGCTTATTACAAATAACCTTTATGGGGGCTGCAACCCTGTAGGTGCAACAACAACATGAACTAACCAGTACCCCCTGAGCTCGAGTCTCTAGCTGCATATGTAGCAGAAGATGGCCTATTCAGCCATCATTGGGAAGAGAGGCCCCTTGGTCTTGTAAACTTTATATGACCCAGCACAGGGGAATGCCAGTGCCAAGAAGTGGGAATGGGTGGGTAGAGGAGCAGGGGCGGGGGTGGGGTATAGGGAACTTTCGGGATAGCATTTGAAATGTAAATAAAGAAAATCATAATAAATTTAAAAAAAAGAAAAAATAAGTAAAACGTATAATTATAAGTAAGAGAACAAAGGGCATGCAGAATAAGAGCAGAGTTAGAGACTGGAACAAACAGGTCAGAAAGGTGTGAGCTATTGGGCAAATAGTCCTAGTAACTCTTAGAAGCTCAAAATAGCAGATCTTCCCCTCAAGGCTTCTCAAAGGAACACAGTACTACTGACCCATTTGAATCCTTGACTTTCAGAACTAAGAGTGAATTTGTATTATTTTAAACTACTAAAGTTGTTTAACATAACCATTATAGCAGCAAATACATTAATGCATACAGGCAAATCACATGCACAGCTCTTACCATAGCCAAAGCCATCAGCATAGAAAGGTGATGTTCTCTTAAGTGATACCAGATGAAGGCCCCTTGGCCTCAGATCTCCCTTAGTGGAGTAGAACTGATTGGGGTCACAAAGAGTTATGCTGTCAGCATTGATATGTTGGCTAAGCACACATTTTAGTTCACCTGCAATGTCCCAGTACCCAAAGCCTTGTCAGCTTGGCAATAGAAGCAAGGACGATTGCTTCCTTGTGGAATCTGCAAGTAGCCATAGAGGTTGCAGCCAAACTCAAGAGGTGTACACCACATGCCCCCAGTAAAGAGGGTAACCCTTACAGCTGGATAGTGGACAATCTGCATAGTCTTCTTAGGAATATTGGGATCAGCATCTTCCAGAATCCAGCATGGCTGCATAACAGGAGGTGTGACACAGTTCCTGCCCCTGGAGCATCATCAAGTCATTGATCCCCACGATCCCCATGTGTGCTGATGACTGCTGTTGGCCTGAAGCTGATCTACTGTCTCTTCTATTTTACTTCCAATCTCTCTGTTTGGAGAATATACTTCCCCCATTACTCAGAGCTAATCACGCCATAATAAATGAAACAGATGCAGTTTTCAGGAATAAGGAAAGGAGGTGGTCATGAGGCTGTGGAAGACAAGGAACAATCCTTCTGCTTGGCCTTTAGGGACATGGGAAAGGATCTAGACACCATAACCACAAAGACCATAAAAGGCTACATGGTCCTTTGTAAAAATAGTCCATTGCCAGACTTGGCCTTGAATTTGAAATCATAAGAAGATACATGTGCATTCCAGTCCAATGGCTGCTGCCTTAATTAGCCAGAGTGAACTTGGGGACATCAAGGATAGAGAGTTAAAGTAGTCTCAAGAAGAAAAGGAAATAGAATAGGAAAAGAAGGAATGTGTAGAAAACAAGCAAATGATAGACAGGGTTATCTTGAAGGAGAAAGGCCTGTGTATATATGTAGAAACAAATAGTACTAGAAGGAGAGTACAGGAGGCCATGGGACTGCTAGGATGAGGAAACAGATTAGAGTATTCAAAGATGATGTATAAGCATACAAAATGTTAGTACTTTGTTCTCCTAGCCACTTGAAGAATTGGAGTTGACAATGCCTAGAGAGAGGTAGCTGCTTTGTTTGCATACACTTTAAAACGTTGTAAGAAATAATTTTTACCGTACTGCTCTGTCACCTTTCTGTTCTTATGTGAAAATTGTTATTAAAGACTGACGTCTGCTGTACCAGGAACTGCAAGAGCTGTGCCCAGCTACACATGAAGAACAAGCTGTATAAACCTATAAGGAAACGTGCTTTTGCTTTGTGTTTAGTTTCTACTTTACGGAAGCAGGGGTTGGAATTAATGACCCAGGATTCATAGAAATTAGGAAGGACCATCCAGAGACTGCCCCACCTGGGGATCCACCCTGTATACAATCACCAAACTCAGACACTATTGTGGATGCCAACAAGGGCTTGCTAACAGGAGCCCAATATAGCTGTCTGCTGACAGGCTCTGCCAGTGCCTGTTAAATATGGAAGTGGATGCTCACAGCCATCCATTGGACTGAGCACCTGGTCTCCAAGGAAGGAGCTAGAGAAAGGACCCAAGGAGCTGAAGGGGTTTGCAGCCCCATAGGAGGAACAACAGTATGAACTAACCATTACCCCCAGAGCTCCCAGGGACTAAACCACCAACCAAAGAGTATGCATGGTGGGACTCATGGCTCTAACTGCATATGTAGCAGAGGATGGCCTAGTTGGTCGTCAATGGGAGGAGAAGCCCTTGGTTCTGTGAAGGCTTGATTCTGCCAATGTAGGGTAATGCCAGGGCTAGGCAGCAGGAATGGGTGGGTTTGTGAGCAGCGGGAGAGGGTATGGGCTAGGGGGTTTCAAAGGGGAAATCAGGAAAGAGGATAACATTTGAAATGTAAATAAAGAAAATATCTAATAAAAAAGAATTTCTAAAAATATTATTAATAATGATCAAAGCATTGATGATGTAACTTTAATAAAAAAAGACTGGGTTCAGAATCACTGGTTGGGAGAAGGATAAAACATGAAGGGGAGAAGGCAAAAAGAATGATATGGGAGAAAGCAAAAGAATGAAAGGGGAGAAAGCAAAAATAAAAGAAGGGAGAAGGAAGAAAGGAAAAGACAGAAGAATGATGAGAATCCTTAGGAACAGAGAGTACTTGAACTGACAGATTGCATCCGCTACTGACTCTAAGTCTGAATTAGCACTCCCCATTCTCACCTTGTTTCAGGTCCCTCCTCATGTGGAGGCTGGAACTGGACCTCCATGGAGGGTATTATCTCTTCCCAGGGGGTTCACAGCATCCTTGAGTGAAAGCCTTTCCAAACTGTATCTGTGCTCAATATATATTTATCTCCCCTTACTTCTGTCTTGGATGCCCCTCTACCATGGGTCGCTGTCTCATGTGCCACTCTACCAAGGTCCAGCCTCAGGGTGAGGAAGGTCCTGAAGCAAGGTGGGAATGAGAGCAAGGCCTCATCACTACCTCCATTCCTTATTCCTGAAAACTGCATCTGTTTCATTTATTATGGCGTGATTAGCTCTGAGTAATAGGGGAAGTATATTCTCCAAGAGAGATTGGAAGTAAAATAGAAGAGACAGTAGATCAGCTTCAGGCCAACAGCACACATGGGGATCGTGGGGATCAATAGTCTGATGATGCTCCGGGAACAGGAACTGTGTCACAACTTCCCTTACAAAGCCATGTTGGACCAGGCAAGCATCTACGTTAATTATTAGGTACATGATTGGCCTTCTGGTACATATCACACTGAAGGATTAGAATTTTTTCATAACTTATTTTATTTAGGGTTATTTATCAAAGAACAACCTCAGGTTTTGGTCCTCACCTTTTCACCATACATGGTTCCCAGAATCCAAATCCAAGCTTATACTCTAGTGCTTTACCCAGTGATCTTTCTCTTCCTCCCTTTTTTTTTTTTT
>NC_034606.1:36916176-36945241 GCF_900095145.1 Mus pahari
GATTTCCTTATATTAAACCATCCCTGCATCCCTGGGATGAAGCCTACTTGGTCATGATGAATGATCATTTTGATGTGTTCTTGGATTCGGTTTGCGTCTTCCTCCCTTTTTTAAGCAAAATTTTTATGTAGCCTGGGCTAGCCTAAGAAGGACTTCATAGCCCTCCTTCCTCCAGTTCACTGAGTACTGGGATTACAGGCTTACCCCCATCCAGATTCCATATATTGATAAGAGGTTGGAGTAAAATATTAAAGTTCAAACTCCCTTCTAACCCGCTGACCAGAGGTAGAGGAGAAAGAAGGCTAATAAGGAAAGAGAGTTGTGTTTAGAAGTAGTTCCTCAGGGTGGTTCCACACTGTTGGCAGGATCCTAGCAGTTCCGTTCAATAACAAACACCAATTATTAATCAGTGATGGAGTCAAGATCCAGCAGAAGGAACAAGGTTCCACTGAATTGGCATGAGTCAGTGGAAGTGGCCAGAATCAGCCAGAATACCACAAGAAGTTTCTTTTGCGTATTTCTCTCTATGAAATGATAACCAATGAGGACTAGTGATGGGGAGCAAAGTGTCGCAGGGAGGCAATGCAAGAGCATTCTCTCTCTGTGTTTGTGGGGTTCTATTTATATTCCTTCTAAACATCATGTGCCCTTTCAAGTGTCTGTTTTCAGCACAACATCACATGTCCTCTCACAAGACAACTTTCAGGAAAACATCAAGAGACACAACTGAGTTGTTAAGAAACCAGAAATTTACACTTCACCACACTTGAAACATTGACCATCTAGGTCTGTGGATCTGTGTCCTATTCATGACCTAAAGAACAGTGCTGTGTTGGTGATTACAAGGAGACTAGAAGACTAAGTGATAGATCTAGTGATAAGTGGGTAGACCCTAAACTTTTTGAGATGTATATGTATGCGTGATCATTGCTAACTTACTACATGGCTCTTCTTTTTATTATTATTATTTTTTTTTTACTATTTTTATTAATTACTTTATTTAATTCTATTTCAAATGTTTCCCCTTTCCTGGTCTCTCCTCTGCAAACCTCCCACCCCATCCCCCCTTCCATTTGACACAAAGAGGGTGCTCCCCTACCCACCCACTCCCATCTCACCCCTCTAACATCCTCCTTCTCTGGGGCAACAAGCATCCACAGGACCAAGTGTCTCCCTCCCATCCATTTACCTGCCCCTCTGAACTTCTCTCATGTCTCTTCCCATACCTGATTCCCCCCCCCCACACACACACACAATTTCCCTCCCCTTGTCCTCTTCCATCCAGGACCCTCCCTCCTTCTGCCTCCCATGATTATTTTGTTTCCCCTTCTAAGTGGGATTGAAGCACCCATAAGCCTTCCTTCCTGTTGCATAGATCTCCTTATCAATAATAATGAAACAAGTCGTGGCTCCCATGCAGGTTCAGAGGAAAAGGAGCCGTAAAACTTAGAATTCAGTAGGAGCTGGTCCCACTGGGTCGGGAAGCCACACCTGTCCCCCTAAAGTGGAGCGGCTGTCATGCCTTTTCCTGAAGGCCGAGGGGAGCCAGTCTGCCTCTGGGAACTCGATTGCCAAGTACCTGGCCCAGATCATTGTGATGGGTATGCAGGTGGTGGGCAGAGCCTTTGCCAGGGCCCTGAGGCAGGAGTTTGCAGCAAGCCAGGCAGCCGCTGATGCCCGAGGGCGGGCTGGGCACCAATCTGCAGCTGCATCCAATCTCTCTGGCCTCAGCCTCCAGGAAGCCCAGCAGATTCTCAACATCTCCAAGCTGAGCCCTGAGGAGGTCCAGAAGAATTATGAACACCTATTTAAAGTGAATGATAAGTCCGTGGGTGGCTCTTTCTACCTGCAGTCAAAGGTAGTCCGTGCAAAGGAACGCCTAGATGAGGAACTCCGAATACAAGCCCAGAAAGACAGAGAGAAAGGGCAGAAGCCCAAAACGTGATTACTGGGCTCTCCACCCCAGCCATTGCCTCATAATTTATAGCCTAGTAAGAAATGTCTCTTGCGTATTTCTCCATTGCAAAAAAAAAAAAAAAAAAAAAAAAAGAATTCAGTATTATATTTGTACAATGGAAGGCAAAAACCATAGAGAAAAGGAAAAACAAACCTGTAGTAATCTTTATTCCTTTTAATTTACAGCAACACCAAGGCAAGAGCCTGCATGGCCTTCTCAAAGTGATTTTCATCCTTGATCCTCAGAGCAAAGTAAGTCCCAGGCATATTTTGAGAACAAGAAGCCTAAGTGGTTCCTTGTGTTGGCAGTTGTGAAACAGCCAGAGCTACCAACAGGCTTCATGTTAACTCAGTTCAGTTTCCAGCAAAGCTGTCAAGACCTGATCTTCGACAGAGACAAACTATCTCTGCTGACTCCTGGAAAGTTTTCTAAGGTTGAAACATGCTTCTTCAGGGACCTACTTTTCTTTCAGGTTGGTGTGACATACATGTTACTCTCCAAAGTAAGGATGGAGGGAAGCCTTGTCAGGCCGAGTAATTTCAGAATTTATACTGTATGGGATCCATGCCACAGCTGCCTTGTGGAGAAAGCTTGATTGCTACACTTTGGCCTTTGAAGAGCAAGAGAAAAGAGGACTGGAGTCCAAACAGCCACAGCAGGGTTTGCTACCTCACTCTAACTAGATGCTTCACCGAGACTTTGGGCAAGACCTTGGAATCATGAGCAACCAAGAGGAGTAGATATGTGCACACCACCTCAGAAGATCAAGACTAAAGGGATATGCGGAATTAATTATGCCTTAGGACACCAAGGCAGACACCTCCCCTCTGACCTTGGGAGTTGAAATGTTGCTGCAAACATTACCCCCATCTTAACCATGAGCCAAGAAGTAAAGAAATGGGTTAAAAGATAATCTCTCCCAATAAAGTATGTATTCCTCTTTTCTTATAGACATAAAGCGGGGGTAAAGAAGAGAGGCAGATACATGTAGAGAAGAAAGAAGGCAGAGAAAGAAATATGGAGGAAAGGAAGGAGATGTAGAGGGAGGAGGAGATGGAAAGAGAGGAGAAAAAGATAGGAAGGAAGAAGAAGGGAAGAAGGAAGAGAGAAAAAAGAAGGGGGAAGGAGAGATGGACAGACAGACATATGGGAGGAAAAGAAAAGAGGGACATGAAGCCAAGGAACACCAACTAAAGGCAGAAGTCAAGCACTGACTGTGGTTAAGAATCACATAGTAGCTTTAATTCTGCCACTTTTGTAAGCACCAGCTATATGCTCCATTGCCCTGTGTTTTATTGTAGGAATCAGGTGAATTCTTTTTAAATAATCTTTTATTGGGACATGGTACATAGGAGAGTCTCGAATGTGGTAGTTATTGCAGCAATAAAAGAAAGCTAACCCCACAGGAATACTGAGATAATATGTAGACTCTCTGTTGTGCAGTGTTGAATAAATGTCAGTGATCAGACCCTGACTCTCCTTGGCCCTAAGTCTGTATCACAAGGTGGGACCATTTATTTCCTTGAAGAAGGAAGTATGGCCTTCATTTTGTCATATCATCTAAATGCCCAGATAGATGCATAGGAAGGGAACACTGACACTCATACCCCAGCACACATTGGGGTAGAATTATTGATTTATTTCATCCATTCAGAAAGACATATGCATTCACTGAAAGGACATATAAATTAAATCAAAAAAGAAAGAAAATATACTCACTTGTCAGCCAAATATTACTGTTGTTTTGATACTTTTTCTATTCAACATTGCTTTTTCTCTTTATAGATACTAACAAGAAAGTTTGTAAATTATTTTTTAAGTGGAAAATTGTATTGTGCAACTTAATATATAGCATTTTACAGGTTTCTCACTTTATAAGCATCTTGTCCATCTTTCCTAAGACACATGAGCATAATTTTCACTGCCTGCAAAAAATGTGCCGACCCTATGCTCTTTGTTTTACTTAACTAAAATTAAGTTGTTTAGATTTCTCTCAGTGTCAACATCTTAGTGCTGCATTCTTTCAAATTTCACAAAATTCTTTGTACTTCTTCAGTGGCTTGTTATTTTCCAATCAGGCTCATTTTATTCTACCTGTTGAGGATCTTTACTACACACCAGGCTCTTAGGACTACAGAACAATTAGGTTCTGGTCATCCTGATCACTCTAGGTTACAAAAACACTGGCCATAACGTGTTCCCAGCCCTTCCATCTTCCGAGGGCTGCAGATACCTACTATGATTGACATTGGTTGTAGAAAGTGTTGGTAGATCTATTAGAAAGCCAGTATGCTCTCTTACATTTCTACCCTTCTACTCCCTGGCCTCCACAAGGGAAACAGATATCATCTGGACATCTTTCCAGGCACATCAGAGGACATTCCTATGTGTACAACTGTCAGCACCCTGGCCTAGAATGTCCTCAGTCACAAGACTTTGTGCCAGCATCTCCACAGCTCTGCACTTGGTTCATTTAGGGGCACTTAGGAAGTGCTTCCTGGAAGTCTCAATGATGAGTCCTTACCATCTCTCCTTTATACTCGACCTTCATAAGGCTGTCTCCATTTATCCCACAGTCAGCAAATTCCAGTGCCTGCATTCTAGCTGTGAGCTTGTCACTCTTGTTCCAAATGCTTCCAAGTATTTACTGTCAGCTCAGACAGTGCCTTGAGAAGCTGAGGCTAAGGCCTCTGTGAACCCTCAAAGTGCTCCTAACCTTCAACTAGGTACCTTTGGTAGTGGGCGTAGACATTTCCCAAGGGAGGGTTGTAGGAAGAATTATCCATCCCAGAGACCACAGCCAGGAGGAGCACAACCCGGTGAGAATAATGGGATAGTTTCCATCTGGGCGTGAAATAGGGTTTTCTCTGTGGTTAATGAGAACAGCCTGTTTCCAATTTGACTAATGCTTCCCATTAGAATTCTGGCATGGCCCAGCAGAGAGGCATGGCTGGGACCTTTGCAGTCTCTTCTTAAAATCCAGGAACTGCTTTGTCATGCAGAGCTTTCCTTTCATCCTATCCCACAATCTGAAGGCAAGGTTTATTGGCAGGTCCAAAAGTAGTTTCTCCATTCACTGGTGACCTTGAGCAAGATTCTGCACTTCTCTGGGCTTCAATCTATTCTCTAGGAAAATGAGTGGTTACACCAACCTAACCCATTTCCCAAGTTCATTATGAGAATCATAGTTTAAAGCAAGGAGCTGTAATGACTGCTACAATTTCTTCAGCCTGTGATGTGTGCCAAACACCCGGCAAGCCATTTTCATTTTTAATATATTATTGGATCCTGAAAGGCATGTGACTTTTTGACAATTGCATACAATGTATTTGGGTCATATTCACTCTCTATTCCTCCCTCCAATTCCTTCCAGATCTGCTTTCACCTTCCTACCCCATTTCATGTCTTATTTAAAACAAATATATATAATCAAGCCTGAATAATGCTGCCCACATGCTCTTGGGCATGGGGCCACCCACTGGAGCATGGTTGACCAACCTGGAGCCTCACTCTTAGAAAACCAGTTTTCCTCCCAGGAGCTGTTAATTGCCACGGCTCCTCAGTTTGGCCTGGGGATGATAATTCTCGTCTCTGTGCTACAAGGTTGACTGGCTCGATCTTGTGCGGGTCTTGTACAGGCAAAATCTTGTTACAAGGAAAGGCCTTATAACAACTGCTTGGAATTCAAGACTGTGGCATCCTATCATGTCCAGAAGATGATGTAGTTTGCTCTGACCCTCCCTAACTTCTGGTTCTTACAATATTTCTTTATTGTCTTCAAAGATGGTTTCTGAACCTTGTGCAGAGAGGGTGATACAGATTTCCCGTTTGTGGCAGAGAGCCCCACTGACATTTGTTCTCTGCACTTTGACCAGTTGTAAGTTGCTGTATTAATTGCTGCCCATGTAATAAAGGAACTTCTTTGATGAGAAAAAAAAAAAAAAAAAAAGAAAGGCATGTGACTGCCCCCACAAAGATGGCTCTATCTTAATCCTGAAACCTATGAATAGTCATATTATCTGCAAAGGGAAGTAAGATGTAGGCAGAGTGATGTTGAATAAACATCACTGCTGGGGGCCTAATGGCAGCAGGAGTTCTGAAAGGTAGAAAAGAGAATTGGACAGAGGTAACCATGGTTCAAGTTCCGAGGGAGAACATGTAAGCACTTTGTCCATTGATATTTGGTTTGCTGGTGCTAGAAGGAACCACAGACATTACTTTCAGTTTTCCAAAGCTGACAAAAAGCTCCTAAAGAAGGAAGTAAGATTTACTCTAGACTCTAGAGCAATGGCTCTCAACCTTCCTACTGCAGCATCCCTTTACTACAGTTCTTTATGCTGTGGTGACCCCCAACCATAAAATTATTTAATTGCTACTTCATAACTGTAATTCTGCTCCTGTTATAAACTGTAGTACAAATAGCTGATACGCAGGATAAATGATATGCAACCCCTGTGGGGGGTTGTGACCCACAAGTTGAGAACTACTGGTCTAGAGGATCCCAACCCATATCTTGATGCCAGCCCGTGGGTGCCTACCTGTACCCGCACCTTAATGTGAGCCCAGAGAGGCTCTCAGGCAGCTACTAAGAATGCAAGAAACATAGCGTATGTCATGGTAACCCACTTTGGGCTAATTTGTACAATTAACATAGAAAACAATATTCTGTTGTCACTTTTTTTCTGTTTCAAACACATGAGGGACCTGAGAATCAGGGAAAGTTACTGTCTTGCCTCAAGCATATTGGCTGTTCTAAAGACATCTATATTCTTAAATCACTCTCCAACTGACTGGTTATAATTGTATTTGAGTACTGGGTCATGTCATAATTTGAGGAATTCATCTATTCTAAAGATGGAAACTACCCCCACTGTGTGTAGGAAACAGCGTCTTCTCTCTGCAGTGGAATCGTAGCTCTCATCTTTCTAAGCTATGCTGGGAATTGGGCATAACCTATACCACAAAGGAAGGGCTTCAATAGAGTGATGAAAGCATTTCTGATGCTGAGTAGCAAATTATCAAAAAAAATCACTGTTTTAGTTAATATAACACTCGGGTTTTTTAAAAAAAATTATTATTTAAGCTCTCAAGGGCAAAAGGTGTGACCAGAAGCTCGAAGTTCAACAATTCCAAGCTCAAATGATTCACTCGACTGCCTCCTCATCTGGAAGGATGCAGGCTCAGACTCCCTTGAGCTATAAGGAGAATCATTTCCTTGAAGCTGTCAGAACTTATTTGATAGCTGGGAAGAAGCAAGCATCTCCGTCGCTCTCCTCATCCTGAGGTGTATTCATTTGCTGGCCCACATCCTTCTCGGACTTTTCCCTTTATCTCTTGCCCTTCTTACCTCCACATCCCACTTGCTTCTGGAAACGCCAGTGTTGCTTCCTTCCTACATGTTCAATCTTGAAGAATCAGCTTCTCTGAGATCCAGTTTTCTTCACTGTTTGAAAAAGTTACAAGGGAATGTATACTAAATGCTTAACCATAAGAGATCCCCCCACCCCCAGCGAGTCCTCTCTTCTTCTTTCTTGCCTCCTCCAGCAACTTTAACTGCTCTCCCCACTTTCATTTTCTGCCCTGCTTTTCCACCTCCCTTGAACTTGGCTAGAGAAGGGAAGTGTGGGTTTGGACATTTTTCTCGAGGCTGGGTTTCTAGGTTCTCCACTGAGCACCCTGCAACATGTGAGCAGCCTGCTCCTGCAACCCTGAGTGTCCCATTCACTGCTCCTCACTGTAAAATGTTTGGCTTATTGCTTCGGCTACTTGTTCCCAGTGGGATGTTAAAGTCTTTGATAAAGTCTTTCCTTGATAAAGTCTTTGTCAGACTTATGTATAGCTCTGAGAATTCTGTCTGTTTATAACTGTTGTTCCAAAAAATTATTCAAAGAGGATATTATTACTAATGAACGAGTATATGGATAGATGGCTCAACCAGTAGATGCATAAATGAAGAGGGTAGTTAATTAAAGGGAATGTGTCAGAGTTATTTCAGCATTTGATATAGAATTAAATATTAAAAGGGCTCACAGGTCCACCGAGGAGATCCAGATTGAGTTTCTGTTGGCTGTTCCTGCTACATATTAACTTGGGGTCTCCCACCTTTGGAGAACCTAAATCAGTAAGTGGCCACTATAAGCATGACTTGCCTCCACTGAAACATTTCACAGTCTTCAGCAGTGCTAAAAGACAAAGCCCTGACTCCTTGAAAGCAAAATACATCCAGATGAAAACCTAATAACTAACCACCTGGCTCAAAACATGTCTTCCGGAAAGAGCAGAGACGGGTTTACATCCTTTCTAAGAAACTGGGGTTCCTGGGACAAAAATATCCCTGGGGGGGATGGTCACAAGCCCAATAACTTGCTTCAAGGCCAAAATAATCCAAGACATACCAGAGAGGGAGATATATAATTTTTTCATCTCAAAAGTTAATGAACAAATGGATTTCCTATTCATTATTCATTGACTTTTGAAGTTTAATGAATAGCTCAGAGACAATCACTAATTTGGGGTCTTTATAGAAAATGAGGGCAAGCCAGATTCAATATGCATCAAATATGCAACAGTATCCGTTTGTTATATATAATGAATCTCACTTATTACATTAACGATCTAGAGTTTATCAGCTTTAAATTGTTAATGAACGCAAAGTGATGTACCCACCAAGTACACTTCACCTCCTTCCAGTATTACAGTCAATATGATCCGAATCATGACCATTTCCACACCTCTATGTCCAAGCATCTCTATAGCCCTACCCTGACACCCTATGACCTCTGCAAGCTAACTGGTGCTGAACTTCGTAAGGGAAACACAGCAGGGAGAGTAGAAACATGTGGGCTTGAACTTCTTTCCCAGGCATAGCACCGGACTTGGGGGAAAGGGAAAGAAAGAAGAGTGAGCGACTACTGTGGCAAGGTGAGGCTGATGGGCTGCTAACAGTGGACATCAGTTTCTCTATGCTTCTTTTGACAAGCCATGACCTCCTCTTCTCCTACATTGGCTGACTCTCAGGATACACTCCACTCCTTTGTTGTCTGGGATTTTTGAACAAACCAAGAGTCCCAGCGTCAAACAATCATGGTGCCCGTTGCTTAAGAGTCAGCTGACATGTCCCTTCAAGGACTGCATCATCTTTCCTACTCCCGCATACAAGCTGATCTTGAAATTGGGTCTAGGTCAATAGAATGAGGTGCAGATTTAATACCACTATACCTGACTCAGAATCTAAACTCAAAAGATTACCCATATTTCTTCTCACTCTTAGATTTCACCCCAACAGTTATTTACTGTCTCTATCCCTTTTGTGTTGCTTTACCACCTACGTAGAGATGACTTTGTCTGACCTTGAGAAGTTTATGATCTAGTCTTTTCTGACACTTGTGTATGCGAGGAGCTTCCATGTTCAAATATGTGCAAGACTCGAATGTTGTTACTGACCAAAGAGGCGGCACAGTCAGAAGACCATGAATTGGAGCTGAAGAGTTGTTACACTGTGGGAGGTAACTCAGAATCAGAAAAATGTTGAATATTCATTTGTGGATCCTAGCTCTATTTTTTTTTTTAAGATGACAGTATATAACCTGCACATATAACCTCAAGTTATATACCCTGGCACAGAACCCAGGAAGGTAAAAAGGAATCATGGGTGGAGGACAAGCTCTACAGAGGGCAATAGCAGGCTGCAGGTGCTACAAGTGGGGAACTGTGAAAGCAAGCAGGGGAGTTAGCTGGAAAGGAGGGCAGCAATATAGAAGGAGAGGGAAGAAAGATAAACAGTGATGACGATCTTTGAAAATGCCATGGGGAGACATTATTTTATAAACTTATATATGTGTGTGTGTGTGTGAGTAGTAGTAGTAGTAGTAGTATGCATATGGGTGTGTAGTTTAAAAGGAATTATTCCACAAAAGGTGAAAACGTTCATGCCAATAGCAACAGATGATCTAATAAAACTCCTGGTGCTGGGCATGAGACGCCTCCCTTCAAGGTGTTGGTCAGGAACATTCATGAGACTCCTTAAATCATACAGGCTATTGTCATTGACCTTGGTTGCCTCCCAGCACCTGAAGATAAGACCCTCTTGCTGTAAACACCATGCACTTCAGGCATAGAACTTAGAGGAATGGAGCTGGAATTGATTTGGAAGCCTCATTTCTGAGGACAAGTTCTCACAATATCAGAAGGTGCCATGCAGGCTGGCAAGGGAGAAGAGCAATCAACAGTCCTACCCAACTTCAAAGCCTGTGAACTACAAGATTATCCACCCAGAAAGATAGCCACAATGGGGCAGTAGTGGCACTTTTATCTTGAAAGCAGCCAAAAGCTATCTAATTGGATTTAAGTCAAGAATTCCTATTCAGTACTATAAATCTTCCCAGCTATTTGTGGCCAGTGAGGTCATGAACCCTAGAGGAGAACTTACTATTGTCATTTTCTTGAACTGATATGATTTCTAACTGTATTCAAAATACTAATCCTTATACCCACAGATATGTTTAACTCTCACCCCTCATCAAAAAGCTTCTTTTTTTGCAACAGATGGAGATTATCACAGAGATTCACAACTGGTCAAATTGCAGAGAGTAAGTGATGCCCATCCCCAATTAATAAGTCAATAATGCAATCCTTGCAATTAAGGTCCATGGAAAAATTACAGTGAAGAAAACATAACTATTGTAAGAACCAAAAGACCAGAACATCTGCAGTTAGATGATATCATCTAAACATGGTAAGGAAGTTGCACCCATGAAACGTCAACAATACACTAGCTTAAAAAAATCCAAGCCAATGATACTAGTTGAAATTCCAATGTAGATGGAAGAAATTCCACAAGGTCACTCCCCTAGATGAAGAGCTAAGGGCAACCAATGGCAGATGAGAGAGGAAGAATCCAGCTCACAACCTGGGAAGAGTGTGACACGTTATTCACTATCCCTGATATATTATTCAGTCCCAAGTGGTCAGCCCTAAACACATGTACACACGAGCCATACTAAATGAATTTAGTAGGTTACACATACCTGTAATGTGTATGTATGTAACGATAATAACCTAAGGAAAATAGATCATAAATTTGAGAGGGAATTGGAGGACACAGGAGGAACTGAGGAACTGGAGAAGAAAGAAAAAAATCTTTAAACACAGTACTCATGTATAGAATTCTAAAATCAATAAAAATTTAAGAAAGATAAAAGACCAGAGGAGAAGAAGGAAGAGGAAGATGAGGAAGAGGAGGAGGAGGTGGAGGAGGAGGAGGAGTATAAAGATATTTGATGACTCTACTGCTGGTTGCAGATCAGTAAGTGTCCCCAGGCAGAACTCTCTTCACTGGACCTTAGCTTTACTGAGCTGATCAAGGTCACAGAGCATAGCCATCCTTCTTGGCTTAGTGAGTGAATCACAGATAGAAGTTAGCGATGGAGGTATTGTTCTCTGAGGTACTTATTGATCCATCCTCCCAGGACCACTTGGGGATGACTTTTGGAATCAGAATGCATAATGGATTCATGAAGAGGACACATGACAGGACTCATTCTGGGGAAGATTGATGATGAATGGTCATCTCCATGACAGGATGTGCTTTTCTCGTGGAAAGCAGGCTGAGAAGTGGCGAACGTCAGCACACTGAGGCATCAAATCCTCCTTTCCCTCAAGCAGGATGAAACACGGGTTTTAGTGAGTAGGTCGCACTGGAATAAAGGATAAATAAACACAAGGACAGACACTTGGTGGTTGCTAGGCTGCTGGTAGATGCCGGAAATTAATTACTAAGGTCAGATGGCCAACCTTGCTTAGTATTAACCTAATACTTGCTTTCCACACTTGCAGGGCTGTTGATCTGGGGACTGGCAAGCTGGAACCATCAGCAATTATGAACAATGGTCTTTGAGAAAAAAATATGACAATGAGCAGATTTTAAAACACTGCTTCAAGATGTCACCCTCATTGAACCACACAAAGAGTCCCCTGACTAGTGCCTAATATTTTTTATTCAATTTGACAGTCAGCCAACTTCCAGTGGGACTGATACGTTGCATGTTTGGAATGAGGCAGAATTTACTTTATGCTCACTATGTCCTTCTAAGTTAGAGATGAGTTATCCACTCACAAAAGGTGGAACTGCAGCTGAAGGAAAATTGACTCACGTGAGACCTTGTTCAACCCAAAGTATCAGTGAAGCTGCTCTCTCCTTGGCTGTCAGATTCTGCTCTAGACATGACGACTCTAGTCATTTTTATTACATTTTAATTATTTTTAGTTTGTATACCATACACTTTGATCATGTTCTTCCCACTCCCCCAAGTCCTCCTATATCCTATCTACCTCCCTCTCGCCCAATTCACTCCCCCTCTCCTTACTCCCTCTTGCTCTTGATCTCACTCTTTCCGAAAAACAGAAGCAAATCAAAAGGCACACAAAACAAAACACCAAATCATAAGCAAAGAGAGCGAGAGCAGTGTGTTTTGTGTTGGCCAACTGCTCCTGAACATGAGGTCTATCCTCAAATGTGGCTAATATGCTCAGGATCACACTATAAAAGAAAATCAATTGCAAATAACTTCTTGGTTAGGGGTAGGCATTTTTGTCTATTTCCCCTTTTCAGTTCTGGATGACTTGTCTGGCAGGAACTTCTGCAGGTCTTGTACTTATTGTCACAATCTCTGCCAGTTCATATGTGTATCCGTCTTATTGTATATGGAAGACTGTTTCACTGGAGTTATTCACCATCTCTGGCTCTTATATTCTTTCTGCCTTCTCTTCCACATAGACTCTTGAGCCTTGAGGGTTAGGGTTTGTTGAGGATACCCCATTTGGAGCTGAATGCTCCGAAGTTTCTGCATGGTCTGCAAAACGTTCAGTTGTATCTCAGTGTTAACTCCCATTGACTGCAAGAAGCAGCTTCTCTGAATAAGGCTGCTAATGTGCTGATCTATGAGTATAGAAGAATGTCGTTGAAAGTCATTTAATTCTATGTGCATTTAGCAGGTTAATAGTAATAGGTGTTTTTCCCAAAGGGCCCACAACATATATAGATCTCTTTAGTCTTTAATTATGGCTTAGTTATTTTTATTAAAAATGGATTCTTTTCTCATACAATACATCCAGACTACAGATTCTCCCTCTCCACTCCTCCCAACTCTCCCATATCTACTATCCCTTTGTTTCCTTTTCAGGAAAAAAAAAAGAAGACCTCCAAGAGATAACAGTCAAACAACAAAACCAAAACTACATCATAATAAGACAAGCTAAAAAGCCCTCGTGCTGAGGCTGAACTTGATGTAGAAGATTACAATAATCTGTTATCCAGATGCAGACAGGGTCTCAGTAAAATGAAATTAAGTTTATCTAAACCCTGGATAGTTAAAGAGGGGGGTCTGAGTGCCCCTATGGTACATCTTCATAGTCAGCCACTTTGCCACGTTATGGTCTCCATATCAGAGGTCACGATCTAATCACACCACTCCTGAGCACAGTGAGCTGTGTTAGAGATGAAGCGATGCAAAGCCCTTTAAAATCCACCAGTGTTATCTGCCATTCATGTTTCAACTCTGCCTATATATCAAGGTCCATGCCAAATGCATCCGCCAGTTCTGTCATGAAACTCACACATCATCTCCCCAGCGCTCCTCACCTCTCCCCTCCTCCATGGTTACCAAGCTGGAGGAAATGAACACAATTTTCCACCTGAGTTATAGCAGTGACCTCTTTCCTGTTCTCTTTGATCATATATATCTCTAACCTCCCTGGACTCTGCAGATAGGAGCATTTAACCTCGTAATATGCAAGTCATATCCTAAGTCACCTTCTGATACTTCCCAATAACACCAGAGCTTTAGCTCTGTAGATATGTCTGTTCACAGGTAAGCCCAAGGCCAGGTCTTTTTTAAAAAGTAACTTTCATTAATTGTGTTTCCCAGACAATTTACAAATACTGAAGGTTCCTATTGTTTTAAGTTTGTCTCATTAAGGGTTTGCTTATCACACCTTTTAAGTCCATTTTGCCATTAGACCCTCTTTCCCATGATTTCAAATAGCACAGTCATTTTCAGGAATGTGTGCAACACTTAACATCAAAACCAACACACATGTTTATAAAGTGATTTATTTATTTTGTCTAGTTAACTCTTTATAAGCTCATGGACAAATATAAACCATAGTCCTGAAATACAAAGTCATATTTTGCTTTACTTTTATAACACTTGTGAGACATGCCCCTTGTGCCATTCCAACTTGATCATATAATTGGGACAACAGAAAGCAGTAAAGAATAAGGAAGCTGTCCTCGTCTTCAGCATTTTGCCATTAGGGGAATTAGTTACAAGGTCCGGTCCATGCACAGTTCCTCTCATGATGACCAACTACAGCTGGAGATGAAAACTATACACAAAGCAGAATTGGATCCATGGAAAGGGAACTCATGAGGTTGAACTGAGATGCACAAGAATATGCCACCACATGCAACGATTCAGTGACCTACAAGGAATTTTGTCAAGAATTTTTACATACACCTGGATGAAGGCCTAATAGTTGAAGAAGATGACCTTGTCCATCCTGCCACTAGAAGATAGACAGTGGTGTGAGCAGTGGCCATCTAACCTGTTCCCCATACTAATGTCCAGAGCATAAAAATAAGTTCCACTTTACTCCGTCCACTATTATCAAGACCGGGTAAGAGCAAATTGGAGGAGGGAATTCTAGGAAATGTGGCTCCAGAGCTCACTGGGAATGTGAGGAAATTCTGCCATCACAAAGGGTTCCACTAGACCCTCAGTTGTTTTCAAAGTATCCCTAACAAGCGGTCCCCAATTAAATGACTTGGATTTGGGATGAGTGAGAGTTCTTTGATTGAATTTCTTTTTTTTAAAAAATTAACTAATTTATTTTTTTACACTCCATATTTTATTCTACCTCGCCTCGGGTCCACCCTCCGACTGTTCCACATCCCACACCTCCTCCCCACCCCCTGTCTCCATGTGGATGACCCTATCCCCCACCCCACCTGACCTCTAAACTCCCTGGGGCCTCCAGTCTCTTGGGAGTTAGGTGTGTTATCTATGAATAAACACCACAGACCCTGCAGTCCTCTACTGTATGTGTGTTGGGGGCCTCATATCAGCTGGTGTATGCTGCTTGTTTGGTGGTCCAATGTCTGAGAGATCTTGGGAGGCCAGGTTAATTGAGACTGCTGGTTCTCCTAAGGGTCTTCCTTCTCCTCAGCTTCTTTCAGCCTTCCCTAATTCAACAACAGGGGTCAGCTGCTTTTGTTCATTGGTTGGGTGCAAGTATCTGCATCTGACTCTTTCAGCTGCCTGCTGGGTCTTCTGGAGGGCAGTCATGCTAGGTCCCATTTTGTGAGCGCTCCATAGCCTCAGTAATAGTGTCAGGCCTTGGGACCTCCACTTGAGCTGGATCGCACTTTGGACCTGTCACTGGATCTTCTTTTCCTCAGGCTCCTCTCCATTTCCACCCATGTAATTCTTTTGGACAGGAACAATTATGGGTCAGAGTTGTGACTGTGGAATGGCCCCCTTTTTCCTCAACAACCGTCTGATGTTGCTGTTGTGCATAGAATTATTTGGTTTGCAATTGGAAGTTTGTTCTTGCATGGAACACTTCTGGTGTTTATGTCAAGGGTGAGTCATGTGAATCAGTTATCAGTGAAAATACAACCTGCGTTCACAGCCTGGAGGAGGAGTGATTACTAGAATTTCTCTAACATCCCAAGTGATCTACAGGTCCTGTATAATCCCACAATAATCACAGTGACTTACCCAGAGAAGTAGAAATAGTATTCTTAAAATTCATCAGAACCGGGGGCTGGTGAGATGGCTCAGTGGGTAAGAGCACCCTACTGCTCTTCCAAAGGTCCTGAGTTCAAATCCCAGTAACCACATGGTGGCTCATAACCATCTGTAACAAGATCTGACGCCCTCTTCTGTAATGTCTGAAGACAGCTACAGAGTAATTACATATAATAAATAAATAAAGCTTTTAAAAAAAAATTCATCAGAACCACAACTTTATTTTGGCTGGCTAACAAAATCTTGAACAAAAGGATCAAATCTGGAAGACCCATGCTACGTGACCTCAAAATCTACCACAAAGCTCTGGTTATCAGAACACCACGGACCTGGCCCAAAGCAAGGATTGAGCCCAAAGCAAACAAATAAATGGAGACCAGGGCATAGATTAACAATGAATAGATATTTGGGTTTAGCTCAGAAGTATGATTTCATTTTTGCAAAAATGATTCACCACAATAGGGTGCATCTAAATAGGGCTAACGAACATGTCAGGGCAGTAAGTTTGATCACCTGACATTCTTTGATACCTTATGTTTAACACAAATATGAGTTGCTGTATTAGAACCAAAGCTAACCAAGCATGCAAATAAATTATATATCTCTAGTCTGTTCAATCACACAATACAGTTCTTATACCCAAAGATGTATGTAGTCCTCATACAACTGGGCATATATTTTTAATTTTTAAAGAAATTCTAAATAATATTAGTATCATGCAGTTTATTTTAAATTATGTGGTGTTTATTTCCACAAATCACTGAGGATGTTTTGTTTTTATATTCATTTTTATTCTTGATAATTTCATACATGTGTACAATACAAATCATCATACTTACATCTGTGCATTTTTCTTCACCAACTCCCTCCTACTCCCAAGTCAGTCGCCTACCCACTACATGTTCTGCTATGTTTCTATTTTTATGTTTTCAAAACTCATTTAGTCAAATATGTCCACAAATATAGAGGGGTGTGGTGCCATCAATCAAAGCATGGGAAATTTGTGAGGAACCACACAGTCAAGACTTAAAAAGGAATGATTTGCTTTCCCTTGGCAGCTATCAACTATCAATAGCTCTTCTGTCACTAATGGGGTCTGGAAAGTACACACCCTTGTCTACTCTGGAATTTTGCCTGCATTGATCTGGTTTAGATCTTGTACAAGTAAAGGCAGCTGCTGTAAACTCATTCGTGCCACAACCACATCAAGTCTAGAAATCTTCACTGCTCATCAGTGCTCCGAAAGATCCTGCTCTAACATTATTCCTACATCCTCTTCTGCAATGTTTTATGAGCCCACCACCAGGCATTTCAAGAAAGGTAAGTGAGAGTATGCCTTCTGAGAAGTACTACATGAGAAATATACATATTAGTATGCACATTCATCCTGTGTCAAAAGCCACAATATGTCATTTTAAAAGGAATCTTTGAAGCCAAGACTTCTAAGGCTTTTCCCAGTGTCTGCTATTTGTGTATTTGGACACTGAATATGGTATCCCGGTAGATGTTAAGTAATCCAGATTCTTCAAGATGCCAACAGAGTGTAATGGAAATCATGTAGGCAGCTTGTGCTTTACATCTCTCCCACTCCCATACAATTGCCTTGGGAAGTATCTACAGATGAAGAACTTTCCTAAGATCAAGACACATATATATCTTGTTCTCGTGGCAGTTAAGACAACACCCCTGCCACTGGAATGTGAGGTATGGGTCTAGAAGGAAATAAAAGTCTTTCTGATTAAGCCTCTTGGTTTGGTTTCACTAAACATGACCATTCACCTTGATATGCAAAATACAAATCTGGAGCTGCTTAAACCATCCCAGGGCTCATATCTACATTTAGAATATGATCAAAAGTATTCTTCCTGCTAACAAGTAACGTATACTTAGTTGCAATCAGTCTTTTCAGAAAGCTGGCCCACAGGAGGTGCCAACACAATTGGAAATTCTAGCAAGGTATCGTGGTGCGTGCCTATAATTCTAGCAATTGGGAGGTATGGCAAGAAGATGTTCAAGGCCCTCCTCTGCTATATAGTGAATTTGAGTCCAGAGATGGATGATTGGTTTAGAGTTCTTGCTCTTACAAGAGACCTTGGCTTAGTTTGTAGCATCTACATAGCAACCCACAACCATTTGTGCCAGTTATAAAGCATTCAAGTCTGTCTTTGGGCCTCAGTAGGCACTGGGTACAAATATGATATACATATACACTTGCAAGTAAAGCATACATGCACAATATATAAAGCTCCAAAGAAAAAAGTTTGATAAAATAAACAAGGAATTCTATTACTTCTACCGTTGTTTCATTTCCAGACCAAAGCACTCCTCCATACTGTGGCTGCCAACCTCCACTTAACCAATGTCAACTCTCAACTGAATCCTGCAAGCCTCCCAACCTCACCTTGTCTCTCGATTCCTGACACATCACTCTGGCTGATCAGAGGAGTGAAAGGGACTATCTACAAACTGCATCTGGTCATGAACCCCTACATTTAAACCTCTCTGCTACTTTAATGGAAAAGATAAAGCAAAGTCCAACCTCATCTTGTGCTTCAGAGCCTAGCCTGCCTGGCGCTGCAGAACGCCTTGATCATACTTCATGGTTCCTCTACATTGTCTTCCTCTGGCTTGGCTACAGTTTTCCTTCTGATGGTGCCATTTGGCTCTAAACCCTTCAAGCCCTTTCTGTTCTCTGCTGAGATGTCACCCTTCAACCCTTTCTCCTTAACTGAAACAAAGTCCCCATGACCTTCACTTTATTCCAGTTTAGTTTTTTTTTCCCTCAGGATATCCATTGTTTTCCTGGGATGACTAGCCATTTTAATGAAAATTAAAATCAAGAGCAATCACAAAAGATAATGTTTTAAAATGAATTTCTGGAATTGAAGAGCCATTTGAGGCAGGGCACATTTAAAGCATTTTCAAGAGACACCTTGTTAGCTCTAGGGTAAGAAATGTGAACCTCAGGAAAGTGCTTTCATTCCTAGATAAATATAAGTAACAAATAGATAATAGAAAGTCAAAATATATATTTTGTCCTAAAAGACATAATAACCATTTAAATTCAGTATCATTTTCACTATTCTAGAGACTATAAAAATAAGGGATTTTTACATTATTTATCAAATGCAGCATTGATACCAAAACAAAAATACAACTGTGTTTTTAAAAGATGAGGCATGTGCTATTTAGATGTTTCAATTCAAAGCCTTAAGTGAAGTATTATATAATGAAGTTCATAAAACAGTACTCCATGAACAAATGAGGTTTCTTTCAGAATACAAGGATAGTTTGATATCTAGTGGCATATTTTCTTATTATCAAAACTAATAAGAATGATTTAAGCTTTTCCATAAATTCTACACAAGCATTTTACAAAAATGTTCATGCATACTTCATCACATTGTATAAAGTGATTATGTCACATACTAGATAATTTATCCAGTGAAATTAGAGAAGAGGAATAATTAGAGGCATACTATTTGGAATACAAGTCATCAGTATACACAGGAAAGTTGATTGAAAGTTCTGAAGAGACTTAGGAAAAAGTCCCCACAAACAAAGTAACTCAGCCAGAGGCTGATGTATACAATTCATATGCAAGACTCAATTGCCTTTAAAACAAAAGTGAGAAAACTGGTAAGAAGAATCATCAAAATTCCCAGCAATGAGACAATAAAATAGTAAAAGAGGGAAAAAATCAAATTTATGAAAGAGAAAAAGCATAAAAGCTTATCAGTGCTACCTACAGAATACTCCATAAAGATGCATACACACACATGCACATTCACACACACGTACATGTATGTGCATATGCACTACATGCACATGTACACGCACAACACACACATACATGCACACACACATGTATACATTCACACAATCAACATACACAAGCACACAGATGTAGTTTTTAGTACAGAATAATCATTACGGTTCCATCTTAGGTGTGATGTACATTTCATATGATTCCGATAAAAACCAATGACCCTTTTCTCCGTGATGCAATTTCTACCTGGCCTCAAACAAATCAGTTTGCTGTACCAATATATGGGATGGCAGGAACTGCCAAATTTGCTTCCTGCCTCTGCAGAACAAGCAGCGCATGGCTAGTTGGCTTCGTGCTATGAACATCAGCCATGAGCTGAGGTCAGTTCAGAGATGAATACTAGAGTTCACATTAGAAAACATGTCTTCTGCAACAAGAAGACATGTTGTTGTGTCCTTGTTGTGTCCCTTCATCTCTGTATCTGTCTCCTCTGCCCCAGAATCCCATTCCCCCTGATTCTGATAGGACATACATTCAGGACTTTGTGTCTCCTAAATATCTCATCTGTTACTCTAATCAATGACTACTTGATCCTCCATGAGTTCAACTGCCACTCACTTTAAGCATCAGGCTTTGAAGCAGCTTGTTGCTCTTAGCTCCTTGTCCCTGTTGCTCATTTTAATGGTAACAAAATATCTATCCTCAGGATTTGACATATCTAACTTCCACATGGCTTTTCACAACCTTGGGCCAAAAGCTAACAGTCTTCCCTTAGCACAGAAAAAAGTTCTCCATACCCACTAGTTGTCTGTGCCTTGAAGGTATACCTCGGTGCTTCCTTAGGCACTTAGGCTGTCTCAGAATCACCAGGTATATCTGACACTTCATTTTTTAGATCTCTTCTTATAGCAATGACATCATTTTACTCTGTTATAATTCTTACACTCCAGCCTCGAGCCCTTAACCTTTTAGGGTCCTTTTTATGTTAGCCCGGTTACTGCACCCCACATACACACAAGACCCATTTCTGTCATGACTATACTAACTCATTTTCATATTCTCTTAGAGTCTGGTATCAGTTAATCAATTTTCAATGGACTCCTATAGACTCTGACATGATTCTTTGTGGTAGTGGTAAAAATAATTCACCCCATCCTCTAGCAGGAAAGAAATGTTGGAAGATGCAGGAATTAGCTCTGATGCTCTGATATCCATCAAATTTTCAACAGAACTATTTATGCTTCTTCTAGATACTTAGTATAACTGATTGCTACCATGAGTCTAGGTCAGGCCTGATACTAGGAGACTTAGTCTCTACTGGCTACTAGCTTGGGGTTCATAATGCAAAAATTTAGGAATCTTTGCCCAAACTCTTATCCCTTCTCTTCCATCTCACTTTTGACCTGAACTCCTGTCTGCATCTCACAAGTCTCCTCTTGCATCCTGCTTACTTTGGTTTACATAGACAATTTCCCTAATAGCATACTTACATGTTTAAAAACACAAGGGGATATTATTCTTGTAGAGTCTGGACTCACACATTCTCTTTTAGTGACAATAAATTAAAAGCCATGAGTCTGGAGAACAAGCACCCATTTATGCTGTCACTGATACCCATATCTCTCTTGATACCTGACTATCTTCCAAAATTTGCCAGTGAGTACCTGAGGGATCTTTTCTTATCTGAGGGGAGCCCATACATGCCTTATACTCCTGTAGAATGCCACCTACCCAACACAACTCATCCTATCACCCTGTGAAATCCTTGGCAATGCCAAGAGTCAAGTATTCATTTCCACTTATGTAGATCAGCTAAGTATTTTATATTCTTCTGTCATAGCATTTGCATGTTGTGCTGTAAGTATTACAATTTCTCAGTCTTATTCATACACTGATTCTAGCTCACTAAGTTATTTTATTTCAATTTATTATATGTATATGCATATTTAGCCTGTATATGTGCTAGCATGCTGAGGAAGAGGGCTTCAGATATCAAGGAACCACTGCTACAGACAGTTGTAAGCTGCCAATGCAGGTGTTGGAAACTTAACCCAGGATTCTGGAAGAGCAGCCAGTGCTCTTCAAAAGTGAGGTACTGCTACAGTGCCAAATGTTCGAGTTCTTCTAGCATACTGGCTAATCTATTATAGAGAAACAATAAGTATGGGAAAGGAGAGAAGGGAAAAAGAAGGGAAGGAAAGAGGGAAGAAAAAAGGGAGACTGAAAGTTGCATATATCTTCTCAGAGTATCAAGCCAGAGCCTGGTGTACAGGTAAAGAATGGAGGTGGAAGCTTTGCATCTTTCCTCAGATAATGGACCAATATGTGGAACACCAAGATATTTAAACATGAGATCTAGATCAAGTCAAGGTTTTATAATGTCTCATATTATGAAGATAATTTTGGTGTAATGATTATCTGATGAGAAAAGCCAATGAGCTGGACTGCTGGGACACAAATATATATTCTTTGCAGTGCAGTTTATATTTGACTTTATTTAGAACACTAGACTGAAAGTTGAAACTAAGCATGGATTTCAGAGGCTGACCAGCCAATACTCATGGTTTAACAAAACCAGTAGCTTGACTTGAAACAATTGTTCAAGAAACATTTTTTGTTAAGGAAAAATTTGTAATATCACACTAACTTGATACTATTTGATATCTTCTGACAGCTTTCACTATTTGGATCAGAATTCTGGAATTATCACTAGGAAGTGAGTTGAGACATTTAAAATATGTTGGTGTGCTCCCATGAGCAGGCAGTTTTCAGAGTCTAAACTATTAATTCAAATTTTCTGTCTTCAAACTCTACTCTTGGCAAAGACTCACATAGCCTGTGTTCCTGCCAGCCTCCTGTTTGTTTGGGATTTTTGTGATTTTATTTCTACCAAGAATCCCTCCCCACCGTATTATCTGGTCTAATTTCTTCACCCTCTTGTATGATCATAATCAAGGACTAGCATCCTTGCTTGGTGCCTCTGTAGGATATCAACTCCTTGGTTTCTTTCCTATGTTCATTTCACACAGATCCTTTCAATACCCACCAAATAGAACACGGGGGATTCAAAAACATTAAAACAACAAAACTCTGGATCTAGTTCTGAAATACACTATTGGGTTAGAGAAATTAATAACTGGATAGTTAAATAATTAAGGGTGGATTCAATGTTGCAAAGGATGCTATGGTCCAAAATACATTCCACTAGGCAAAACAGAAAGACCATTCTGTGATAATCCAACCAGAAGAATCAAATTTTATTGCAACTAACAAAGCTAAACTAAACCAATGCAGTCATATATGTTTTCCTCTATAAGACAACAAACTACTACAGATATATTATACATGTACAAATACAAATACATAAATGCATGCTGTTTCAAAGCAGCACAAACTCATCACTGAATTCCAGTAGTCAGTGATAAGCTGTAACTGATTCAGTAGCCAAGCAGATATTAGCTGAGTCCTCTGCACAGAGATTCCCAATGCTGTAACCAAGATGCAAATTGGAACTGTGTCTCATCTGTAAGCTAGACTAGAAAGTGATGAGTGAGTGAGTTCTTTTAGGCTATTGGCAGAATTCATTCTCATGTAGGACTAATGTCCTCTTCATTTTGGATCACTCTCAATTCTAGTGTCTCCCTCAAGTTCTTATCATGAATCTCTTCCATTCTTATACCCTTTCCCATTCCTCTGATGTACTCAAGTGACCAAATCAAGTGATTAAGGATCCTAATTACATCTCCAAGTATTCATAATCAGACTAGAAGTAGGTAAATTACTTAGGAGGAGACATATATATCTAGTGATAAGAACCCAAGGAGCTCAAGGGGTCTGCAACCCTATAGGTGGAACAACAACATGAACTAACCAGTGCCCCCAGAGCTGGTGTCTCTAGCTGCACATGTAGCAGAAGATGGCCTAGTCGGCCATCATCAGGAAGAGAGGCCCCTTGGTCTTGCAAACTTTATATACAGGGGAATGCCAGGGCCAAGAGGTGGGAGTGGGTGGGTAGGAGAGCAGGTTGGGGGGCGGTAATAGGGAACTTTCGGGATAGCATTTGAAATGTAAATGAAGAAAATATCTAATAAAAAAATGAAGAAGAAAAAAAAGACCCCAAGCCCAGGAGTAGATGGCCAACATAAAATGAACTCAATAGTATTTTAGGAAGGTTTGTTTGTTTGATTGTTTGTTTGTTTGTTCTTTTGTTGTTCTTTTGTTTTATTTTGTCTCAAAATGCTTTGTCTGTACTTTTTTTTAACCTTACAGATATTTTTCTTACTAAAAAACTTTATGTTCTCTATAAAACAACGACAACAACAAAAAAAAAACAAAACAAAAAAAGAAACATGGGCTTGTCCTGTAAGACTTTCATATTAGTAGGAGAAGAGTTTGCAAATATAGCACTGGCTTTCTATGTGCTATAAGTCTACTCTGCAGAACAAAGCCTGGTAGGGATCCAAGCTGGAGACATTTCATTTCCACCTATTCTTCTCCTATAAGATGGAAGACAGAAGCAGATCAACTTTGACTGTGTATGTGCTAAACCTACTCTCTATCAGTGTTCAAAATTACATGCTACCCAAAGTTTAAACCGGGAGAAGGCTCTTCCTGCCTCTCCACTGCTGAGTATGTCTTCCTAGCTCGACCACCCTCCATGTTAACAGTACTCTATGCAGTTACAGCTTATCACTCACTGACTACTAGAATTCAGTTCCCTGCCAGCCTGAAGGATCAAGCAATCAGATTAACCTGTAGGTTCCCAGGACCCTTCACCTTCTCATACTACACAGCTTATGACTATATGCTATGGCCCAGGTATGAGGTCTATATGTTCTCAGTACACTTGACTGGTAGACCATGACCTCACCCAAGGCTCTGAACAGGTGTGATCAATAAGCTGTAAATGATCCCAGTTACCCAGTATGCCACGCCTTATTTCTGACCATCCTTTGGTTGTAAGGAAGAACCCCTCCTACCACCTGTGAGAGAGAGAGGCCAACTGATACACCCTGGAAACCAAAAGTAATAATACAAGTTACATCAGACACATTTCCTTGATCAGAAAAATCAGATGGCACTGGAAACTTCAGGGAATAGAGAGGTAAACAAAAGGAAGGGCCAGAAGTTCTCAATGACAGAACTTAAGACCACTGTGGCTAAGAATGATAAGTCTAAAACCAGACTATTTCATTCTCACACTGGACCCTTGGTGATGAATTTTACTATACTTTTATTTAGTTATTTTCTTCTTAGTTAAAAAAAAATATGATACAAGAGTAGCTCCCATAGCAAACATTTGTTGCAAGGATTAAGTTACCTTGATGATGGACTAGATATGGACTTCTGGGGCAGGGGGAAAGAGAGGGGCAGGCATCTAAGATGTTAGCCTTAACTGCAAAGATGGAATCTGCAAGTGTGTATGGTGTACTATAAAGCCTAAGCACCCATTTTTGACATTGATAGCTGTGATCCCAACCGGGTGATTTTCTCATATAGAAGAAGAGGTTCTCCACATATGAGCTCCCAACCAGCTAGATCAGCAGGACATCTAGTCTTCAAACTAGCAGGTTTCAATTCCTACCAGCCTGAAATGTGGTAGGAATTCAAAGAAACCAGTTATATCCTCCCATTGGAACTAAGGAACAACTTGCCCTTTGATCGCAACATAGCATGACTTCTATAGCTTCTGTTCTTGTGTCATGCATGGTGCAATGTCATCCCATCTTGGGCTGAATATGTGGCTAATAAACTGCTGTTAGGTCTTCAGTGTGTTGCACCCTCTCTCGACCAGCAAGGAAGACGCAACCACCAGTTCTTCTAACAGCAGTTTATTCAGCACGCTTCAATCTTCATCTCCCCTCCCCCCCAAACCCTGGGGGTGGGAAGCCCAACGTATATGCATTCATGCCAACCAATCATACCAGGCAACGTAGCTTTGCCAGGTGAGCAAGCTCAGCCAATGATCAGCAGGGATAACAGCAGCAGNCAAATAAGGACTTGTTTATTATAAGAACTCTCTTCCTGTAGGCGCCATGTTGGCGGCCCCAGGGGCTGTGGCTCCCGACATCAGTGGAGACTCTCATGTGTTCTGGAATCTTGCAATAGTCAGAGGTGGTCAGAACCCATGGGCAAAAGTTAGGAAGAACAGATAGAAGTACATGAAAATGGAAAGAGGACATAAGGTCTTAAACTTGTAGTACTATTTAACACTGATGGGTATCCAAGTGGTGTGGCACAACAAAAGGAAAAGCATGTGGAGTTCAGGGAGACACCAAGAAAACTAAACTTGAATGTCATCTCTGTGCATTGGGTATTACAGATCATGAGATGAATAATACCATAAAGACAGAACTGAGGTTTAGGAATTGAATGTTGAGACTGTGCAGTGATTATGGTGGAAGAAGGTAAACAGGACTAAAGAGGGGGGAAGACAAAGGAAGAGAAAGGATGAAACCCATCAGTGACATGGGAGGTTCTCCTAGAAGCCAAATGAGAACAGACTTCAACACAATGAAAAATGTGATCCTAGGAAAGTATTTCTGATTTTTGTATTTTAAATAAAGATCAACAAATTCTCAACATTGAAATAAAAATGGGTGAGTTAATTAAATCAGTTTACTTATTCATTTCACTGGATAGTGGCCGACCAAGAGAGCTTAAAAAGAGATCTTGGGTTATACTGACTATAGATAGCTCTTTAAAGAAATGCATTGAAAAAGTAACAAAGCCACAGAGGGGTAACTGGAGAGGGAATGACATCAAGGGATGTCGTAGGTGATTTTCAATTGAAAAATACTATGAGAGCATGCTGTCTGTAACCATCTAAGGCAGCAGCTCTCAATCTGTACATTGAGCTCCCTTTGGCAGACCTCTGTCTTTAGAAAAAACTCACATGCCAATTCACAACAATATAAAGATGGCAGTTATGAAGCAGCAATAAAAATAATTTTGTAGTAGTGGGTCACCACAACAGGAAGAACTGTTTTAAAAGGTTGCAGCATTACGAAGGCTGAGAATTATTGGTCTAAGGAAAGAGACATAGGGAGGATGGGAAGAAAGAGCTGGAGAATATCTGTTGTGCCTGACTTTGGACTTGGGGCATCAGTAGGAGGGCCTACGGCAAGGGCAATCTGCACACTCTGAGCATCAGGAGGAGAGGATGGCTGAGCATAGATGCAATAGAGCAATGGACCATGAGATCTTGCTTCCCTACTTCAGTAAAAAAGAAACCAGTGATTTCAGCTGAAAATGTAGATTTTTTTTTTAAGCAGATGGGAGACATGGGTTGCCAAGGAACAAATACAGTGACAGGAAGGACACTTCACATCCAGTTGTTGGTTAGAGGTACCCTGGAAACCTCCCAAACAATATAGGCCACTGCCATTGCTTTTGGTTGCCCACCAGAATGTGATAGTAAGACCTGTTGCTGAAGACACAGCACACTTAGGTCACAGGACATAAGAAATCAAATTGGTAGTGACGAGGAAGCTTGTTCTCTGCTAGCTAGCTTCAGAATACTGGAAGGTTATAAGTAGACTGCAAGGAAGAAAAGCTCTACCATGAGCTGCAGTAATGACCAGCCTGCATGGTATGTCCATGGGCAAACAAATGGCATTGGGATAAACAATCACTTTCTAATTAAATTTAAGGCTGGAACCACTGTAAGAAACATGTTCCTTTTAGCATTAACCTGGCCAAATACCCATGACATCTCACAAAGGCCCAAGGGTAGACCAGTTATTATTACTTTGCTAAATGGGCACACTATCAAGCAACTCTCTAAATTTACATCTCTACACCCACGGATTTAAACAGCTCTCAGATCTCATCAGAGACACTTCTATGTGTGGTGGACAACGGTTAAAATCACAACTGGTCAGGGTGCAAATAATAGTGCCTGTGGGGTACTCAGTCACAAGTGAAACCTGTAAAGTACACCTCCTCCCAAGGATCAGCATCATCGTGGAAAGGGGGATGACGTAATTGTAAGAGCCAGAGGTCAGGGAGGACGAGAGCAAGACGCCTTCAAGATGTGGGAGGGCCACAACACTCATGAAATCACAGTAGCTGTGGGTACCCGCACAGGTCTGGCACACGTGCAAACCTATCCATATTCCAGCCTGGGATAGAAGGGCAGGGGCTGTGAGCCACCACCACTAGCTGAGGAGCTATGAAAGATTGATAGCTCCTGGGAGAGAGAGGGGCAGTTTTCTTTAACAGCGTGGCTCTAAAAGGCTGAGCACAGTTCAGTGGATGCCTGACATCCAGGACTCTATGGACAGCATGGACTGAAGCCAATGAATTACTAAATAAAAACCTAGAGGCAAAGCTTTGGGCAAAATGGTAGAAGTAGATGTGGTAGGAGAAAGAGGAATTGGGGCTGCCTATTTTCATTATAGAACATATGATTTCTCAAATACTTCATAAAATTATTTTAAACTTTAAAATGCATTATATACATCTATTAAAGCATCCTTAAAATATACTTAAGAAGGAAGTTAGTGGGTAAAGAAAAACCAAGAAATGTGGACCAGTGATCAGAGCAAGAAAATTTAACAATATTGATGAATAGTACCAAGAAATCAGTATTAGTGTTGACTAATAAAAAGAAACATTGATCAGCATGACAGCGGATCCTCCACTGTGGACTGCTGTTCTAGTAAAGAAAACAGAGAGAGGGGGAAGAGAGAGGGGGGAGAGAGAGGGGGAAGAGAGAGGGAGGAGAAAGAGAGAGAGAAGAGAGAAAGTTAGAAACACTGGTGTCTCTGCCTCTAGAGTAGTAGTGACAAAGAAGGAACATGAATGGACATAGGGGCTATAATCATGAAGGAACATGCAGCAAACTCTTTTTTAAAGAAAAGTATGAAGGGCCAGTGGGCTGGGTGCCTTTGCCACTAGAGTAACAATAAGACACAGAGAAGAAGAAAAGACAGAGTTGAATGATGAAAAAGATGATTAAAGAGGGGACTGGTTGAGGTGATGCTATGTGAAGAGATCTATTGTCACGGTTAAGAACAGAACAAATTTTAATGCAGTGAATGACTGGAGCAAGGCAGACACCAATTTGAGACCACCAGCGAAGAGCCAGGTAGCCTGGAGACGGAGGTACATGTGAGGTATCTCACAGCTGTGAGGAGAGTAAGCACATCAATAGTTAGGAACAGTAGTGAGGCAATAACATTCAGGGAATGAGGAAATGTGATAACAACTTCCATCATGGTTACAGGGGCTAGATGGGATTAGAAAGGGCATGGTGGTACCTGCTTCAAACCCTTTGGGGGTAAGGAATTTGTGGAAGGAACTTATAATAGACATCGAGCACTGATGAGATGAGAGAGAAGGAATTCCACCAGGCCAAATGGTAGGTAGCCAGGCAAGAAAAGATCCCACCCCAGAGAAGACAAAGGAGGAAAAGAAGATGGAGAAGGAGGAGGGATAGGAGGAAAAGGAGCAAGAGGAGGAGCAGGAAGATAAGGATGATGAGGAGGAGGGGAGCAGGAGGAGGAAAAAGAGGAGGAGGAGGAGGAG
>NC_034606.1:36945258-36985987 GCF_900095145.1 Mus pahari
GAGGAGGAGGAGGAGGAGGAGGAGGAGGAGGAGGAGGAACATATTTGCCCAATGAAGGAAAACATGAAGAGTGGGAATGTTCAGGGCTGCAAAGAAGTGTGATTTCGAGTCTTCAGGAATAATATAGATGGAAGACAGGCACACAGAATAGATAATCCACTGTCACATAGTATTTTTAGTAGGGAAGTAACTCTACCTAAACATTCAAAACGCTTTAATGATTTCATTTGCATTCATGACGCCTCAAAGAAAGCTTCTGGCCAAAGCAAGTATGCAAATGATTTTCCCAAGAATTGATTTAGGAGGCTGAGATAGGCAGGCACCTGCACCATGGGTAGGGATGTTGTCAGAATTTACCCAAGTGTAACAAATGTCTGTGAGGGTGGTAAAGAGGACGAAGTGTAGAGCTATACTTGAGGAACGCCATATGGCCTAAAACTGAACTAAAGGGTCCCTAGGGTTGAGCATGAGAAAGTTCCTCATGTTCTACGTATATGTAGCCATTGAATAAATGCTTTTCTCTATGTCAGAGGACAGAGAATGTCAAGTTTCCAGTTACAGTTCCAAATCTGATTCCTCATGTATAATGGGACCTCATTCAACCTCTGTAATAGAAAATATCTTCTGGCTTTGTCATATTTCTTACCCTTCTTGTTTCCTTGAACTCTTGGCGGGTCCAGGATGGGGGATGGTCTCCAGTATCCTATCTGCCTCTGCTTTTCTGGTTTCTTCTCCAACCCGGACCATGCAACAGATATCCTACTAGTGTTCCTAGACTAGCGCCTCTGGATAAAAAGGATGCTGAGCAACTTTCTGTGACTAATTTGCTTGCTTACACTGAAGAAAGGGATGTATCCCAAGCTGAAGCACATAATTATAGGTCAAGTTTATAAACATATGCTATAAAAATGCACTTGTCTCCCACTCACACTCATGTGAAAGTTCAATTGGCCTATATATACAAGCAGACAGAAGGAGCAGGTAATTGCCTTTCTCAAATGAACTGAATAGGTTACAATGAGAAACTGAGAGAAGATAAAAAAAAAATATTAACCGTGATTCATGCCTCAAATTGCAGGTGGGATGAGTAGATCTTGAGCATCTTGATTAGATTTTAATCTTGTTTGAGCAGCAGCAGATCAAGTTAATGTTTGCTCAGTGCAATAACAGAACATGGATTGACACACAGGTAAATTACGCTATTTATCTTCTTCCAAACTCTCTGAACTGGGGAACTGTGATTATACAGTGCTGGATAAGAGTGGGACAAAAGTTACATGGATGAGAGAGAAGAGCAAAAAGTTCTCAATAGATTGGATTGGCAAAGAGCCTAAGAGACTTGTTCTTGTAGAAGGAAGTGTGGTGGGTGTCTTGGCATACTCTCATCCAGGAAACCCCAAGGCTGTCTGGGTTAAGGCATCTCTCCTGCTCCATCATTTTTTCCCACATTCTGGTCTCTTCCTATGCAATGCAGTCTTGCTCCTGATTTAAGTAAGTCTGCTAGCTTCCCCTTTACTTAAAAACCAATCACTGAAATCATTAAGGGGCCGAGTAGTTTAAAATAAAAGGACATACATTTTATAAGATGCCATGAATTTGGAAGATAACAAGGGGGCTGCTATGGGATGCCTTGGAGGGAGGAAAGGGAAGGGGAAAACAATACATTTATAATCTGACAAGTAAAGGAGATAATATATATGTACACTTGATATCTTGTATGGAATTTAGATAACGACAAAATAATATGATTATTTGAGGCTCTGTTTTTAAAATTATTTTATTTATTTATATTCCAGCCACTGCCCCCAGGTCTCCCCTCCTACAATTCCTCACCCCTACTCCTCTTCCCCCTTGCCTGAGAGGGTGCTCCCTCCAACAGGCTTCACCCTTCCCTGGGGCCTCAAGTCACTCAAGGATTAGGCACATCTTCTTCCACTGAGGCCAGACCAGGCAGTCTTCTACTAATCTATGTGCCAGGAGCCTTGGACCAGCCTATGGATGCTGCCTGGTTGGTGGCTCAGTCTTTGGGAACCCCCTGGGATCTGGATTAGTTGAGACTGCTGGTCTTCCTATGGGGTCACCCTCCATTTTAGCTTCTTTAATCCTTTCTCTAACTGAACCAGAGGGGTGCCTGACTCCTGATGGGTTTCAGTATTTGCATCTCTCTCATCTAGCTGCTAGTAGAGCCTTTCAGAGGATAGCCACGCTGGCCTCTCTGGTCTTTAGTCTCTTCTCCATTTATATTTATTTTTATTTTATTAGATATTTTCTTTATTTACATTTCAAATGTTATCCCCCCTTCCTGGTCTCCCTCCGAAATCTCCCTCCCCTTATCCCCTCCCCCTTATCCCTGCTCACCAACCTACCCATTCCCACTTCCTGGCCCTGCCATTCCCCTATACTGGGGCATAGAACCTTCACAGGACCAAGGGCCTCTCCTCCCATTGATGACCAACTTAGGCCATCCTCTGCTACATATGCAGCTGGAGCCATGGGTCCCATCGTGTGTTTTATTTGGTTGGTAGTTTAGTACCTGGGAGCTCTGGGGGTACTGGTTAGTTCATATTGTTGCTCCTCCTATGGAGCGGTAAACCCTTTCAACTCCTTGGGTCCTTTCTCTAGCTCCCTGTGGACCCTGTGCTCAGTCCAGTGGATGACTGTGAGCATCTCCTTCTGTATTTGTCAGGCGCCAGGAGAGCCTCTCAGGGGACAGCTATATCAGGCTCCTTCCAGCAAGCTCTAGTTAGCATCTACACTAGTGTCTGGGTTTGGTGGTTGTATATGGGATGGATCCACAGGTGGGACAGTCTCCAGATGGCCTTTTCTTCAGTCTCTGCTCCACACTTTTTCTCTGTAATGCCTTCAGGGGTATTTTGTTCCCCTTTCTAAGAAAGACCAAAGTATCCACACTTTGGTCTTTCTTCTTCTTGAGTCTCATGTGTTTTGCATATTGTATCTTGGGTGTTCCAAGTTTCTGGGCTAATATCCACTTATCATTAACTGCATATCATGTGTGTTCATTTGTGATTGGGTTACCTCACTCAGGATGATATCCTCCAGATCCATCCATTTGCATAAGAATTTT
The DNA here is from genome assembly GCF_900095145.1 of Mus pahari. Classification (NCBI taxonomy): domain Eukaryota; kingdom Metazoa; phylum Chordata; class Mammalia; order Rodentia; family Muridae; genus Mus; species Mus pahari. The sequence continues at coordinate 36,948,344 of NC_034606.1, forward strand.
ATAAATTTATTTTTTTAAAGTTAAGTAGCTTCTCCATTGTGTAAATGTACCATATTTTCTGTACCCATTCCTCTGTTGAGGGACATCTGAGTTCTTTCCAGCTTCTGGATATTATAAATAAGGCTGCTATAAACATAGTGGAGCATGTATCCTTATTACTTTTTGGAGCGTCTTCTGGGTATATGCCCAGGAGTGGTATTTCTGGGTCCTCTGGGAAGTACTATGTCCAATCTTCTGAGGAAGATATCCAGAGTGTTTGTATTCTTCAGTTGAGAGTTCTTTGTTTAGCTCTGTATCCCATTTTTAATAGGGTTTTGGTTTCTCTGGAGTCTAAATTCTTGAGTTCTTTGTATATATTGGATATTAGCCCTCTATCAAATGTAGAATTGGTAAAGCTTTTCCCAATCTGTTGGTTGCCTTTTTGTTTTATTGACAGTATCCTTTGCCTTACAGAAGCTTTGCAATTGTATCAGGTCCCATTTGTCCATTCTTGATCTTACAGCACAAGCCACTGCTGTTCTGTTCAGGAATTTTTCCCCTGTGCCTATATCCTCGAGGTTCTTCCCTACTTTCTCCTCTATAAGTTTAAGTGTATCTGGTTTAATGTGGAGGACCTTGATCCACTTGGACTTCAGCTTTGAGTACTTAAAGTCCTAGCCAGAGCAATTAGACAACAAAAGCAGATCAAAGTGATCCAAATCGGAAAGGAAGAAGTCAAAATATCACTATTTGCAGATGATATGATAGTATACTTAAGTGATCACAAAAATCCCACCAGAGAACCCTTAAACCTGATAAACAACTTCAGCAAAGTAGTTGGATATAAAAATAACTCAAATAAATTAGTGGCTTTCCTCTACAAAAAGGATAAACAGGCCAAGAAAGAAATTAGGGAAACAACACCCTTCACAATAGTCACAAATAATACTTTGGTGTGACTCTAACTAAACAAGTGAAACATCTGTATGAGAAGAATTTTAAGTCTCTGATGCACGAAATTGAAGATCTCAGAAGATGGAAAGATCTCCCAGGCTCATGGATTGGCAAGATTAATATAGTTAAAAATGGCCATCTTGCCAAAAGTAATATACAGATTCATTGTAATCCCCATCAAAATCCCAACCCAATTCTTCACAGAGTTAGAAAGAACAATTTGCAAATTCATCTGGAATAACAAAAAAACCTAGGATAGCAAAAACTATTCTCAACAATAAAAGAACTTCTGGAGGAATCACCACCCCTGACTTCAAGCTGTACTACAGAGCAATTGTGATTAAAAACAACAAAACAACAACAACAACAACAAAAATAACTGCATGGTACTGGTACAGTGACAGGCAGGTAGATCAAAGGAATAGAACTGAAGACCCAGAAATGAACCCACACACCTATCGTCACTTGATCTTTGACAAAGGAGCTAAAACCATCCAGTGGAAAAAAGACAGCATTTTCAACAAATGGTGCTGGCTCAACTGTCAGTTAGCATGTAGAAGAATGCAAATCGATCCATTCTTATCTCTCTTCTCCGTTTTTGTTCCTGAAGTTCTTTTAGAGAGAAAAAAAAATAAAGACATGAAATCTCCAAGTAACTTCAGTTTACATTTCCTTGATAGAAGTATAGTGAACCTTTTTTAGAATGCTTCTCAGCCACTTGACTTTCATCTTTGAGAACTGTCTGTTTAGTTCCACACTGAATTTCTTAATTGGGTTGTGTGCTGTCTGGATGTTTAGTCTCTTTATTTATTTACTTGTATATCCTAGCTACTGGCACCTGTCAGATGTAGCTGGTAAACTTTTTTTTTTCTTCCATTCTGTAGATTCAGAAAGACAAATCAAATGTCACATATTTTCTGGGCTGGTGAGATGGCTCAGTGGGTAAGAGCACCCGACTGCTCTTCAGAAGGTCCAGAGTTCAAATCCCAGCAACCACATGGTGGCTCACAACCATCCATAACGAGATCTGACTCCCTCTTCTGGAGTGTCTGAAGACAGCTACAGTGTACTTACATATAATAAATAAATAAAATCTTTTTTAAAAAGTCACATATTTTCTTTCATTTGTGGATGTTAGCTTGGAATCTTCAGATATGTGTGTTCCATTTGGAATGCTGATAGACACCAGGAAAATCCTAAAGGATCATGGAAGAGGATTTCAAGGGAGAGGGAATAGAAGATTGTGCTATAAATTGTTAAAGGAAAATAATGTAACAAGAAAGGATTAAATGGAGTAGGGAATGTGAGGGTAGGTAGAGAAGGAATATAGAAAAGAACAGCTAATATTAAAGACAATTAGAATGTCTTATGGAAGCATAGTATTGCAGAAGCTTCTTAAAAAGAACCTGATAATAAAATCCATTGTGGAAGATCCTCCATACTCGGTGTATAGAACATGAAGAACTCAATGAAGTAATCACCTGGAAGCTTCACCAGGTAGTTAGCTAGTTTTTATAGTGGTGGAAGTCTATACACACTACCAGATAAGAAAGTAACTGCAGGCCTTACTCAAATGTGAACATTTCAAGCTATACCACCAACCTGGCAAGACATGCCCACTGGTGCAAAAGTGAGTGAAATGTCGCAGAAGTAACAACCACTTTTTTTTATTGAATTTAAAGCCCACTATTACAAGTTAAAGTTCATACGTGGCACCAATACTGACTTCAAGATCCTGTAACTAGGAAAACCTATAAGCTCTCTCCTGCTAAATGGGAACAGTATTAAACTGACTTTTAATGCCATCATTACAAACATGGGAGAGTGCCTCTCTCAACCTTCATAAGAAAAGCTTCTTTATCAGCAGGTGATGATGAACCCAGAGACTCGGGACAGTACAAGAAGCAGAGAATAAGACTACACAATGCTCAACCCTGAACAGGACATCTACTATCAAAGATCCTTACACCAAGGATCAGGGTACTTTGTGAAAGAGGGGACAGGAAGATGGTAAGAGAAGAGGTCATTGATGGCTACAAGGAACATAGTTTTCTGGGCATAGTAGGGTAGTTATGAACTCAGACATTTTGACAATATACACAAGACCCATGAAAACTCAAGACAGACAAAATCTCAGTATGAAGAGAAGAGGTGGGCAGAAAAGTCTACCCCTAGTTAAAGAGCTATTAGCAATTGATAGCTTCTGAAAGAGGAGAGGCAATATTTTTAAGGATATAGCCCTGGTGTGTTGACCACAACTCTAGTAAATGGCCACATATTCAAAAGTATATGAACAACACCAATTATACTTGACAACTAGAAGAAAAGAAGAAAAAGGAGGAGGAGGAGGAGGAGGAGGAGGAGGAGACAAAATGTTGCCTGGGTATGGAACGTAAATGAGGTGTTTGGAGAGGAGATATATGTGATCAAAATACTTCTATGCTCATGGGATAGTCACACCTACAGTTAGGAAAGGACTTTCTTCCTCAATTAATCTCTGGAGTCTCTCTCACATACATACCCAGGGTGTTGTGTCCTAGGTGACATTTAGTGTCACATTGACACTAAAAACGCAAGCTTCACAGGGTACAGGTTGAACATCCCTCCTGAATCCTACCATCTTTCCTCTTCAAAGCTCAACGAACTTAAACTTGGGACCTCCATGTTATTTGCCTCTAAGGCTCCTACAGCTAACCATAATCCAGGCAGTTGTTGGTCAACTGCTGATCCTATGGTCTCAGAAAGCAGCAACTCAAGGGACAAAGCAGACAGCAAAAGGCTGTCAGTAATGGTAAACACTAGAGATATACATTGAGCGCATTGCTGAGGCAGCTCAGCTGGCAGCTATAGGCTGGGTAGAGAGAGAAGGTTCCATTGGGTCTAGAAAGAATGCACTGCAAGCTGGTTCTCCCTCTGAGGCACTCTCATTTCATGCAGATCCTTCAGTTGAAGCATCTCCAAGGTATCCCTATGAGATCTCTTGAGCCAGGGACTGTGCAAATACAGGAAGGAGTTCCTTTACATGCTAGACTGTTGCCATCTTGGGCATCCACTCCTCTTTCTGGGCCTCATCCTCCTGTCTGTGCTCTAGTACTGGGGAAGGCACCAGCTTCAGAGCCCTCTGTACTTTTCTGATGCCCTAGTCTCTTTCTCTACTTGGAAAGCTGACCAACTTCTCAGGGAAACCTTTCTGTTAACCCAGCCAAGTTGGTGGATGGAGAATGAGACGGGGTGGGGCAGTTTGTTTTTCTTGTTAAGTGTGCTGCCTCTGACTAGACACTCCACCCCATAGAGGCATTTATTAAAAGCGAGATAGAACTATAAGTGCATCACAGATCTTTTAAAAAAATACTAGGAACAAGATTTTAAATGAATAAATAATAAATGAAAGCTTTTAAAAAAATTCTAAATCAATGTCGAAAAATCCACAGAGAATAAATTATTACACTCAAAATAAGGACAGATTGGTGTTTTTTTTTAAACTTATTCCTCTGCTTCAGGCAAAAAATATGGCTTGACAGAGCTGTTTATTGATCTTGTCTTGATATATAATGCTGTCTTTCATATTATTAACTCCCTATAAGCCTCACCGAAAACCTCTGGGACTAGGCTTACTTACAAGCAGAGATGTCATATAACTTTGCCTGATGGCTACCAACTGCTGGCCAGTTTCCTCTGATATCCTTCTTCACAAATGCATGTTCTTGCCAGTGGTGCTAGCCTAAGGATGCTGACAGGCTCTGAGTGGGCAGTGAAGAGAAGACGACAGTCTCCCTCATCATAGTTAGGTTTGCATTTTAATATATGATAGGAAAACATTAGCATATTCAATTATGAATTTATAACAACTTGGTTCTGTTGTGTTCCCTGTTGCTGTGGCCTAACCAAATCAACTTACAGAGAAAGGATTCATTTGTCTCAGTATTCAGTGTCACAGGGCGTTGTTGTATGAATGTCAAGGCATCAGGAGCCAGACTCAGATACATATACACCAGTCAAGAGCAGAGAACAAGGAGGTAACTCATGCATTCTTTTCTGCTTCTAGTTTTTTCCCCTTTGTAAAATTCAAGACCCTCAAATCTATGGAATGGTATCCTACACAAGTGGACTGGCCCTCCCACACCAATTAAAGGAATTAAAGTAATCTTTCATATTCTGAGTTCCTTCTCACGGGTGGTTCTACTCTGTGCCATGCTGACAATTAGAACTAAGCATTATAGTATTACTACTTATAAAGAAGCAAAAATTAATTAAGGTATAAGAAATGCACTGAATTAAGTAGAGAGATAAACTCTTGGATAGGGCAGCGAAGGTGGGTTCAAGGCCACTTCTTCACTACTACCTTCAGGAAATCACATCCCCCTTCTGAGCCTTGGTTGTTCCTGCTGTGGAGTGGTTCTAGGAAGCCAGGGAGTCTAGACATTTTGACCTCATAAAGTCATTACTAATACCTTACAAGGGCTCATGATTACTCTGGTATCAGAGCAGACTGGCCATGTGTGTCACCTCAGGTTTCTACTATGTTTTTCTTATCTCTACTTGGATCATGAGTGCCCCAGGCTGTCACCACCAGTCCTGACCCTCCTCCAGACATCTAAGAAGACATGGTTAACAAAACCTAACCCCAAAGGACTTGGCCTTCCTAATCTGTACCCTAATTCCAACCCACGTGTCTTCGTGGGAGGAGTTGGACCTCTGATCTCTGACCTCCGACCTTCCACCTGTTCCTTTGGCTTGTCAGATCACAGCATCTCCAGCTCTCCACTGAGTTATCTCCTGCTTTAGAGCTCTGTGGAGAACCTGGAGTTCTGCCATCTTAAGGGAACGGGAGAAAGTGCATATGGGTTCTATCTTGACCCTGCTACATTCCCGCTGCTGGGCCTTGTACAGGATACTTTGCCTCTCACAGTTCTTGTGTGGATCATGTTTCCCATGAAGGTGGCTTACAGAACTCCTTCTAAGCTCCTGACACCAGGAGCACGTGAAATAAAGTCTACTCGGTTTCTTATCCATCACCCACCATTTGGAAGACCACTCATAATGACCTCTCCTCTCCACATCCTACTCCGTCTAGAACCTGTTCCATCTGCGTTTCTCTTGATACTTGTCTCGAACACTGTGACTTGTACCCATGTTATCCCATTCCTTGATATAATTTCCATGGGCTATGGCATTATCTACAGATTGTATCTATCCTGTAGTTTTCTCTAGGCCTGAAAGCGCCTGCTGTCTCTGAAGGACCCTTCTAGCAAGGGCTATGTTCTTCCTGTTAAAAGGCCATCATGGATGCCAGCTGAAAGCCACTATCCTGTCACTATGCTCATCCACCCATTCTCTAACTCTCCTCTCAGGTTCTAATGCAGCTGCCAAGCTTGACAATAGACCCTGGAGACAGAGCATCATAGGTCCTCATGTACCAGAAATGTTCCTTTTCCTTATCAATCTTTCTTTCCCCAATCTTAGGACTATAATATGTGAAGAAACTGACGCAATCACTCACTAAGAACATATGAGTATGTCCATAAGTAGCAGGAGAGATCTGGTATAGACGAGGTTGGTGAGGCATCATCCTTTGGTTTCTCTGAACGTTTTCAGGCCACTGACGACTTGTGGACGATCTTGGTCCTCATCTCGCACATCTCAGAGAGATCTGGGACTTTAAATGGCTTCACTAGCTTGCCATCTATAATTTTATACATTATGACATACTTAGCTCCTACACAATACTGATGATAGGAGGACCCTGAGATGGATCTTCACAATGGGTAAGAGAGAAAGCAAGGAAGCAACAATGGCTCTGAAGCCACATCTCCAGCTACGTTAATGAACAGCTACAAGTACACCCAGTTAGACCAGGCAGCTCCTTAACTGTGCAGCATTTCCGAGACACATTTCCCAAGCCCTCTACATACAACTGGATGAGCTCCAGTGCTCTTTAAAAATACCTGGCAGAAAGCCTCCAGAGTCCCAGCCTTGGGATGCAGATTGTAGGTCCAGAGGATGCTGATGCTCCTACAGCTTGCATCATGGATTGGGGAAGACCTGGATGCTGGACACCTGACTTTAGTATGTCCAAGTATGAGTCATTTTAGTCTTCAAAACCAGAGGAAACCTCAGTCTCATGGTAAGGACCACCATTTATACTTTAAATGTGACACATTTGGTTTTATTGTCTCACCTGTGATTCCTCTGAGACAGGAAAAGGACTCCTAGTTCTGCAGCAATCCAGGTCTCGGGAATGATCAAGCTTTCAAAAAATAGATGTAAGCTATTATATGCAATAAAATACAATATGAAAAACAGGTTTTTTTTTTAAATGACAAAATTGTATGAACAGTCAACTTGCTAAAGAAAACATAACACATGAGAATGGACAAAGATCCTTGCCCCTCTCTGTCATCAGGGAACTGCTAAAGAAAAGAAGCAGAATACATAAGAGCAAAGATGCAAAATGCTGACCACACAAAATGGGAACAAGAACACTCCTTCATATTTAATGAATGGATGATTACGGGAGTTTTATTCATAAGTATTACAAATTGGACTCAACAAAGACGGCAGCCAGTAGAAGAGTTGATATGAAATCTATGGCAACTCTAATCAATGGAATATTATTCAGTAATAAAGATAAATGAGTCACCTAGTCACAAAAGTCATAGAAGAATGTTAAGTGTATATTTCTAAGCAAAAGAAGGTAGTTTGAAAAGGCTTAAATCTATAGGACCCTAATTAAGACATTCTGGAAAAAGAAAAACCATAGGAAGGGTATAAAAACCGTCATTATTGGGGTTAGGGAGGAGATAGGAATGATTTGGTAGAGTACAACAGGTTTTTCAGACAATGAAGCTTCTCTGTGAACCTACACTGGTGGGTAAATGTCACTGTATTTCAGACCAAACCCAGAATATAAGAATGAACCAGAATATAAGGTGTGAGTTCCAGTTACTAACAGTCTAGGTCCATCAACTGTAGCACATATAAATTCTACAATGCAGTTTTTATAGGGGGACTAGGAATACATAGGAAATTTTACTTTCTCCTTAATTTTTTGGTGGATTAAAAACTCCCCTAAATATATTTCTTTTAGCAATAACATAAAATAAAATAAAAATATATGTTAAATGGTGCCATGTTTTGTCAGGGTAAATATTTTATCCCCAAATTCTTGGAATTCACACACACACACACACACACACACACACACACACACACACACATACACACACACACAGACACACACACACACACACACACACTACATGTACTCTTGCTCTGGGTCATGATCACTGGAAGAGAGTTCTTGCTATTCCTTCAAACAAAAATATTACATTACTTTGGCATCTTACATTGTGTTGAAGACAACTGAGCTGGTAGATATCAAAGAGGCTCCAGAGAAAACCTCTCCTGCATAGATGTATGCTGCCTACCTCAACCCAACCAAATCAACTTTTCTGCGTCAGTACCAACTCGCCTAATAGATGGAATAGATCTTGGATCTTAATTTAAAATCACTAAAGTACTATTTCTCTTCCTAATCAATCTTTAAGCCTTCTTTGGATGCTTATATTTCTGGTTCCTAAACCAATTCGAAGTGTCTAAATCAAGAGGTACAATAGTGTAGCTTAGTGAACTAATGCTGTTTAAGTTTGTGAGGAACTGGTCACTCGGATGAGTGGACATGTGTGTTGGTTAATTTTATGTCCATTTGACACAAGATAGAGTCGTTTGAGAAGAGGGAATCTCAAGTGAGAAAATTTCCCCATAAGACTGGCCTGTAGCCATTGTGTAGTGCAATTTCTTGATTAATAATTGATGTGGGTGAGTCCAGCTCCTTGGGCGTGGTCCCCTCCTTGGGCACACGAATAAGAAAACAGTTTGAGCAAGGCATAGAGAGCAAGCCTGTAAGCAGCATTCCTCCGTGCTTCGACTTCAGCTCCTGCCTCCAGGTCCTTGCTTTGAGTTCCCTCCGTGACTGAGTGTGAACTGAGAGTTGTAAGCTGAATTAAACCCTTTTCTCCACAACTTGCCTTTGGTCAAGGTGTTTTATCACAGCAATTGAAACCCTAAGTAAAGCACCTTATGAATGTGCTTCATGGACAGCTTCATCAGTCCATCCATCAATCAGTGTCTTCAGTCAAGTGGAGAACATCAACAAGGGTAATTGGTTCTGACTGCTGGTAAGGATATGCATCCATAGGAATACTCCTACCAAAGTCAACTTTCCAATTTGCAACAGACCCTGCCTGCAGTGGTTCTTGAGCATGCCGAAGGGCTTCTTTCCATATGCCCAAAACATCTGGATACATCCTCAAAGGGCATGGTGATGAACATCTGGAAAGAACAGTTAAGACACAGTATTGCAGTTCAAAGAAGGCTCACCTAGTGCCCAGGAGAGGCTAGAGAACAGAAATGAACACCCAGGAGCAACAGAGAGGGAAATACATTTAATAGTCACCTGTTCGTGGTATGTGTGGAGCGCACACACACACACACACACACACACACACACACACACACACAAAGGCATGACTGATACAGGGTTCCCCATGTACACCAAAGTGAACCACCCACAAGTAAGTAAAGCAAGTGACCATTGAAAACTTTTATTTTGCAACTCACACAATGGAAACCAGCATGAGGAACTCGAAGGGGTTTCAGGCTATGGTTAGAAGCGAAGTCACACTGGGAACTCTTCTTCAGCACCAGCTTGTTCGTAGAGGGCCCCGACACAAGCTACTGCTAATTCCATATGACTTCTTTTGGAGTTCTGGTAGCTTGAAGCACCAAGGATAACCACCACCCCCAATGCCCTGAGGCAGTTCTGAACTCCCAGATGTGCACCTTGTCTCCAGAGGTCAATGAATTCTTCCAGGCTGCAAATTCTTCTTCTTGCTTCAAGTCTCTCCGGAGAGGTGGGGATTTCAAACTTACGTTTCCCTGGGCCATCTTTAGGCACAGCTGAGGAAACAACCTTATGGTCTCCATCCCTTAAAGCTTCCTTTCCAGGAAAGAGGTAAAATCAGCAAGTGCATACATGGTCAAGTGCATAGCACCGAGGGTTCCTCAGATTCAGCTGTCACACTTCAGCCAGTGATGACAGGGGAGCTGAGCCAGGGAACTACTTCCTATCCACCAGGAAGCTCCCTCAAAGCTATTAGCCTTCAAAACAACAGCAAACAAAAACAATAATATTAATGATAACCTGACCGTCTGACAGTATCTGTTGGTTTTAATAACTGTGAGGTCTCTGAGGAAGGGAAAAGACAAGGCAGTCAAGGAGGAAAGAGTAGAAAGAAGGGAAACAGGAAGAAAAGGCGGGAAGTAGGAAGGGGAGAGAATTTGAAAGGAGGATTTGAAATGTTTCAAGGCTTCTGGCTTCCCAACGGGCTCCGAGTTCAAGTTTCAGAAATCCATAGTAGCGTTTTGATGATCTACAATCTTCTATGGGCCCTTCACATTACTTGGCCGGGCAGCAAGGCTGGCAAAATACGCACAGTGGGAGGGGTCACACCGGCCAGGTGGGCCGGGAGGACCAGGAGGGCCAGGATGTCCAGCTGGTCCTGTCTCTCCTTGAGGGCCAGGGCTTCCTGGAAGTCCATCTTTAGCGTATCCAGGTTCCCCAGGTTGGCCTGGCCCAGGAAGCAAAAGAAACAGAAGGCAGTTTACATTTTATATCCAGGAGGGAAACAGCCCTGTCATCTTTGTGTTGTGAACTAAGAGAGATTGTGTACTCAGAGAGATTAGCCTCTGTTGGTGCTCTAGACTGAGAAAGAAAGTCCCATGTATCAGGTAGGACATCACCTTGGCAAGCAGGAGCAGCACCTTCACTGTCTGAGATAGTGAAGAAATCCAGACACCAGGGAGGAGAAATAGACAAGGGCAACTCAAGGCCCTTGGAGTGCAAGCTTTCCACTCACGTCAGATGAGAAAGCCACATGCTATTCTCTCACACAGTCTAATAGACTGGTGTACCTGTTCTTACAGGGACATCTGATGACCATGCAAAATTCAACATTCAAATAGTCTGGAATCTATTATCTTTCCTCAACTTTACTTGTTAAATCTGAACCACATATTTACTTATATTATTCCATTACACAAAGTAAAAAAATACAGCATCAAAGATATACATAACTGGCCATTGAAGAGTCTAAAATTTAGACTGAGAGAATACTATGCATAAAGAAACTGCTTTGCCTACACTTACCAAGTGGCATGTGTAATTCATCTAGCTTCCTCTTTTGCTTGAACAACTGGGAAGCGTTGTGCTAGGTGTGGTAGCCAACTTGGCTACCACGTTCTCCAGGTCACCTTCTCCCTCACTTCTTAGCATGTTATCAAAATATTTCTTAGAATGAAAACAAAAAGTGAACTTTTCCATTGTGAGTGTCTTTAGAACTTTGGAACTCTGCTGATGTTCTGACAAGAGTTACTTAGTGTATAGCCCTGTTTAAAGGAAACCCTTGGTTCCGCTATGCTAATCATCTCTTCCACTGAGATGCACTGCCATTGGTTCCCCGATTCAACCTTGCCAGGTGTAACCTGCAAGATAGTCTACACACACTCTCCTCTAGATGAACTCCATTCTGCTGCTCTATAACTTCTCCTGTTTCAGAGTAGTATTTATATTATGTTTGAAAATCAGCAAGATATAAATAATAATCATGTAACACCATCACCTCTAATAGAAAACCTATCCGACTGTAGCAAATTTGGGAAATCATGACAGGATAAAACTAAAGTTAAATTACAGATAGACCCGATGTTCATAAATGATTCAGAGTAAGAATAAAATTTAGGAGTTAAAATTAAAAGGTAAAAAAAATCCTTAGGGTTGAGAAGGGGGTTTGGTGGTAGAGTATGCATGAGGCCCTAAGTTCAATTTCTAGCACTGCTGCCGAAATACATACATTCATACATACACATACTTAAACACACACACACACACACACACACACTCGATAGTGAGGCAGAATTTGACAATCTAGAGCTGAGAGTTTTGTCACTCTCCCCTTTCCAGTGTGACAACTGCTACCCTCAGGACCTCTTCCAGTACAGCCACCAGGCACAGTGGTTAACTGGTTACCATCTCCCTAGTTATTTCTAAGTTTCAGAAATGAAAGTCCCAAGACCCTGCCACCCCTCAGCTCCAAGAGGGTTGGCCTTTGGCTAAACCTTTGGCTAAGGCTACCTGGGAATATTCTGGGAGATACTAATGAATTAATATGGGATTTAAGAAGATGGCTGTCACTTTGCCTGTGGGGTTCTAACCACTGACAGTGAGTTAAAGTATAGAAGGAAAGTCCTAAGGAGAGATGCATTTCCAACATGCCCAGTCTCATTTAGAATACAACAATCTCTCTTTCCCCATGACGACTTCTCACAATATTTAGTCACTTATTATTTTTAATTGGAACATAATAATTCTGTATATTTCTGGGGCATGATGTGTATTTAATGAACACTTATTTATTTATATTTCATGTATATTCTCTTTTGCTCTCATTTATGTATGTGCACCAAGTACTCACAGTATTGGTGGATACTAGAAAAAGATATTAAATCCCCTGGAACTAGAGTTACAGAAGTTTGTGAGCTGCCAGGGAATTAAACCAGTTCCTCTACAAAAGGTAGATAGTGCTCCTAATCCCTGAGCCAAATATCCAGTCCTACAATGAGATTTTTTAAGGGGGACATGAGTACAATATGCAATGAACAAATTGGAGAAACTTGCTTCTGAATTGTCCCAAATATTTATCATACCTTTACATAGGAATCATCTATGTACTTTTTTCTGGTCATTTTGGAATAGTAAATAAGTCACTGGGACTTTCAACTTAGAAGGTGTGCTTCATGGGCTTGAGAAATATTCCATTAAACAATTAATTCTCTATTTCTCCTTAGAGTGGCCCAGGTCCTCCTCTCTTCCCACAAGCAAGAGTACCACTGTGTGCCCCTGTCTCCATGGTTGATGTTCACCCAGCCTGAGACCCTGATCCTTCATACCTGGTATTCCGGGGGGACCCATCTCTCCTCGGAGACCAACTCCAGGTGTGCCAGGGTCACCTTTGGCTCCTCTTTCACCTGGTGGGAAGAAGATGCATCTTGAGTGGCATAGAGTCTTGGTGAGGGCAGAGACAGAGAGTCTCATACCACAGGATACCATGTGTCACTGATACAACCCAATATCACTGAAACAGTGCATTGGCACCAGCCTGTTCAAACATACTCTTTATGGAGTTACCCTCCCCCCACATGCATACACATACCCTCTAGCATATTTTCAGACTCGGAATATATGAAAACAAAAAGTAAACAAATGCTTACTTCTGAACACGTTCTCAGATACATACCTTTATACATATACAAACACCCAAACACCTATTGATGCAATACATTTACACATTCACACACATAGAAGCAAATACAAAGTGTACAGTTATACATTCACTAAACCATGGGTAACCAAATTCACATAGCCACAACTCACACACATTACAAGCCTGCTTGTCTGACATGATTACTGGTGTACATGTCTCTGCACTCAAAGCTTCTCATCTGAACCTTCATCAAGAAGAGATTGGGTTGATAAATAAATGAATTCATCCTAATAAGGGATGTGGTAACATACCATAATGGGACTTAGCTCTGATCTAAGGAATACTGAAATCTAGTAAGACGATGGAACAGTACAAGGAACACTCCAAAAGGGACAGATGATAAATACCATCCTAAGAATAAAAAAAAAAAAAATTGACACATATATGACATACAGTGTCAAGGAAAGAAAGAAGGGGGGGGGGAGATCAGGTTCTCTGGAGGGATATATGGACCATATCTGAGTTAAGAGCTTCCAGTTTTGACTTAACTGGGACTACCACTATCAATAATATCATGGTCAATACTATTACTTCCACCACTAGTATGATTGCCACAGATAATACCAATTCTATCACCAACGTTATCTCTACCAATGGAAGTATTGGCATGTTAAGGACAGAAAGAAGAGTCCCAACCAAGGACACTGAAATCTCTCTTTCAAATTACTTTACTAGGAATTAATATATTTTATTACGTTATTTCCAAAGTATTGCCTGGATATAACATTTGTGTGTGTGTGTGTGTGTGTGTGTGTGTGTGTGTGTGTGTGTGTGTAAAATCTAAATTTAAACCGGATATATAACATTTTTGTGTGTGTGTGCGCGTGTGTGTGTGTGTGTGTGTGTGTGTGTGTGTGTAAAATCTAAATTTAAACCGGATGGCTCATTAGTTTTTAGAACACTAATCTTATTTTGAGTGTGTGTGTGGTGTTTTGGGGGGTTCTGTACTTATTGATTTATATTGTATGTGTATGACTGTTTCACCTGCATATATGCATGTATAGCATATATGTGCCTGGAAACCGGGGAAGGGAAGGAGAGAGCATAGGATAACCTGGAACTGCAGTTGTGAGCAGTCATGTTGGTGCTGGGAACTGAACCCTGGTCCTCTCCAAGAGCAGCAAGAACTCTTAATCACAAAGCAGTTCCTCTCCAACTCCTCACCTTCACTGTTCTGCTAGACTTGGTCAGTACTCTGCCACAGTCCAATATAGTTTATAAAGTACATTTCCTATGGACATGTATTGTGTGTAACTTGTTTTATGGATGAATACAGATAGTCAGGAACACACAAATTTAACCCACCCACCCACCCCCCTTTAAACAGAAGAAATACCACAGGGCATAGATGTCTAAGGATATACCAGATCCAAAGAAGAATTGTTAGGTTCATCTGATTCCCTAGCTTAAAATCACCAAAACGAACCCACAAGTCCACCCACCAGGAAGAAGTGGTCCACAGGATTGGAAGTTTGGAGTCTGCTCCTCTATCTCTGCTTCATGTCTGCTTTCTGACCTGCTTGCCACTGTGCTACCTGGGGCAGGCTCTTCCACTTGAAGAGGACCTCTAATACTCAGATAGGTTACCCACCCAAAGAGCCAAACAGTTAGTGGCCATTTTTAGCTCAAAACCATTTGGCTGGATTTTAAAGCTAGCATTTAATATCCATTGCCTGGAGATTAAGTGGTATATCACTCCATCGGTTCCAAACTGGGGGGGGGGGGAAGAAAACATTTGCATCGCCCCTGTAAGTTGAACAAGGGAGATGGAGAGAAAACAAGAAGAGGGGACAGGTTCAGTTTTCCTAACATAATTTCTCAAAACTGTCAAGTAAGAAAATCTTGAATGTATAAAAAAAAATCACACATTGCCAAAATTCAGTGTGGCTGGGCTGATGGAAATGAAAACAAGATGAATAATGCAGGGTCTGCCAGGTGTACATCCCACACCTGAGTCCCGACTCAGCACAGTTTCAGAGATGCTGTCTGCTCACCTTTGGGGCCCATTGGTCCAGAGGGTCCTTCCAGACCGCCTTGGCCAGGACGGCCTGGCTCACCCACGGGGCCTGCCCGGCCAGGCAGCCCATCTTTTCCAGGGGGTCCAGGGGGCCCAGGTCGGCCTTGAGAGGACTTCATGTGTGCTGAAGGCATCTGGGCCAGGAGGTAGGCGAGTTTGGCTATGGAATGGGAAGAAGAGAGAAGCTCTTGAGGAATGGAGAGAGGATGGGCTGAGGGACATACTGGCAGCTCACTGCAAGCAAAAACAACTGGAGATGAAGACAAGGAATAGCTCCGGTATATACACTTCTGACTGCGTGGATGTCTACAGCAGCAGCAGCAGCAGCAGCAGCAGAGATGAAGTAGTAATATTAACAATGCAGGTGGAGCAGTACTGCTGTTTGTGATGGTGGCAGCAGTAATAGAAGTGGCTGTAACTGCCAGTTGGAGAAACTGAAGCCTGGGATGTTTAAGTGGCTTACAAAAAAAAAAAAAAAAAAAAGCTATTTCATGACTTTTATCTTCTGAATCAAGTTCCATCAACAACCAAAGATCCAAATAAGCTGTTCATTGGAGATGCTTGCACATCTGTGATACAAGCATTATAGAATCTATTTAAAAACCAGAGCTCCAACTGTGGGTGGGCTCACTTTCATGCTGGATACTGGATCCAGTGCTTTCCTACTGGCTACCAAGAGCCACTTAAGTCTGTGTAGCCAGAGAGCATTGGATAGAAATGCCTATCCAATGAGTGGAGTGACTGGGATAAACACTAACATTTTGGTTGGTAAGAAGTAAAGAAGAGGTGGGATTTCTGACTGCCTCATTGACTCCTTTGCCATTGCTCCTTCACAAGACCCAGAGGTCTGTGGGTGCTACGTAAGTGACCTTGGAAATTTGTTGAACTTGTCTGGGTCTTTGATTGTCTTACCTTTGCTGGAAGTCGATATTTCCTCCTCAAAGGCTGCTTGAAATGGATTTATTCCAACAGATGTTCCCAGACCCCTTAAAAACTAGTGGTTGACACTCAACCAGGGCAGAAGCCAGTCCATCACTGACAAGTCTAACATTCAAGAGGTAGAACTTGGAACTCTCACACACAAGTTCTCAGACTTGCCTGGTCCAGTAGGGCTTACAACATTTCTAGTCCATCCCTGCCTTCCCTCACCTCTTCTTCATTCAGAGCCCATACATATTGACCTAGATTCCAGAGGGGCAGGGTAAAGGGGCACTTTGCTTCTACATCCTCATATTCAGTGCAGTCTGAATGTGTGAGACACACAATACTGGGACATGGGACATGGGACTGGAAGCACTGTTAGGATCCACCTCTTTCATATCACAGGTTTGTGAGCATTTTTTTCTAAGCTTTTATCACAGGGGAAATGGGAAGAG
This sequence comes from Mus pahari, assembly GCF_900095145.1. Lineage (NCBI taxonomy): Eukaryota > Metazoa > Chordata > Mammalia > Rodentia > Muridae > Mus > Mus pahari. Next base: position 36,965,050 of record NC_034606.1, read on the forward strand.
TGACTGCTAACCAGACCATGGTAATATAGTGCACAGACAATAAGGCTGTAAATGCCAGACTTATACTTCAGTAGCCCAGCCTCCCTGTTCCTTATTAACCTCCCAGTAACCATGCTGTCTCCCATGGCCATTACTAGGCTGTCATTGGGCATGCTCAAGCTCTGAGAGCCCTCCCAAGACAGGAAACCCTGTACTGCTGTGAATGCTGTCACCATTTCTGCTTCCCACTCCATAGTCTGCCTTAGAGCTGTCTGAAGCAGTGCCAACTGTCCTCTTTCAGTGCCCTATGTGCCAGAAGGAAATTACAGATGTCTTCTGAGGATACTGCAGTCATCTCGTCTGTCTCCCGACTTACCTCTTCCTCTGAAGTTCAGTGAGGCCCCCTGAACACCTTCCCAGAACACTGATTAATCATGCACATGGTTGAATGCACAGAAAGTGCAGGTGATCACTACACAGCAGATGGTGGTATCTGGTGTCATCCTTCACTAGAGTCACTGTCACTAGAGGTGACGAGGAAGAAGCTGAGAGGGGATCTGGAGTGTAAAGTTGGGCCCTCAAGTTTGCTACTCAAGCTTGCTGCTCCACATGCACCTGTCCCAGCTCACTGGGGATCTTACCCTGGAGCTGCAATCAAGTCCAGCTACTCACCTTCTAGCTGTTTCCCAAGTTCTTCCTGAATGAGGCGCCGTAAGGTATCGATGGATGGAGACTCTCCCTAGGAGGGAGGTAAGCAGTTACTCATCCTCCCAGTAACTCTCTTCCTCTTCCTCCTCCTCCCCTTCCCCCTCCCCCCTCCTCCTCCTCCTCCTCCTGGAAGGTCCCAGTGTCACTCCCCAAATCAAGAAGCTTGTGAGCAGCACAGACAGGGGCAATCACATCCTCTTGACTATCTCATGGCACATCTACAGCACATTCCCCTTTTCTTTGCTATTCAGAGCATGCCATTAGAATGGTAGCTTGGACCTCAGGTTCTCAGAGTCACAATGTCCTTCCCTCATGACCCCTGTATCTTCTTTATTCTTTCCTGGTACAAACCACTGTACCCATAAAGCCAGCCATATATTGGGCCTCAGCAGTATGGCTCCAAAGGCTTACCTACTTCCAGATGATAGTGTATGGGCTGCCTCCTATGTGAAATCAAGTTTGACTCTCCTGGTTGGTATCATTCCCCTAGACTCCCTAAGGACAATTCTGTCCTGTTCAAGTCCACACTGGCCACAAGCAGGTAACTGATCCACAAAAGCTGAGGTATTTGTCTATAAGAAAGCCTGAATGCTCGCACTGTGATGATAATTCTCAGAATGGTTTTGGAAAGGATTCTCTATGCCCTATCAGGATCACTCTTTCCTATTTGACTCCTGTAGGGTAGTGCTACCCTCAAGAATGAGTACCCCTGTGCTTCAGTCAAACACATTGCATGGAATATATCATTGTTATTTCATTCTTCTATGGCCAGAAACCTTTGTATTCGCCCCAGATGCTTCATTGCTCCACATAGCAAGGGGACACAAAGAGCTTGGCAAGGCTTCATGAGGGCTTTGGATGCCAACTGAGTCCTTTTCATTTCCCCTGCCTTGGCCAAAAGGGGCAGGCTCTGGGCATCAAGATCTTTAAAATCACCATAACCAGAAGCACAGAGTGTGAGAGGACAGGGAGTGACCATGCCTGTGCTTAGGGCACATAAAGCTCTCCAGATGACTAGGTTGGCTGCCAAGGAGAAGAAATCACAGGAACTAGACAAGAATCCCCATCAAGAGTTCAGTTCCTGTTATCTAACTGACGACCTGTGTCTGTGATCCAAAGCAAGATAAATTAAGGGTTCTGCCACTAGAGTGACATGGGTGTAAAGAAAGTAAACAATCATTCTTCTCACATTCAGTGCCCAGGACAGTAGAGAGGATTGTCATGCCCTGCAGTGAATAGATAATGAACTACCCATGATCCTTGCTGGACAATGAGACCCCATCTTCTCAATTACCTCTGCATAGGGTATCAAGAAAGAAGGGATTTGCAGCTCAAGACATTAAACCTTGAGAGTCATTATCCCTGGGGCAGAAGGAATATAAAGATGAGAATCTGTTTTTGAACATCTCTGGAGTTGCATTCGCAATGCCACTTCCTCCTAACAAATGTGGAGAGCATTTTCTCAAAGGATAGACACAAAGAGAGGAAGTGTTCTGCTCCTTGCTATATAACCAGTCCCCAGAAGCCTGGTATCTGCATGTTGTACTCCCAGAAGACCACAAACTCCATTTTGCCTCCATTCTCATGGAATCTATATCTGAAATTTTGCCATCATCCTTACCCGCAGTCCTGGAAATCCTGGCTGACCAGGTGGCCCTGGGGGCCCAGGAGGGCCACTCTCCCCTGGTTGTCCTTGGGGACCCATTAGGCCAGTATGACCCTTGTGGCCTGGGGTTCCAGGGTCTCCAGGCTGACCCTTCCCACCTGGTGGTCCTTTGTCACCTTTGATCCCAGGGTCTCCCTAAATAGAAGAGAAGAATATATCAGCAAGTAGCTATGGGCTGGGAACTGAACTGAATACACAAACTGAAGTCCAGGGTACTCTCATCTTCCTGTTGGGACCCTGGCATGTAGTATATATGTTGGGGGTGGGGGGGGTATCATCCCTGGGTGAGTCACGGATGAGTTCAAGAAAGGAAGGATCAGAATTATCCCATCCATAGCCCTGATTTACGAAACTGGGCAAGAGAGCCCAGAGATAGAATCCTACCTTACACAGCATTGTGCGAGTCAGGAGGAGAACTTTTATTTTTGAAACCCACTCCAAGTAAAGTCACTAACAAAGCTGTCACTGTAGGAGCAGCCAGGGGTACCTGCTTTTCTCATGTTACAGAGCACAGTACAGTGGCCAGAACTGGGGCTGTTTATCAGATATTAGGTGGACAGATACCAGATATTATTATTGTATGAAAAGTTGTAACTATAGAACAGTGTCCACAGTGTGTAAAAAAAAAAATGGAGAAGAATAAAAACATCTACAGGTTTGCTTTGTGGCCATAAAACATTGTGCCCATAATGTAGTTAATTGTAAGGATTACAGGGAGGGTTCTAGGGAGATATCACAGTAGCTTGCCATACAAGTATGAGGGTCTGAATTTGGATCTTAAGGACCCACACAGAGAGCAGGTGTGACTCCTTACATCTGAGGGCACAGAGAGGAAGAATCCTAAGGCTTACTGGTCTAGCAACTTGGTAACCTCTGGGTGCAATGGAAACCTATCTCAGCCAATGGAGTGGAGAGTGACTGAGGAAGACACCTAACCCAGGCCTGAGCATATACATATATATATATATATATATATATATATATATATATATATATATATATAGTCACAGAGGCATTTGTCCACACAAACATATGCATATGTATAACACACACACAGACACACAGACACACACACACACACACACACATACAAATATTCTAGTCTCCAATCGTGCACCCTTGAAAATGGCTGCCTAGCTGTGGAAAGTAGGGCGAGCTACCATTGGAGTGGTTTTGGCCTCTGTCAGTAGGACTGACAGCCTACTAGATCAGCAGTCTCTCCTTGTAGGCCTTCTCTAAGCTCCAGTGGGTCCATGAAGGATTGGCAGGCTCATTCTGTGGTGCTCTCACGACCTGGGACCCTCCCGCTTTAGTTAATCAGATTCTGAAATTCTGGGTCAGTGATTTGGGGCACAGTAACCCCAGGGCAGGCAGCCTAGTATCTGCCCTTAGGTACTACTGTGTATCTGGCCAGTGAGCTTCAGTGGATTGTTAGGACTGAATACATAGCAGCCATATTAAGCCCCTCGGAGTACAATGGAGCCATCACCATTGTGACACAGCACAGAAAGGGAGGGGCAGGAGAAAGAAGGAGACTCAAGATGGAACCCAACGTGTAGTGTTGCCATCACTGTGGCGGGAACCTCTAAGGAGAAACAGAGCATGATTCTGAAGTAGAGAAACATGCTATGGAAAAGGCGATCTGCTGGGGTGGGGGAGGGTAAAAGTGAAGGCACATGCATTTCCAAACACCCTCATCTGTGCACTCCAGAATGCAAGGCAGGTACACAGGAAGGGGAGCTATGAGGTGACATGGGAGACATGCCTGACTTCCACCACATTCCCTCTTGCTATTTCTGCTCTTTAACCAGGCTCCTGCATGGCTTTCAATTTTTCAACAATAATCAAAGTATCGATGACTTTTGACATCTTAATTTAGGCAAACCCAAAAGAGCTGTTCCGGTTTTCCAGGTCTGATGCACTTCGTGGGGGGTCTTGAAATATGCTGGATGAACTTGGATTCAGAGTTATAGAACACCCTGTTGGGTCACCTGGATGTGGTACAGCCTTTCTATTCAACAACCCTCCTGTGCAATTAAAAGATCTGCCCCCTATTTTAAACACTCCCAGGATGAAGGAATGAGGAATATAAGCACTTGGTGGCAAGATTCCATGGAACCACTTAACAGAGGACAGGCAAGCTCCCCAGTTATTGATTGTGCATGAAGAACAGCTTCCTGTCTGTGGGCTGAACACCCTGGCTCTGAACCAGGACTCATGCCCACACTCTAAGGCAATCACTCTCAAGACCCCTGAGTGACACTCTTAGGAGAAAATCATCGACTCAGTGGTGGGCAAGTACAAGGCTCCAATACTCAAGATCAAACAGTCACAGGACAGCAGGAACAAAGTCATCTGAAGGAGAGACAAGAAGGGAAGGCAAGAATGGCAGAGACCACTTCCATCTCTCTCTTTCCAAGCTGTGGGAAAAGCCTGCCAGCTTGTTACCCATCCGACTTGTGAAGAAAGCTGAGATAAATTCTTTGCAGGACCGTGGAAAACAACCATGGGCAGGGTGGGGAACCAGATACCATCCATGTAGTACAACAGCTGACCAGACACAGGACTGTGGGCAAACCAGCCGTGCACAGCCCTGAATGGAGCAAGAGCCTGTGAGGGTGAGGGTGAGAATGCTCCCTGCCCCCTCCCGCACCTCTGCAAGAAAAATGTCTCTCCCCTGTTGGTTTCTCGAAAAATGAAATGTAAAGAAAGGCATTCAGAGTGTGGCGCCAAGGCGACTCATTATGGGAAAATCTGTTCCCTTGTCACCTCCAGTGACAAATCTGGCTCCCAGCAAATTGGCACTTAGGGAGCCAGGCACATCCTGCATGCGCCTTCACACATGGTGAGCAGGGAATCTGTCAGAGTCTCCCAACACTTGCCTTGCATTGATAATTATGGTCATGATTTTATTCCTCAAAATAACCCAAGAAAGAAAACTGACTATGTCATTATTGGCAGAAAAGAATCCTACTGTGTGAAGGGCTTGAAATTCTTTTTCATGGGAAGTCACAGCAGAGGATAGCAGTCAAGGTCAGGGTGCTTATTAACTGCCCTTAATAAATTCCGGCCTGGCAATTATGGGAAGGTCACCTTTGAGCATGCTCAGATGGCTGCACACCCCCACTTACCCTCTCTCCTTTGGATCCTGGCTCTCCAGGCTTCCCAGGAGCACCCTGCAATGAGATAAGAGGACAGCAGTCACTTTCACCACTGCCATCTATGCCGCCATCTTTGCCTTTCATCTGCACAGCACTTCCTGGGGGGGGGGCGGAAGGGATGCGGAGAAACAAAGGCCCCCATCTACCTCACCTCCACCCCAAAAATCTTGTACCAGGTCAGTCTGGATGTCAAGCCACTCCCTCTTCATTCCTTTACTCCTACCCCTGCCGATTCTTGACTTGGGACAACATGAGCCAATGGTATGGCTTCTTTGATGTCTTCCTCTGCTTCTCTAGGGAAAATCATGACTCTCCTGGGAACACCCTGGCACTCACAGCCTGGTTCAAAGGTAGATATGGGTATACCAATTCTGGTATACAGCAAACAGTTTTGCTTTCTATAACAGAATCACAAGAAGGTTCCACAGTAGTTCCAGGAGGGAAAAAAAAGTGACATTGGATGCAGGAAAGCACACAGCCTGGAAGTTCAGATAAAATCCAAAAGGCATTACAACAGGGAAAGGGCTCTGGAGGGCAGAACAAAGAGGAAGTTTCAGTGAGTAAGAAATTGATTTCTGTTGTCCACCATAAAAGAGCAGGTCACATATGGAAGAGAATGTGGGTCGGGTTAGGGAAGATTATCCAGGTCAAGTTAGCCTGAATTTTATTCTAGAGGGCAATGGAAAGGTACATAGAACTCATGTAGGCTGCAACCCAACCGAGAGCTCACAGAGTTGATGCAACCTTCAGAAATAGGAGCGGGGACATTATTGCCTCCAACTTAACCTAGTAAGCAAGAACAATGATTGTTCAGCAAGTGAGGACCAGGAGTGGGTCTGGTGAGTGACAAGCTATAGCTAGGCCAAAAGCATAGGGTACTCAGACTTGGAATATTTGATCCAGCTTCAAGGAAGGTGTAATCTCTTATAACAGTGGCCCAAAGGCACACGGGGACAAACGGTATTGTCTTTCAAGGCAAGAAGAGTGCAGGCTTTGATAGACATGTAAGCAATTTCCCCAAAAGTCTTTTCTCCACCCCCTTCATTCTATTCATTTACCCTCAAACAGTTTTGATGCCTTCTCTGAGCTAGGCTCATACACATGGACAAGACAGAGAAGATGATCAACAGAGCAGGTGAAAAAGTGCTTTCCTCTGCTGGGCCATAGAGAAGGAGAAGGGATGGTAGGTGAAAGTATTGGGAGGGCAGAGGGAGTTGAAAGCTAATTAAGTATTTAATTTAGTGACCAGAGTGGATACAGCTGACAGGAGGAGAGAGAACTGAGAACGACAAGGGTGCCTCAAGGGCCATTTGCACTACAAGGGGAGAACCTAGCTGTAATCTGTGCTGTAAAGAGCCATAAAATGTTGATGTTCCACAGATCTCCAGCTGCTATTGAAGGTCATGGTTGGACAGAAGCGACCATTCCATTCGGGAGGTTACTGAAATGGTCCTTACAAAACAAGGACTTGGGATTGACCAGGGTCCATTCAGAAGAACTGAGAGGCACCACAAAGAAAAGGTTGAAAGGTTTTGCTGACACAATGATTCTGAAGGGTGGCTGAGGAGATATATCCACCTACCTGGTGCCCCTGTCGGCTGTAAAACTTTTGACAGTTTGTGAAACTAAAATGTAAAACCACAGTCCAGAAAGCACACTGAAGCTGGTGGTGGCGTTTTGATAAGCTCAGGGCTTACTTCTTTGCCCCTCTGGGGTCTACCAAGGAGAAAGGGCAGAGTTGGGAAATACTTGCCTCCTTTCCTGGAGCTCCTATCTCTCCTGCTTCTCCCTGTAAAAAGAACATGAGGTCAGTGGGCTCAGTAGCACCATCCAGTGCATGTTAATCTTCAGGACAGACATCATGTTCCAGAAAAGACAGCAGTCAGTGATCCAGATAGTCTACCTTACATGGCCATTGCACATGCAGCCTTCTGGTCAGTGCATGCAGGACAAAGTAGAGAATTGCCACACACTATAAGAAACCCTCTGGTTATGGGCTCTTTGTCAATGGGGTTAATGTGTCTCTACTAAACAGGTCTTAAGAAGCCAGATTTACCAGTTGTCATGGGAGGGAGGCCACTCTTATCATCAGGGGACAATGTGTTAAGTAAGATGCCAAAAAGATGGTGGAGTCCAACTTTCAATTGATTCCTTTGTTAACTGGCTTTATGATATTAATGACTTCCTTGCTAATCCCTTAAATTCATTGTACCTCAGTTTATTCATCTATAAATTAAGAGGAGTCACTTCATCCATGACATAGGTTACCATGATACTTACTTTAATTGGGATAGGTAAAGTACAGTGCCTAGCATGTAGTAAAGCTGGAGAACTGATCTGTTTCTGTGTTTAAGGCTTAATTTTTGAAGAACATAGGTACTTGGCTGCTCAGTGGCAGCCAAATTATAAACAAGCACTGGAATACAGAGCAATTGAGGAATCCAAGGATGTGAATGGACAAACTATATACATCTTGGACCACAGATCAGAAGTGGAGAACAGTGGACCTGGTTCCAGGAAGACAGGATGAATCCAGCTGTCACAGTGGTCACATGAAAAGGGCCGAATCCTCTGCTATATGTGAACCAGCTGTGGCAAAGGAGAGAGGGTGGGATATGGAAGTCATGGAGGGAAGACTGGGAAGGGGGAATAACATTCGAAATGTAAACAAATAAAATGATTCATAAATTTAAAAAAAAGAAAGAGAAAAAAGAAAAGGGCAGAATCAAACTAGAGGGGGTATTCAGGAATATAGGACCATTTTCCATCTGAGATGTCACATAGAGCCCTTACCATCCATCAGTGCTGGCCAGGGTTTGAAGAACAGTGTGTGGCTTCAGTGTGGCTATGAATGAGTCCTCATTACCCCCCTTTAATAGCTCCAATACATTCTGTAAGGTGGAGTCAGAGGACCCAGACTAAAGTTCCAGATAGGTACAAATGTACACCATGGCTTTTAATCAATCACCTACATGGTCTGACCCTATGACTGAAACTGGTTCATCTTTACAACCGTTATAAGCATCCTTCAAGCTCCAGGGCCATTATGGTCAGTGCTATCCACCACAAACACCTACAGAGATCATCACAGTCACCTGTACTTACTGAGTACTCCAGTGGGCTGGGTGTTACCAGAGTCCTTTAGTGAATTCTCACATGCAATACATAGATGCCAATGAGCTGTCATAGCACTTGAGTAAGGAGATAGCCACCATAATGAGATGTTAAATGAGCTTCTTAAAGCCTTATAATTAGTGTACTGGGCTTTAGAATTCCATGCAAATGCCAATTATGAGCCCTTAACAGCCTCCTAAAGCACGATGCACTTTGATCCCATACCATCTCATCATAGCATGAAATTTAAAAAAAAAAAATGGCCCTTAAGACATGAATAGGAAAGGACAGCAGTGAAACTCAAGGTTACACCTAGAGTCAGACATCTTGGACCCAATAGGTTCTCTGCTTACTGGAGGTCCACGGGGACCCAGAAACCCTGGAAGTCCTGGGCTGCCACTTTCTCCTTTGCTTCCCTTTTGGCCCTATGAAGAAAAAAAAAAAGGAATTAATTAAAACAGGTGTCAAGGACCACCAGATTCAGAAACTTTGATGACATACCCAAGCTGTGGAGCCCTGAAACCCCTACCCCTTCCCTGAATTGGAGAGAGGATGTGTCAGAAAGAGACATGGGGTCTGGGGAACTTGGTATCATGACTGAGGAACAAAGGAGGAAGATGAATTGGGGGGGGGGAGTTAATCTCCACTGACAGAGAACAGCCTTTCCATTCAAGCAGTGGCATCTAAGGATGCTTCCTTAGAAACAACACCTATATCTAGATGTGTACAGCCTCTTTGAGGTTGGGCACTGCTTCCCATGACACTGTTAAGATTCCTGGTGTGTTGGTTGCTGCCTTTGGAGGAAGTCTTTGAGCCTAATGGCTTAGTTTTTCCCAAAGTGTCCACAAGTGGGTCAGCTCCTTCTTGGGCTAGCTTCTCCCCTGAGTGGATCTACCCTCAGGGTCCAACCTTACCGTGTATATTTTGTTTCAGTAGGAATGACAGATCTCACATTGGAGTTCCTGGTAGAGACTGCTAAAATTGTCATAAGTATAGACACTCATTGTAGTTGTCCCTGGACCAATGGGATAGTCTCTACCAGTGTGACTGGGCATCATGGGGTTTGTGGATTTCTGTTCACTCTGGCTACTACCTGGAAAATTTCTGGAAAGCACTGGCTAGCTCAATGTCCTGGACATTTATAAATGGTATTTCATACTTGCAAGTGGCTCCTGAATAGATCTTATTCTAAGCAAATAAAAATACAAGCAGGCTAGGCAAGAATGAAATCCACATCCAGACTTCAACCTACTAAAGCCCAGAATCCATTGAAGAACCATCTGCCATTTTATGTCTCCTCACTGACCTGGCATGAACCTCAGATCCAGAATCTAATCAGTGCCTAGAAATCTACCTGCCATATTCTTTTCACTACCTACCACTGAAATGTCTTGCTCTCCATCCATCACTGCCATCTTTATTCCCATCCTTAGCCTCCATTCTCTTTCCATTGATGTGGGCAAGGCTTGGTCTGACCCTATATTTTATTTCTATCATTTGATACTCACTGTGAAACCTTACTGCATATCTTTGACATTGAATAGTTGGAGGTGTTCCAAGTTTCAGACGGAAGACATTGAGAAATGTAGTCAAATGTTTGGAAAACTTTTAAAGAGCTGCATACCCAGATTTTCTGGTTTTGAGACTATTTGTACCATTCAAAAGTGGATTCATTCTCTGGTGCTTTCCGGGATGGAAAAAAAAAAATCACCTGTAACATGAGACCCTTGTCCTGACAGGATTAGGAAGCTGGCAATGAATACTCACTGGGGCTCCTGGACGGCCAGGGTCTCCTGGAGATCCAGGTGATCCACTGCTGCCCTGGTGGGAGAAATAGAAATGTTTATCCTGCCAGTATTCAGAGCCAGGGCATCACCAGGCAGTGCACTGGAATAAACTCAACTGCAGGTGGACAATTTAATTACACAGGCTGTTCTCATTCAGTCTGCCATGGTTCTCTGCAAACCACTTCATCTTGCAGAGAATGTTTTTCAACTTGTAGAAGGAGCCTATGATATTTAATTCATAACATTATTATAGAACTAAATGAGTCTGTAGGCATGAAATAGCCTAACTCAGTGACTGGTGCCCACAGAACCACAGTGAGAGCAAGACCATTCTTCATTCATTCTTCAACTCCTAGGCTGGGCTATGAAAAATACAATCATAAAATAGCAACCCAACTCAGGAATAGTTGTGTACATCATAAGGCATGCCTGAGGAATAAGTTCTGCATGTGCTCCTCATTGCATACCCCTCCTCAAGAGCTTTACTGAAATCTCAATGAGTACATGAAAGCACAAAGATACAGGAGGCCAGGGTAAACACTGTCATGTACTATCATGCAGTTAGGAACTGAAAGGATTCATTACTATAGGTTCTAGGACAAACTGCCTTGAATCAAATATTCTCTAATTTGACACCCATTTTGTGCATATTTATAATTTTGGAAATGCTTCTCAATAAGATTTTATACAGTGATGGTCTCCTGTAATCTCAGTCATTCTGGGGAAATAAGGGGATCAGGTATTCAAATGTCAGGCTCAGCTGACATAGTGAGTTAGAAGTCTGCCTTGGCTATATGATGCCATTTATCAACCATAACACACACACAAAAGATCTATTATAGAGAAAATATCAGGAAGCTGCACAATTCTCCTAGCTACCCTGTTCCAATCCCACAAAAATCCCTATTGCCTAAAATGCACACACAAGGCTCAGCACCTTCTGCCCACCAGACTTGCCACAGTATGCTCTCTCTCTGTGCTCAGCTCACATGTCTGCCATGAGTCTGTGACTTGTGGCTCTTATATCCCCAGTATCTAGTGAATGACAGATACTAAGGTTCTCTGTTTAATTAAAAAAAAATCCAAGAACATCACAGAAATCTATTCAGTGTTAATCCTGGAAATGCAAGATTTGAATGATGCCTAGTAACTGAGTTGTGTACTCATAAATGTGCCAACATCCTCAAAACTTGATACAGCCATCAGCTGACCCTGCCCAGGTACCTCTTACATTACATACCAATTCCCCTTATACATCATTAACTTCTCATACCAAATGCAAATGTCATCACTGTTTTACATGTAGAGAGACTGAGGCACTGAAATGTTAAGCCACACATCCAAGAGAAGAGAAAAAACAGTTCTGAGTTTAGTACTGAGCCCATCCCATACTTCACTGTCCTTGCAAAGGAGGTGGCTTGTAGGTCAGTAACCAGAAACACAGCCTCTGTCTTTTCCCTAAAATGTACTCATGAAACCATGGGTATTCAAGCACCCCATCCCACCAGACATCTCCAGAAACCACATAGCATACATAACCTTATTTCATAAAGAAATAGAGGCACAGAGAAAGTCCAGGTTCCATCTGGGATCTGTTAGTAAATGCAGAAATGGAAGCGCCTGAGCATTAGTTCTGACTGACAGGCATTCTCAGACCTTCTAGTGAGCACTGCCTGCTGCCCCTCCCTATACTCCTTCCACCCACCAACCCATCTGTGTCTCTCTAAAAATATGTAGTTTAGCTCATCCCTATGGAAATGATATCTCTCCTGCTTTTCCCTGTAGTCCCTCTCTCTGCAGAAGGAGGAGGGTCACCAGATATTAGCACATGGTGCCAACACTAGTTTTGGTGTCCACCTGGTCCCTTGAAATTGATCTTTTGGTACTGGGACTAGGGTCCTTTCTGAGTCATAGAACCACATTCTATCTATCTACCTATTTCTAACTATCTACATCTATCTATCTCTATCTGTCTATCTATCTATCTGTCTGTTTGCCTATCTATCTATCTATCTATCTATCTATCTATCTATCTATCTATCTATCATTCATTGGCCAGTAAGAAGCCCCTCTGGATACTATGCTGCTCATGAAGGAAGGATATTGCCATCTTCCCAAGCTTCTGACCTCTAAACTCGTTTCAAGCTCCTTCCTGCAGGACAGTGTTTCTGCAAGACAATCTAGTTCATAGACATTTAGCGTAGCGTCTTAAACTTCAGACTGTTGGTCCAAACTGCTTAAGTCCAAAAGCTAGCTCAATTGCTGACTATCTGTGTGACCTTGGGTAAACTATGAGCATCTCTATATCTTCATTTCTTGTCTTTGCCTTGACAGATTAATAAGATAGTTTCATAACTCAGAAGTCTTGGGAGAAAACTAGATTATATGTATGTTTCATGCAGTTAACTCTTCCATATTTCTTTGAAGCCAGTGGCTGTGAGGTAGTAATCATGTGAGCTTTACCCATTCCTGTGTGATTACAGATTTTAAAAAGAGCAAAATGAAGATTTGGAGAAACATAAACATCTACAGCCAACACAACATGAATGAAATCAATCTGTAAACATGATCATACGTAACAGAGTTGAGGCACACTGTTGAGGCATACTGGCTGACCATGTGTCTAACAGTGGCCCTGGAAGAATCCAGCAGAGCTGAAAAGTTGATGATTCAGAGTGATATCATCTCCATCCCATTGTCACAGCATAGCATATCACTTAGACATTAGCAGTGTCACTGGGGCAACCAAACTACAGGAACAGGTGTAAAAAAGCTACAAGTTAAAATGATCCATGGAACAACACACTTGACAATGACAGTAAATTGTTATTCTGGTATACATAGCTGAAATGATATACCTTCCATTTACATTTTAGAGTATATGTCTACTTATGAAAAGCAGTTTACTGTTCATAGTATGCTAAGTTACAAACACAGATTCCTCTCATGGGTCTCCATAGCTTTCTCTTTACATAGCATGGGGTATCCAAATATCTATCTTTGCTCATACTTTATGGATTTGCCTAGGTGCACAAATAGGAATGGATAAGACCCCAAATATTTACCAACTTGTAGAATATTATGAGTTAAATTCACTTCTTAAAATGTTAATGTCTAGGCCCTTAGAATTTTACTTGGCTAGTAGGATCATCAGAGATGTAATAAGTTATGTGAGTTTATGGTATAAAAGGTTGGAACCTTAATTTAATAGAACCAATTCACCAGTCCTATGCCTGTTTGAAAGGGAAAATACACACACACACACACACACACACACACACACACACACACACACACACACACACACACACTTTACATAGGAGGAACATTCCAAGAAGAGGAAGTTTAGCCAAAGAATGTTATTATAGTCAGCCAATGCTAAGAAGCTGGAAATGTAGAGATATTATCCCTCCTAACTGGTACTTAATCTCCTTCCTCTGGCCTCCAGAAACAAGGGGGAAATCTTTCTGTATAGAAACTATCATCTGTGGTACTTCTAGAAAAACCCATGTATGGTACATATATAAATCTGTGCAATGTCCCCAAACTAGAAGCATGCCAACTCCTGAAATTCTTGTGGGTAGACTGTCAGTAAGTCGCCCTGGAGTACATATGAAACATTCGGGACAGAGAACAGTGGCTGTTTAGCATCCTTTAGGACACAGAGCATTATTTTAAAATGATCCAGATATCCACACCATGGTGAAACAAGCAAACATCAGTATGGTAACAGTTCGGCTAAACTGTGTAGCAAGTTAGTCTCAAAGCAAAACTCACCGGTGGTCCCCTTGTTCCTCTGGGACCCTGTGGTCCAGCAGGTCCAGTGTCACCCTGGAACAGAGAAATGTCATAAAACCACAGAGCTTATGAGAAGATGACAATGGCCCAGTTTGGATCAGATCTCACCAACAGACCCAGGAACCCAGTGATGTGTCTAGATACTCCCTTTTGAATGCCAAGGACTCCGAACTTGCATAAATTTGTTTCACCCAGATTAGGAGACACTCTCCAGTTCACATTTTTAAATTGGTGTGTTCATTTACCAGCTCAGGAATAGTTCATGTGTTTTCCTGGTGGTTTAAGGTGGTCACATCTCAAACCAAGAGAAGTCAAACTGACAGATTTACTAGGTAAATTCCTGCCAGGTTCACTCCCAAATGATGCCTGCTACCAACAGAACCACCAAGCCATGCATTGTCTCAGGCAGCCTTACAAGTTCTACCTACTGGATTGATTTTTCTAACCATGTGTTAGCTAGGATTACTATTGCTGTGATAAAGCTCCACAACCCAAATCAGCACAGGGCAGAAAGCGTTTCTCTCACTCTTCCTTATCAGAGTCTATCGCCCAAAGCAATCAGGGCAAGAACTCTCATGTACAGGCTATGAAGGAGTGCTGCTTGCTGGCTTGTTCCTCGTGGCTTGTTCCAGCCTCCTTTCTTATAGAACCTAGGACCAACCAGCCCAGGGATGGCACTCCCCACAATGGGCTGAGCCTTCCCACATCAATCACTACTTAATAAAATGTCCCACAGACTTGCCTATAGCCCAACCGTATGAAGGCGTTTTCTCGGCTGAGACTCCTTCCTCTTAGATGACTCTAGCATGTATCAAGTTGACACAAAACCAGTCATGATAGAGAACTGGGAGAGAACAAGGGAACCAGATTGACTTTCTCGAAGGATTTCTTCTAGATCCTTCAAATCAAATCCTCTAAACGACCGATAATCAGGAGAAACAAGAGGAGTCCACTTGCTGTGTAGATTTTCATGAAAGTCTTGAAAGATGTCAAGGTCTAGAAGGGGACCACTTGGGACCCCATGACCCTGTCTGCATGTATCTGACAAATTTCCCATTCCTAGAACAATCTATACACCAATGTCAGGTCACCCTGCAAAATGCCGTGTACAGGCAGTCAAGTCTTGGGGAATGGGCATAGAGGGTGAGCTACAAATAGGAGCTCCAGGATGGGTCCCTCTACCTCTGAACCTCTAGATCACAGTATTCCCATTTGTGCCTTCCAGAGAAAATCTCTACCTCCTCTGTCCCAATTTCAAGACCAAATAAAAGTGAGAGACATCCAAGATGTCTAAGTTGAGATACAGCTCAAACAGCAATAGGAACAGCAACTGCTACCACTGCTGCTGGTGGTGGTCATGATGATGATGATGATGATGATGATGATGATGGTGATGATGATGATGAAAGTGCTATAATTAGTGATGGTTTAGTGATAGCAGTGGCGATTATGGTAATGGTATTCGTCATAATGATGGGGATGTGATGCATTGGTGTTGATAGTGGTGGTAACCATAACAACGGTAACCACAATGGTGGCAGTGATGATGGTGGCAATGGCAAGTCTTGATGTCAATGGTGGTGGCAAGTTTAAGGGATTATTAATTACTGTGAGAAAGAAATGATCAAGAGATAGAGAAACAATTTGGGAGAAAACAGGAAATGAATCACAAATCAGGTAAGGTAGGTCCAACTGGACCATCAATTGACACTAGACAAATCAGGTGAACCCAGAAAAGCCTCCATCATCTGTGAGATACAGGTCAACTCTAGGGACAGAAGAAGCTCATGTCTCAATGAAAAGCAATTATGTGACATTCCACATCCTTCAGAGAACTGCCACCTACGGTAGGGTTCCTGGGTATCCCTCCAGTGTTTCTCAATCACTGCCGGCCAAGGTAGCCGTACTTACATCTTTTCCTGCTGATCCGTCCCTTCCAGGGGGCCCTGCCATGCCAGGTTCTCCCTAGGAATAAGAAACTGCTGTTAGAGACAGGGCTGATTGAGCTATAGGCCACCTTGAACATAAAACATCTGAAAGTGTGGGAGAGCGATAGGGACCAAGAGGGCTGTCAGAGTACTCCCTATGGGGTATGGCAGCCTCTGGAACAGAACTCTGGATCCCAGGAGAATATGTGGACCCCCAAGTGCCTCCCCAACAGGGAAGACAGGAAGAATACTAGGTGGTGGGTCAGACAAGTCTATTTGAGTACCCCCCCCATACCTGCTTATCCCAAGTTTCTCTCTAAAACATAATTCTGTCCTAGTTATCCACTATACTCAAGGAATCCAACCATTAGCCCATCAGTCTCTTCCATTTGGGGAATTTGGAAGGGATGGGTGCTAAAGCATAATACAAGACTCTAGGGGTTCCCCATCAAAGATAAGGCTGATGTGTTAACATACACACTCTCTATGCCCTGGGAAAGCCACCATAATCTCTGACCAGGTTGCTCCTCTGAACTAAGCCTAATACCGTGGCTTGTTTTATGAGGGTCAGGGACCATGTGCAAAGCCCATTGTGACACCATGCTAGTATGTCTTTTGTTCTTTCCTGAATAGAGAGCCGCAAGGTGATAAACTGCAAACCATGGAATCTTCTCCCTTGTGAGTGTCACCTACTTACCCTCAGACCAGGGGGGCCAGGATCACCTGTGTTCCCCTTGAAGCCCTGGAAGAAAGATGATGAAATTGTGAAATTACTCTATCAAACAAGTCTGGGGGAACAAAGAGGCAGAGGGTAATAAAGATGCCCTGCTTTATCATATCTTCAAGTTTTGGCTCACTCTATTGCCTCTCACTTGTCGCCGGTTTTGGGGGTGTCAGGGACGGGTAGAAGTGGCAAGGAGAGCCAAGAAGCAAGGTCTTTTATATGGGGTGCCACTTTGCATGGTGATATAACCATGAACTTTGAAAGTGCTCATTATAAAGAAACCTAAGCTCAGGCCTGAATATCACTCCAATAGTGAAGAGGTGCCATGATTTACATATAAGCCCATCTAATAGAGAGGACACCCCTCCATGGCCATTCTCAACACAAGGATGACAGAGCCCATGGGATCAAATCTCATTACAATCGGGCTCTATTCTAAGTTCATCTATTCTAAGTTCATCACAAGCAAATGAAGGCACAACTAGGGAGGAAAAATGCCTAGAGCAAGGCTAACCCAAGGAGAACTCCATCCTAAAAGACCCTCCAGGGCATTAAGGTCACAACTGAGAACTGTAGCTTGTGCATCTCCAGCTACTATGATGGATTAGAATATTAAATCTTCTGTCCTCTAGAGGATGAGGCATCAAGATGAGGTGGCAGAATGCAGTCCCTCTAGGACCCAGTAGGACCATTGGACCAGAAACCTCAATCAAAATGTATGAGAATTTCACCTAATGCTGGGCTTATAAATGGTGCTCAACGGCAATCTGTTCAGAAATGACACAGTGAACTGTTAGAACATAGTAGCTATTGATGAGAAAGGTGAAGGGGGAAGGAGAAAGAGAGGTATGGAGTCACGTAAGACTTAGATTCAGTTTCAACCACTCTATGCCACCTCAGAAAGGGTATTTGCCACTGGAACCCTTACTATATCTAAGATAACAAAAATATTATCTTGTATAGCTCTCTTTTACCATCTTCAGATACCCTCTGTGCCCCTGAATCTGATGCTTCCCATGGGCTGGGGGGTATAAATCAAGGCTCTGCTCTCCTCTTAGGCCTTGGGACGGGGATGCCTCACATCTCTTCACTAGGATTGAGTTAGCACATAAGAGCATGAGGTTGAGACCCATTTCTGTAGACGCACTGTCCAGAATGAATAAAGCAAAGTTCTTCAACTATTCAGAACTTGGCAAGATTCTAAAACCCTCTTTAAATAACGGAATCCCAAGACCAGCTGGCTCCAAAGAAGGAATCCAATCTTCCTCTCATCCCATAAACTCAGGACAAAAGCCCCAACTAGGGAGCCCCACACTGCCAGGCATTTGACTGAGAATTCACAGGTACCCTCTTCTTTGCTAGTATTTACAGCTGTTGCACAGGTGTGACAGCTGCTATTATTCCCATTACATAGGAAACAGAGGTCCAGAAAAACCCCATTTGATCAAGAAATCACAATGAAATGACTCAGGTATGTCTTTTCAAACTCATGCCATCCTTCAAAGCTCTGCTCTGGCTCAGTGAAGCCAACCAGGGGACTGGTCCTGACTCACTAGCTTCAGTCTCTAAACTGTACCCGCACCTTGAAATTCCTGGTACTGAAGTGGGTCTAACTCCTAAGGAAGTCCCAGCAAATGGGTCTCTCCAGCTAACAAGAAGCCCCACCAATTCCTGTAAGCCAGGAGCCACCAGATACAACTGGAGCATCATTGCCAGAATCACTTAGTTATAAGAGAAGAGACAGTAGACAACCATTTGCCATATTTAAAATGCCTTATGAAAGAACTTAATGGGACTATCAACTTAAAGGATGTTTTAGGAAAAACAACCAGTCACTGATTGTTGTTTTATCTCCGAGGGCCAGAACATTCATCCCCGTGTCTGGGTTCCTCCTGCTGTACACAGGAGAAGCAGGGAGATTGGGGGAAATGAACATTGATTTTCATGTTTTGTTTCTTCCTTAATGAATAGTAGCCAGATGACTTATTGATTTTTTTCCAAAAGAAAAATAGCACGAAGGAAACAAGAGACAGTGTTCTGATCTGCTACTTCTTGATGGATAATTGGGTTTCAGGATTTTCATTAAGCATCATCACTTTTTTAAAAAAAATTAAGGAATTATATTAAAATTTCAGCAGCATGAGGAGGTAAAGCACTTAAAATTAAAATCTTAACACACTTTATTACAGAAAATTATCTGTGTTTAGTGCTATAACTAGATATAGATTTAAATACAGCTACAATCCATATAACCATTGAGGTTAGATGTGAAGTGAGGAATTCGAGACAGGGAAGGAACTCCTGAAAAAGAGAAAATAGAATACATAGTTATAAATTGATGGGGTGGAGTGGGGGGTTAGAATGGAAGTATTAAAAAGAGAGGGAAGAGAAAAGGGGGAATGGGGTAACAGAGGATATATAGGACCAGACCGCTAAAACTAAGGGCCATTTTGAGAGGTCATGCAGAAACATACTATAGTAGGTTCTTCTTAGAATATATGCATATATGAAAGAATGTGAATGGAATCACCAAATACTGGAGGACACAAAGCCCCAACTAGATGTCTATCACCACTGAATAAAATCTGCAGTACCAGGAATGGGTTACAGCTAATTGAGTTGTTGGTCAAAGGTGCTCTATAGAACCCCCCTCCCCAAGACTATTCATTTCTCTCCACAAACTGATAATAAGGCCTTACTGCTGACTAGAGGCCTATGCAACCACAAACCTACACAACTTATTGAACATGGAGAAGTTAAGCTGGTCCCTACCTAGAGCCTCCATCTCTATGGAATAATGTTCATGGTACTGGAAGGTGCTCTGCAGACAGCTAGAGAAGAACGATACATAGTAACCTAGTTACAAATCCTTTGATCTACAATGGTGGCCTGCTTTCATGATATGCATGTACAATAGTGGAAGAAAAGTTGTAGAAGTAGCCAATTGCTATCTGATTGGATTTAAAGTCCACTCCATGGGATTGATCCCACGCCCAACACTGCTCAGATGACCAGGAACCTGAGAATAAGTAGGTCGTGGACATAGGGGAAAACCAAATGTTACTGTTCAGTTAAAGGAACACAGCAATAAAATGACTTTATGGCTTTCTCCTGTAGTCATAGAACAGTGTCTTGCTCAGCCACCACTAGAGAAGCTTCCTCCCACAGTAGACAGGAACAAACACAAAGACCCACAGAGAGGTAGAGACCTTGAAACATTCTATTCTAAACGGGATATCCCCATCAAATCCCTTTTCTCTGGGTTCAGAGAACTTTGAAGATGGAGAGTTGGAAAGATTGTAAGACCCAGAGGCAATAGAAGGCACCAAGGAAGCAAGGCCATCTAGACACAAGAGCTGATATACGTATGTGACTGTGGCAGCAACCTCATGGCCTGCACTGCCTAAACAAGATGGTGGTCCCAGCACTAAGAGGGGAAGTAGACAAAGGCTTCCATCTCTAATACAGACACTAACTCCAGCTGACAACATCTTGCAGAGGAAGAACTAGTTTTTTCCAATGAAGCCTCTGAGCAGACAAGCCACATTTTAGGGTGGCCATGCCCAGCAGTAGATGGATAACGTGAAATAAAATCAATGACTTTTAGGAGGGATTTTTTCCCTTACAATGCTTTCTGGCCATTTTTTAATCTTATGGGTCTTTTATTTATATATTATAGTGTCTGATTTTGTGTTTTTATGGGATTTCTATATGTGTAGATATGTGTCTGTGCATCTTTATATGTTTCTTATGCTTTTTCTTTGGCTCTTTTTCCCCATTTGTTTTGCCCCATTCTGGTTTGTTTGGGGGTTTACAGTTGCTTATGTCTTTTCTCACGAGAGAGAAAAAGAGGGGGTGGATTTGGATGGATGAAGAGGTGGAGAGGAGCCAGAAGGAACTGAGGGAAGGGGAAACATGATCAGGATTTATTGTATAAAAATCTACTTTGTAAGGCCACCAACAGATTGGGAAAGGATTTTTACCAATCCTAAATCTGATAGAGGACTAATATCCAATATATACAAAGAGCTCAAGAAGCTGGATTCCAGAAATTCAAATAACACCATTAAAAA
>NC_034606.1:36986995-37012746 GCF_900095145.1 Mus pahari
GGGGTATAGGAACCTTTTGGGATAGCATTTGAAATGTAAAAGAAAATAATAATAATTAAAAAAAGAAAAAAATCGGCTTTTTAATATAAAAGGAAAAATCATATGGAAAGGTTGTAGTTTATTCAAGGAAGTCTAAATATGATAAAAGAGTAAACGTTGACTGTACTTTACTCGGCTGTAGAATCAGAAACAACTTAGGTTCATCCTTGCACAATTCTGGACTTTCTTCCTAGTATGGCCATCACTATCACAGACACTTAGAATGGACTTACACAACTGGAAAAGGGTTAGTGAGGGCACTAGAGGAAGGGGCTAGGGATGTAGTGCAGGTGAAAGAGTGCTTGCCTAGCATACACAGGGTCCTGGAGCCCCATCCCCATCGCTGAAAAACCCAGCAGAGTGGTGTAGGCAAACAGAAGGCAGAAACAAGAACAGAAATTGAAGGCTATCCTCAGTGACACAGTGAGTTCAAGACCAGCCTGGGTTACATGAAACCCTGTCTCCAAAACAGAGAAAAGGAAAAAACAAAAGTAATCAATCAAAACAACAAAAACCAAACAAAATAAACAGAACACTCTTGTTTTTCTTTCAGTTATTCCAAGTAGAGAACATGGAAGTTGGGATAGAGAGAGAAATAATAAAGCAAGCTGGAAATGTCAATTAGCATGAGATGGCTCATAGTCTGGAAGATAAAAGCTTGATTGCCCTGCAGAGAAAGCAGAATTGGTCATACAAGCACCAGAATGTTGGGAGATGGTTTTCTATAACTCAGAAACCCTGCAACCTTTCCTTGGGACAGCATGGGGTCTGCACTTACCGGTGGACCTCTGGCTCCCTCTGCTCCTGATAGGCCTGGCTCTCCTGTCTTGCCCTGAATTGAGGAAGAAAAGAAAAGAAAAAAGAAAATACTCAGCCTCCCATCTTCAGGATCTTGAGATGTTTTGTGCCTACTTGCCATGCCACCCCATTCCCACGTGCCTCTGGCCAAGCAGGCTAGCAGCCCTGACTCTAGCATTTCTAATGTTATTTCCTCTAGTTCAGTCTCCACGTTCAGGCCTGATGTATTCCTAGTTTTCCTGTGGTGATGATAGTTCAAGTCCTATCCTTCGATGAATCATTCACAGGGCCCCTTCACTGTCAGAGTGCTTGTGGCTGATGAGAAACTATAAAACCATCTTAGTTATTAATGACTTGACTCATAAAAGCACTTCAAGGTGGCTATGAACCATTACACTTTTCCAATGGGCACATTGAAGATCAAAGGCATTTTATTTTACCAGGCTTCTAAGGACAAAGCTAAAGAATACCTCAGCTTCCTGACACCCAGGCAGGGGCTCTGCTCGGGCCCCCAGTGACACCACTCACAGAGGCCTGTGATCTGATTCATGCAGCCCTGTCCACACCCCAGGTACTCAGATACAAAGGGATAAAAGGACACACTTGCTACATAAAATTATTGCCCACAGTTTGGCATTTTGCCAGACAGAACCAAGACATGAAGTAAGGCAGATGAGGTCCAGACAAAAGGCTCAAAAGTGGGGGAGAGGATGCAGAGGAAGGGGTGAAAGGGGACTGTTGGGTGGGCAACTGGGCCAATTTGGGATCTTTTTTCACTTTAGCTTGAGAACATGGCACTCCGGAAACTCCCTGCACCTTGTTTTCATACAAAGTAAAATTTGAGGATTATCATGGGATTCCCATTAGAAGAGAGGGAGAGGGGGTGGGGCATTCTTAGATTTAGAGACAGATTTCAGACGAAAACCAGGGATCAAAGGCTGGATGTGCAGTTATGTTTTCTTGCTGCTTTCTGCCCTGGCTTATCCAGGTGTTGGGTTGCCATTTCCTCCCTGCATCTGTTCCTGCAGCTTTATCTTTCAGATAGTCCACCTTTGTAGGGCTCAGCCTTGCCCCCTAACCAAGGTGATCATCAGTACTAGCCCAGTTACTAGCAAACAAACAGCCAGTATCAGTTAAGGGTTATCCCCGCATTAGACACAACTAAGATGGTTGGAATCATGATGAATCCTCACTGAGAACTGATGAAAGATGCTCCTTAGGAAAACCACATGGGGCACAGGGAGGTTAGGTCATCTTTTTGAGGACACAGTGGGAGGCTTATAATTGATATGATAACTGAAACTGCACTTCTTCCTAAACAACAAGGGATACACAACTATATCTTATTAAAACATTAAACAATGGACAATTCAAAGTGTCTATCTTGTTCATCCATCCATTGGACAATCATCAACCTCTTGTCCTTCCATCTGTCTGTTTCTCCATGTATGGCCCTTTAGGAGAATGGGTCAATGTGGAGAAGAGCCTTGTACCACTGCTTCCCATTCTCTATCCTCATACCCCAGCCTTGGGCATAAGGGCACCCCTGCTGCTTTGGAAGATACAGATATTCTCAGTGTGCTCCTTACAGTTTCTCAGGAGAGAAGCTGAATATCAGTTGTCTCTGACGGCACTGCTCACCAGTCTGTCTTTTATGACCTTCTCTCCCCGTGATCCATTTGTCTCCTCATCTACAGGGGCTTCAATTGGTAGGATTCCTTCCTGGCATCCGAGTCTCTGTGTCAAGATCTCAGGGTATCCCAGACTCCACCTATCTTTGCCAACTTCCTCCTAATGCACCTCAGTGGAATAAAATATCAGATGACTCTGCAGTGAAATTCCACAGCAAGCCATAGAAGGGCTCAGGGTGGCATAGCTCAGGGTCCCAGAGTCTCACTACTTTTGTGGGATCACTGCGTATGACCTGGTCCATGAGATCCAACTATCTCCTGTATGATCCTTGCTTGCCCAGAATAGGACCGGTCTTGTATCAAAATGACAGTCCCTGGAGCAGGCAATCAATAAACCGATGGAGCAAAGACTAATGACCCTGTGCTGTAGGAACGATGGTCATTCAGCCCAAAAGTAGATCATGGCTCTGAGCTTTGAGCACTGAGCTCTGCATCAGCCTCAGAGATTCGAGTCCCAGAGATTTTACTCCCCGCTGGAAGACCTTAGTCTAGCTATCAGCCTCTGTGTATCCCAAGTTTCCTCATCTAAGGACAAGAACATCTGTAACCCCGTGTTTTACTGGGGTTTAATTGGAAAATGCAATGATGGTCTGGCTGTTCCTGGCCCCAGGTATACCCAGAAACATCTCTATCCCTGTGCACCCCTCCCAAAACCTCTACCCTCTGTTTGTCATCTGCCTCCTTGGGCAGTTCCACAGAGCATCCCACATTGTTCTCCTGGAAAGGCCTTATTTTTTTTCCTCCCCCTCAGCAGTAAACTTGGGCTGTTGCAACTGACAAACAGTATAAAGTGATGAAGAAGGTGCTTGGGGCAAGCCGTGTTAGATTTGGAATGAGTCATAATAGTTTATAGCCAAGCAAATTAAACGGACCATGAACCTCACTAGGAAAAAAAAAAAAAAAAAAACCCTTTATATAATCCCACTTAGCGGCTGCAAAGGCTTCACAGTTAAGACCTCACCAGGCATGAAAGTAGAGCAGTCGCAAAGAGAACCTCGCTAAAATAATTAAGAGTTAGATAAACCCTGTGTGCTGTACATTCTTCACCTCATTTGATCCACGACTTCTAGCAAGTTAGCATATTACCCTTCACCTAACTGAAGGAGGCTGAACCTCAGAGAGGCTATTCGATTTACTCAAGGTCACACAGCTGATGAGGAGGAACTCCAGCATCCAAAGGCACTTTGTTGCTATTGTTATTGCTGGTACTGGGCATAAAATAATCTCATTTTTATATTAAATTTAGTTCTATCAATATTGAATATATAAACATTGATTTAGAATATTAAAAGTTCGGGCTGGAGAGATGACTTAGCTGTTAAGAGCTCTTGCTGTTCTTCTGAAAGCTCAGAGTTTTGTTACCAGCACCTACATCCGGTAGCTCACAATTGCCTGTAACTTCAATTCCTGGGGATATGATGCCAATTTCTGTCTCGCCTCATGGCACTGCTCAGGCGTAGTATATATAAATGAATGCAGGAGAATACACATTAATGAATAATTAATCAAGTTGACTATTAAATTAATTTAAAAGAGGGAAAAGGGACCGGTGAGATGATTGGCAGGTAAATGTGGACGCTGCCAAGCCGGACAACCTAAGTTAGATTTCTGGGACCCACGTGATATAATAGAACCAATTTCTCCAAGCTGACCTCTGATCTATGCCTGTGCACTGCTCGCCCAAACACAAATAAACAAGCAAATGCAATAAATCATAAGAAAAATAAACCTTTCAAACAAACAGTAACTAAAAGACTATGGAGTATAAAGTCACCTGACCATTCCCTTTGTACAATACCATCCTTCCATGGGTGGGGCCTTCACTCTTATTAGAGCTGCCCAGTGTTGAAGTAGATTCGCTTGTGTTATGTAACCAGGAAGGTGTGGGCAGAACCCAGGTCTCACCCTATCCCTTCAGCCCTTTATCTTTCTTACCAAGCATGTGGTTTGCTTGGGTATTGTTTTGGTTTGTGTTGCATTGTTTCTGTTTGCTGTAGTGGACCGGGGGAACTTCATGATAGGAAAGCACTCCACTGAGCCACACAATAGCTCTAGATTTGTGAAGACAAGGGTAATGCCAGAAACTGTGGCGTCGGCAACAACATCAACATCATCATCATCATCATCATCATCATCATCATCATCATCATCATTATCACCACCACCACCATCATCATCATCCCCTGAATCCAGGCAAGAGACATCTCCAAGCCCCAGGGAAGGACTTTGAGGTCATAGCTAAGTCATCCAGGTATGAGCCCACCAAGACAACTCAGGAGCTCTCTGTCTTCCCATCTCACTTGGGGTTCCTAAAGAATACCATTAAAGAAAACTAAAAGCAACAATAAACACCTGCAGGCCAGGTGTTAAAGATAAAGCTGGGAGACAGCTTCCATGACCAGGAGCCAGTATCTCCCACTTGCCCCCCAGGGCTGAAGCTACATGGGCAGCAAAGTACAGTGTGGAAGGTTGGGAGGCCTGAATGTGAAATTCCTGGGCTGTCACCAGACCATGATGTGAGTTTGGCTGGTCAGCTTATCCTAAGATACAGTTTTGCCAGCTGCAAAGCAGGGCTGTTTTCCATGCAGAACTATTAGAAGAAAGCGACCCGGTGCACAGGACATGACTATGTGTCTGAATCAGAGGACCCCTTCAAGATTTCAGAAGAGCTGAGAAAGGCTGGTTTTGGCATGAGGGCAAGTGTAGAGTCCCTTACCGGATCTCCAGGGGGACCTGGCTTTCCATCTCTGCCCTGCTTGCCTTCTTCCCCCTGAAAGATAAACTCAAATTGCTTATTAGGTTAGGGAAGATTAGCAAGAAAGAGGGACAGACACGAAGGCACCTCACGTACGTCTCTCTGTGTAGCAGCAGCCTCATGTTCAGTTAGCAGCACCCTGGTATCTCCCCAACCCCTAGAGTCTGAATGTCAGTTTCTGAGTCAGAACTTGACATCTGGAAATGCAGCCCATTCTCTTCCAACCCCTGGAGTCTGGAAGGGGGTTTCTGGACCAGGAATTGACATCCTGAAATGCAGGCCATTTTTGCAACTGTATCTTGATTTCTATTATTTATCAACACCAGCTGCCACTATGGTACTCCCTGTGGGCCTTCTTGATGAGTAAGTTGACAGGGCATGTGTAATAAGAAAGAAGAAATCATAGAGCAAAACACTTATCAGGGCTCCTAAGGCATTGTGGGGTGCAGGGAAAGAGGGTTGGGGTGGCTCGGTTCTAGAAAGCCCAGTGACTTACACTTCTCTTCACAAAAACCTGTGATTTTTCCTCTCTCGTCCCTCCAACCCAGCTTATCTCAGCTCTAGCTGAGGATAATATAACCTTGATGTTTATTTTATAGAAAAGTACATAGGGTCTCATAAGATACCAAAGATGTCAGAGGAGAGTGCAATCCCAGGGCCACCTGAATCCAAAAGAAAGGAGCAAAGCTGAGAGAGAAAAAAGAACTCAGTCAAGTAGGATTTAAATTCTACTTGCACCTCTGAGGCATAGAACCTTGGCCTCTTGGTGCCTCTTAACCTAAAAAGAAAGAATAAATGTGCCCTGCAGAGTCTCAGAAGTATCCATTTGCAATGCTCAGCAAAACCCTGGCACACTTACAGACAGCTGCTATAGAAAGTGTGCATTTTCTGCCCTTAGCCTGTAGTGCTTGGGCATGGAGGCTGCTGCTGCAAGCAATGATCAGAAATGCTTTTCACCTCTCTGGCCTACTGTCCCACTGCTTGCTTCATTGCTACCTGTTATGTTTTATGAATGCTGCTCTCAGCATTGCTATGTGAACTTCAAATAAATGAAAACTCGTGGATCCATCTCCTCTGCGGTGAGAAGCTCAGGGGACATGGAAGGAAGAGCAGGAGGACTGCGCCAGCCAGAGATTTGGGAACTCTACTGTAAAATTATACCTCCGGGAAATGACAAGGAAGCTTCACACATGATACCGCAACAGCACAGCAGCCTAAACAAGAGCCAGTGACACCAACAGACATACTAATGTGGAGGGAAGAAATCTCAGGGAATCCCTGCTAGACAAAGAACTACAGGAAACTAAGGAATGCTGGAAGAGAGAGAAGTGGTCTTCCCCAGGGATGGTGACCCAGACTATCAATACCAAATGGTCAGCTTTGAAATCATATACACACAAGCCAAGCAACACGAAATACACTCAGCACATTGTATTTATGTATTTATATGCTTATATATTTGTATATGTATATGTGTGTATGTATATACATATATACATATATATGTGTATACAAACACACACATACACACACACACACACACACACATATATATGAAGCAACAATTAGGGAAAAAGAGGATATGAATTTGAAAGTTAGTGGTGGGAGGGTATGAAGAGCTGTGGGAGAGAAAGAAGGAAAGGGGAAATGATGTACTTAAATTTGAATTAAAGATCTAAAGATTAAAAAGTTCAGCTCCATAGCTGTTTCTCCTACACACAGAGACCATGGGAAGGAGAGTCCAGAAAGCTGTACAGACAGTTTGATAGAGGCTATAAAAAAAAAAAGGACACCAGCAAACTCAGATTAAAGAAGGCAATGTCTGGGGGACTGCTAGTGTGACCTTTTGTCCCTGATGCAGTGACGTTACAGTGTTCAGGTGGAAGGGGTTAGGTATGGCCTCCTATGTAATTTAAGATATAAAATGGGGTTTCCCAAGACCAGAAAACTGTTTATTCAAAGCTGCTTGGATGGGCAGTTCCTAACTTTGTGAACCATGGCTTCTTCCCTTTGAGTACATATGGATACACTTGTGTCTGTACTGCAGGGTAAAGATTTGGAGAAACATCACAGATGCAGCAAGCAAGGAGATAGCCTTCAGTAAATAGAGATTCATTGTCTCACTTTCTTTTTCTTTTTCTTAGATATTTTCTTTATTTACATTTCAAATGCTATCCCGAAAGTTCTCTATCCCCCCCCCGCCCTGTCCCCTACCCACCCACTCCCACTACTTGGCCCTGGTGTTCCCCTGTACTGGGGCATATAAAGTTTGCAAGACCAAGGGGCCTCTCTTCCCAATGATGGCCGACTAGGCCATCTTCTGCTACATATGCAGCTAGAGACAGGAGCTCTGGGAGTACTGGTTAGTTCATATTGTTGTTCCACCTACAGGGTTGCAGCCCCCTTCAGCTCCTTGGGTACTTTCTCTAGCTCCTCGATTGGGGGGCCCTGTGTTCCATCCAATAGCTGACTGTGAACATCCACTTCTGTGTTTGCCAGGCACTGGCATAGCCTCACAAGAGACAGCTATATCAGGGTCCCTTCAGCAGAATCATTCTGGCATGTGCAATAGTGCCTGGGTTTGGTGACTGATGATTGGATGGATCCTCAGGTGGGGGTAGTCTCTGGATAGTCCATCTTTTTGTCTCAGTGTTGGTCCTCAGATGTTAGCGAGCTTTCTGGCTCTTGCACCCCTCATAGCAGGCAAAATGCATGGAAGGGGTTAAATTCTGCCCACTAGTAATACATGTATACAGTCACATCTCTCTGCATCTGCTTCAGCTTGCCACACCTTCCTCCTTAGCCCTGTCAACTTTCTCTGTAGACATACTTGACTTTGACTGATCCTGTTACCTCTCTCAGGAAGCTCCAAGAGTCTCTTTGGTCCAGCTTGGGTTGTCCATCCCTGAGTCCCTACAGTCAAGCATATAGCTTATTACATCTTGGTCTACACCAATGATTCCCCCTCTCTGATTTGTCTTTCCAGTCTACTGTAGAACTGAGACTTGGAATGTGTGGCTCAGGAGCTTGCTATCATTCAGCTGACACTCACTAGCCTTGTCACCCCACTTAGCCCAGATTGAGAAAGCATTAACTTGACACCATTAAAGAAGCTGGATGAAGAGGGATAGAGAAGCAGGGGATGTTCATGGCTGTGCCCTCAGTTCCATGATAGGGCTTTCAAAACCTGGTATTAAGTTTTTGTTTCATTTTAATTTTATTTTGACTAATGTGTGTGTGTATGTGTGTGTGTGTGTTTGTATCTTTTTGCCACATCTATATGAATACTCACATAAGTCAGAAGAAGGCATTGAATCCCCTAGAGTGACAGCTGGTTGTGAGCTTCTCAATGTGTTGGCAATTGAATTCATGTACTCTAGAACAGCTAGTATACTTCAGAGTTAAGTCATCTCCAAGCCACTGGTCTTAAGTCTAGTTCAAGTTCATACCTAACCTTGAGGTAGGTCATGCGCATGTCAGTACATGATGTCTGATGGTGTGGTTTAGTACTGAGTGGGATACATTCATGTGTGGAAGGTTCTTTGTGCACAGAAAACTATGATGAACTCCATGCACATTGGAGCCGGTGATACTCACTGTCCAAGTAGAAGGTAAAGGAAATGTCTGATAGGAACGAGGTGTCTTCCTTGATAGAGGAAGAAAAAGTAGCTGAAGTGATTGTACTGCTGGGGAGGGAGGTAAGAGAAATAGATAAGAATAAGCTGGAGAGGAAGGAAGGCTGCGTAATGTGGACTAGGGGAGAACCCATAACCTTATTATGACCTTTCTACAAAGGCCATAGGGAAGGGGGCCCACAGCTCTGCACAGAAAGAAGCCAGTGCAAGCCCAGTCTTGGTATAATAGTGACAACTGGCACTAGAAATGTAGTAATAAGATTATGGTTACACAGAAAGGGAAGACAAAGAAGGCTGGGTAAGTAGAGACAGCATGGGGAGTAAAATCTTTGACCTCAGTGTTAAAGATCAGACAAGAGAGGAGTGAGGAAGAACATTGGACAGCATGCTTATTTCTATGACTTCTGGCCTCTAGTTCTGTCCGATATTAATTATAATGGTGGGTACAAAACCCAAATTGGAGGTTTTCTTTAGTTGCCTTTACAAATTACTATTCATGCACGAGCTACACGACACACACGCTTCCAATACTGTAGTGTATATAAGTTCTATACTGCTACTTCAGATCTGTGAATATCAACAGGTTACACATGGTTTTCATGGCAACTGTCTAAGAGAGGCCTCCTCCATCTGTGGCCATGCCTGGTAGATAGTTGAGCAGGAAGGGACCTCGGAGAGCTATTCCCCCACTTGCACAGTTCTCTTATTACTCATTGCTCTATGGGGGCCTCAAGGCTGAACATAAGCAGATGCCCTCATCATAGAAACTGAAACATACAATACAATTCTCAACTATTTGTCCCCAATCTAATATATAGGAATTTCCTAACTATAGATACTGAATGGCAATACAAGGAGTAAGACTAGAGCCAGAGTGGAGATTCAGAAACAAAAGAAAGAGATTGGGAACTGACCATGGCTGAGAAGGAAACAGGAATGAATACCTGGGCTGAGACTGGCATTAAGAACAAAGGCTTCAACAATGGGTTGTAAATGCCTAGCAGGATCAATATACTAGGTCTGATCAGAGTCAGTAAATATAATAACAACAGATACATATATGTGTGTGCACATATATGATTACATACACACATTTATGATTACATACATACACATATATACATAATAAATCCAAGGAGGAGGAAACCAGAAGGCAAATTGAATTAGGGTATCGGTATATGACTCGGTAGTAATTTTCCTAGTATATATGTAACCCTAGGATCCATTCCCAGTACTCAAGACTTGTAAAGCATCACCCAGTAAAGAGAGTGACCAGAGGCTGTTCTGGGAAGACAAAGTGTACACAAAAATGATTCCTCAGAGGGAATCATTTGTGGCAGGAGAGATGACAATGTGTTCTAGAATCCAAAAGAAAATCAGCGTGGCTAGAATGAAGGAACAAGAGTGGGATACTGTGGGCAGTCAAGCAAAAGAGCTCATTCTCATGAGAGAAAGACTTACCAGACAGACAATTAGTATAAGCAGAGATCCCAGCCCTACTGGAGTCTATATTAACTTGCAGATCTGAGAGCAGCCATTTGTGTGAGGTCATTTTGTAGGATGTATCAAAAGCCTAGGCTATAATTACACTGTAACAATTAAACTCTACTCTAAGGTGTCATCCTAAAGGAATCAAACTACTCTTCATGTGAAACTGCCCACTGCATCATTTAATATGCAACAGAAAAATATCTCAGGTAATGTGGTATCCATTACATATTATATGCAAATTTTATAAATATGTAACAGCAGTGATGTAAGTAAATAAAAAACATTTATATACCCGTGTATGTAGGGATTCATGTAGAAGTGTGTATATTTGAGTAACTATACGAGAGAAAATAACTATTTAAATCAATAAGAAAGCACCAATTTTTAGCATAAAGGGGGATTAAGATGTGTTCCACTCAAGTTTAGATGTCCAGAATAATCACGTTAAAATGTATTTTTCTTCTAAATTTCTAAAATACCATAAGTTCGACTAGTGGCCAGACCTTGCTCTTACAATGCATTTTGTTGGAGGAAAGGGGAGAAAATTTTAAGACAGCATCTCCCTAGCCTTAAATCCTGCTTCACCTCCCTAGCGTTAGGATTATAGATGTGCACTACCACACATGGCCGAAATACATTTTTGGCTTACTTATTTTTCTGATGAGAAACCAGTTTCTTTAAAGTGGTACTTACTGGGATTCCTGGGATGCCAGATGGGCCTTGGGGACCAGGAGGGCCTTCTTTGCCCTGAAAGAGCCAAGATATTAGAAAACATCACAAAATCTTTGGTCAACTGGAAAGGAACATGATTAACATTTATTTCCAGCTTGTTCTGGAAATAAATCTTACAGGGACTTGTCTTGTGAGATGGGAGGAGCTTAGTTAAAGCTGGTGTAGACAGACATAGTCTACATTATAGAGACTCAAGGAATCCAACTTCAGATGGCTGTAGAAGATTTGGGGCATTAGAGTTCAAAAGCCATGACTCCAGATCCATCCCAACATCTGTCTCCTCCCATAGCATACATAGCCTAGGACTGTGGGGTGCCACACTTACAGAAACCAGCTCAAGTGAAAAGCTGACCCAGAGGCCTGTGTGATCCACGGTTTCATTGTGTTCACTGTGTATTTTCCCCAGAGATTCCCAAACCATTATCCAGAAAGCCACCAGTCATTATCCCCTCCATGAAAAACGTGTGCTATTTTTCAAAGTAATTTTTGCCAAATTGCATCAATTAGCACTTTGTTTGTTTCCCATCTTGTTCATGATGGGCATAGAGCTGCCACTGTTCTGATGCTCTGCTCAGCTTCCCATCACTCCACGTTCCTGCCATGAGTATGACGGGCTCTTGACGACTTTCTTACTCCCTCCCAGTGCCTTTGCAGGGCAATATTCTGCTGCCAGGCTTTAACGTTCTAATCACATAAAGAGATTATTTTTAAAGGGTTACTATTTTGTCCTCAAAATGTAAGTGAAAACAAACAAAAGTGTTTATTCCACATTTATACAGATTTTTACGAAAACGGTCCCATCAGGGGACCAAAACACATGTCTCTTATTAAGCTATATTTGTACTGCATATAAACAAAATGGCTGGTTTTTAGCCAATTCTAAACTATGAATAAGATACCCGCACCACGTGCTTACAGGGATTGTTTTACAGACTCTTGAGTCGGTGCAGAAGGGATCGTGCTTTACTTTTATCATTGTTTAAAACTTCAGCAAGGTATTCACACTTTTCATATGCATCGAAAAAGCTTCTTGTAGCTCTTAAAAACCATAGAATGTGATATGCTTTTGAGCTGAATTCAGTGTGCGGTGCACTGCGCAGCATTTACAGAATTATGTTGCAAGACGTTTAGGACTATCTGAACACACTGCCTCTCAGACCAATGCAAAAATGAATAAACCAGCAGAACTCAGCATCTGTCTTCTGCCCATGGCAGCATCTACTATGATGTGTGAGAATAGTGTGAATATCCACATTAGTAGGAAACATTTGTTCAGCTAACATGGGGAAATTTAGATGCTGATAATGGAGCATTCTGGATATCTTTCTGGATGCTCATTGTTCCAAAAACCTTACAATGGAAAAACAGTAATTCCAGAAAAGGGTCAACAATTTCTCATCCTCTGCTTGCTCTTGCAAATCAAGTTTTATTAGCAGAAATGCATATTCTATTAGCATATGGACTGTCTATGGCACATGTTGCCTTACAGGAGCTCAGCTGAGTAGGTACAACAGAGAACAGCACCTCACAATGTGTGAGCCATTTCCTGTTTGTTTCTTCATAGATTAATGTTTACTAAGCCTTGGGCTACATCATTCACGAGGCAAATTCAGGAGAAGACTCTGCCTCTTGACTCCCTGGCCATCATAAACACTTCTCCAATATTTTCAAAGCAGTTCACTTGTCAGAGAAAACACAGTAGACAGAAACTTTCTAACTAGCCTCCAGCTCCATATTCCAAAACAAAGAGCCAACCCCACCAATCTACCAGAGTATCCGGACCCAGTCTGCATCACAGAACCTCCCTGATCAATCCTTAGCACCACCAGAGCTGAATGCTCAAAAGGTGACACAGGACTTTCCCCCTTAAGTTTGCTTGTACAAATCACTTCAGGACTTTCCCCCTTAAGTTTGCTTGTATAAATCACTTGCTGCGGAAATGAACACACTTAAATATTTATTAAGCAACTAATTGAAATCAGGCAGAATGCAGAAAATAATGACTTTTCAAAATTAAGTCCTGGCTCTGAAACTACAAGTTCCTTGCTGTACAAATAGATAGCTATAAGACATCTATAAAAGATCAACGAAGATCTATCAATCCAAAATTCTCCACTCATAGTGCTTCAGAAGAGTTGTTATATCCTCAAAACATTTAGTAGCAAAGAGAGGCTATTTAGACATCATGTTTTGTTAATTATAAGAGGTGATATTTGGGGACTCAACATCATACTGCTGCTCTTCAAATAATGTCAAAACAATGGCATGTACTTAATATGTTTTAATTTAAAACAGTGAGAATAACTAGGATTGTATGAACTGTGTCCATCCATATTACCCAGCCAACATTGTTTCATGTAAGAGAACTTTGACCTTATCCCAGCTTAATATTTAAGATAATCTGTCAGGACTATGGGCAGCTCCAGCTGCTCCCGTAACTTACCAAGGGGTCCCATGATAGAATCAAAGTCTTATTTAATAGAGTTTAATTTGTAGCAATGTAATGATTTTACAACTGGGCGCAGTATCTTATTCTCCGCAGGCAAACAGTCCATTAGTTTTATTGGGAGAATCTTTTATAGTCTTAGAATCAATAAGAAGCTGCCTGCGGTGTTTTCTATCCTGGGATTTATGCATGGGTTGCTTCAAACGGATTGACCGCAGGATGATCCTACAAAGGGCCTTGGGGCCGTCAGTTATTCAATCTCAGTGCTCTATGGTGAGTTGGTGTGAAGCAGGAGAGAGAACAGCAAACTAATAGTCTTCAAATTGACTTAAGTCTCGAGCAGAACATTAATTTCCTGTGTGCCTTTGTCTACTGGGCACCACTTTCCCATGCTGGCCTAGAAGGATGTGGTGTTGCTAACTGTACCCTAGGGTCCCTTCTGTACGTGAGCTTGCCAGAATGACAAGAGCAAGGATGCGCCCTCACTCTCTCATGACTACCCTGCTGAGCTTCCTGTAAGCAGCTGTCGGCTCTGACTCTTCCATTAAAATGTCGACTGCTTCTCCACTCTCACTTTCCTCGTTTACAGAAGAGCTGAAATGATTCAAGACTTCTCTCACTTACAAGGCTGAAATGGCTGGAGGGAAGGAAGCCAGGTGGGATGAAGGGTAGTGACACATTGGATGTATCTTTAAATGTCATACACGAATTCAACCAGCACTAGGCCTTCCAACCTGTAGTTCAGCCTTTGCTTTATGGCACCTAAGCCAGGTGTGGTTCTAGAGGCTTTCTGCAGAGAAAAGAATCCTGAGTTTTAAGATAAAACCTTTGACTGTTAATCACAACAGCTATGATTTGGGGACTTTGACCAATGACCTTCCTTTCTGATGTTTTACCTTCTTCTGGAACAGTTGTGGTAACAGAGCTGTCTCCTGACTGATACACACAATTGAACATATCACAGCATAGCCTGGGCTTCTCCCACTCACCCTTGGCTGCTTAGAAAAGAAACTACTCTGACAGAGATAGACTGTATATTTAGAGCTTGTTTGCACTGGGGAATCACAGGTTACTAGACAACTCTATCAGAATCTCCATTTCCATGGTAAAGTAATAAGACATCTAGCAAAAGGCTTGCCTTATATTTTTCCTTCAGAAAAGCATGCCCTGAACAGAACCCGAGGAATGTGGGGACTCACAACTGGAGAGGTAGTAAACAAAATAGATAAACATTAAGGTCAACTGAAGTATGATTCTGTCTTACACAGCACTTACCGGAGGCCCTTGAGGTCCTGGTGGCCCTGCGGCACCGGCATTTCCGTCTGCTCCCTACAAAAAAACACAAGGCAGAAGACCAGTTCCAAGTGTAATCAGATCGAAGCTAGAGAGGCAGCTGTGTTTCAGGAAGGGGCAAAGCACTGGCCAGCCAGTAACCCTTAAGACAACAGAAAAGCTTCACACTTGTAAGAGACTTCCCAGCTATTGCTATAAGAGAACATACTGGGACACAGACCAATAACTGAACACCTGGGTCTATCTTCTTGGAGAATAGGGAGAGGATCACTAGTGTCAACCTATGGATGAAGACAGATATAGGCAAACAGATGGAAGAAAAGGTCCAAAGAAATAAGGAAGCAGTGTAGGGTAAGCTGAAGGCATTCATCTATAACACTGCTTTGGGAGAGATAGGGGGTTTCCTTCTGCCTACATCTTTGTCCCCATGCCCACAGGCTCAATCTAGGCATTAGATTCTCAGACAGATATTTGCTACCTATAAGACTGAGAAGTTTAAGCAGTGGCCCCTCACAAACCACAGTAACAGCCCTCCCCCTCCCCCCTCCCCCCTCCCCCACCCCCAGCCGCTTTTGCCATAGCATATGCTAATGTCAGGTATCCTAGGATTTGTTGACTTTAAATTTGTTTATTGTCTACATTCCTCTTTTCTCAATCATTCCTGTATCACAAACTCCATGACTTCTTCTCTTCTTCTTAAGAAGCTCCTGGAATATACTGGATATTCAGCCAAATTTTTGAATAATCAGTTGGGAGTAGAGGCAGAACCAGCTAGGGGATGAAGGGAGCAGTATTCTTTTTTTTAAAATTAATCTTTCATATGTAACATCCTATCTGCAGTTTCCCTTCCCTCCCCTCCATCCCCTCCCATAAGTCTTTCCACCTACCTACCTCCTCCGTCCCCCAGATCCACCTTCATGTCTGCCTCCCCTCAGAAAAGAACAGGCTTTCAAAGCACATCAACCAAACACAGCATAATAAGCTACAGTAAGACCAGGCAACATACCATCACATCAAGGCTGGAGAAAGGAATCCAGTAGGAGGCATAGGGTCCCACAAGGAGGCAAAAGAGTCAGAAACTTCCCCACTCCCACTGTTAGGAATTCCACAAGGACACCATGCTATACAACCAGAACATATATGTAGAGGACCTAAGTCATACCCTTATAGGCTCCCTGATCTCTCCAAGCCCCAATGAGTCCTCGTCAGTTGATTCTGTGGGGCATGTTTTGTGGTATCCCTGACCTCCCTAGTTCCTCTAATTCTTCCTCTTCTTCCTCTGCAGGACTCTCTGAGCTCCACCTAATATTTGGCTATGGGTCTCTGCATGGGGAGTAGTAGTTCTTTATGTGAATTTATATACTTGCCACTTGCTGCATGTGATCCACAAGCTTAGTTTCTTTCTCTGTGAAAGTAGGGAAATTGCCTACACCCTAAGAAGATGAGGAATGTTTGGGAAGACTCAGAAAAAAGTGCTTAGTACAAGACCGAGGGATTGGCTCAGCCAATCAGAATTCTGGGTGTGTATCCTGCATCTCTACTCTGCAATCCAGGGCAGGTTACTTTGTCCTTCTACATCCCAGCTCCTTTGTAAAATGAAGACCAAAAGGAGCAACAATGACATGTGGGTTGCTGAATGGATTGAAAAAAGGCAATGCACATAAAGAACTAGCCATCACCAAAAACATCCCAAGGACAATGCACAGTGGGCCATCTAATATGATATGTTTATTATCTAATATCATATGCCTATCATTCATCCAAGGAGCAGCCATAGTAGTGATAGACTAATCATGGAAGCATGAACAATCGGGTTCTCACAGAACTTCATTGATAACTATTTGGTGGCCTTTGATTGATTTAAATGAATTGATTGAGTGATTTTCTTTTTGTAGGTGCTAACCATGCTATAGGTATAGAGAAGTAACTATAACATAGCCTTGTATCTCAGAGAAACTGGATGTTGTAAATACAGCTGGTTTCCTAGGGGTTGCAAGTTCTTAGGATGGGATGCTGTTTGATTTGCCTACATCTCTTAGACTAGATAAGAAGCAAGGTAATATTCATGAACTATAGAGATATCAGTAATATTTAAACAAATAGCCTGAGAGGTTCTAGGTGAAATTACACATGCAACCCAAAACTACCAAAATAATGTAGCTTCTATCTCAAATCTGAATTTTTCTACACAAATTTGGCAAAAGTTTCTTCCCCCACACCCCAGACTTTGTGGAGTTGGAATCAAAAGCACAGAAGCCAAGTGGTAAAGGTTTTATCTGGTGGAAAGACACTGATTGAGAGGAGAAAATAAACAATGAAAGAGCTGTGTGGGCTTGGAGTCTAGATCATGGAATACTTGGACAGGACCTGCCAAATAATAAGCATGTATGCATAATTGTCCATCCTGGTTACTTCTCTCTTCTTGAGTTGCTTCTGTGGGATGAGCCACTGAATCTAGGGGCTGACTCACCACCTAAGCTCTAGCATAGCAACAGAAGAAGCTCAGTAAGCATCAATTTAAGCTGAAAGCATCCCTCAACTGGAAACAGACACAGTAGCTGCTGAGTGCAATTGCCTCTATGTCTCAGACTCACCATTACACATGAGACTCCAAAGCAAGGACCTGTGCCTTACGGTTGTTATGGTCTTAAGGAGACCTAAATTATTGCAATTTCTGGCAAAAAGATATTAGAGCCATGTTCTAGTTTTGTAACCATCAGGATAAAGGGGGGAAAAAGGTCTGACCCTCAGCTGAAGGAATGCATTTGGAAGTTAAGACTATCATGACAAGACATTATTCACCAATGAACTGATTTTTAATAAAGCCATCTGTCTCTCATATGTTCCTCTTTGATTAGCATGGGTGCCTGTCCCAAGTATATACTGGAGTCCCACCTTTGTCAGGATTTTCTTTGCTTAATTTTTTGGATCTAACAATAAAATAGGTGTGCTAGTTATTTTATTTATTTGTTCAGTTTGACACAAGCTGAAGTTTTCTTAAAACTCTACCATATTAGATTATATGCATGCCTGTGTAATAATTTCTTTACTAATGGTCATTATGAGAGGGCCCAGCCCACTCAGAACAGTGTTGTCCCAAGAAAAGTGGACCTAGGTGCTATAAGAAAGCAGTGTGAGCAGGCTATAGACAGTAAGTCAGAAATAAGAATTCTTCCATGGTCTTTCCATCAGATCTTGCTTCCATGTCCCTGCCTTGAGTTCCTGCTCTGCCTTCCCTCAGTGATGGAATGTGAACCAAACAGTCCTTCATTCTCCTTGCTGCTTCTGGTCATGGTGTTTTATCACAGCAAAAGAACACTTATTAGGACAATATGCAAATAGAATGCATCATAATTTAATAAGTAAAATTGTAAGTCTTTAAAGAATTTAAGAATTCTAGGCAGTAGTTCAATGGCAACAAATTAATCCGCCCCTTATCATTTCCCCCACAAAAGCACCTAGCAGAACAAGATCGGTAGGAATTGAAGCTGAGGGATTACAAAAGCTGTTGAAATCAGAAGTGGGGATATTGTTGATGTCAAAGATTTAAAGTGGACTTTTCATTCTTTGAAATGACTAATGAACTCAGTGTAGAGGTCCACTGTGAAGAACCAACTGCTGTTTTAAGTTCTTACATGGCTTCATTAAACAAATACAGTTTTTAACGTTTGATTTATTTCAATCACTTAATACAACTGGAAATCAATGAGTTGCTGCTTAAAAAGGCAAAGCACGGCTGAGGAGATGGTCCCATGCTTAGAAGTAATTTCTGCTCTTGCAAATCTTTTAAAAAGTGTAAAAGAACAAAGCAAGCTTAATTTCCTAACTTTAGCTTCATAATCCAAACTGACTCTCTTTTTCACAATTTATCTTAAAATCCTGTTTTCTGTTTGGTACAGGTTCTTTTTCTGTGGGCTTTGGGTCATTTGGAGTGGCCTTGTTTGCATGGTCTGAGAGAATCACAGAGAATCCATGGAAATCTCTGAGGTCCTGGGCTCAGCAGGGACAGTAATTGCCACTGCTTGTTGTCATGGCTACCTTCAATGAATCTAGGAACTGCAGCGGTACTTGACTCCAAGCAGAGAAACAACATGACTAATCTGTGTGTACAGAATGGTGTTGAGCCTCTGTGTCAAGGCCTTGGCCACAGCTACTACAAGAGAAAAAAAAAAAAAGTATTTTCTTAAGTGGTACAATAAATTGGATATTTTAGTTATCAAAAATGCCAGAGAATAATCATTAGTGGTTAAAAAGAATAATAGAGACCGGGCGTGGTGGCGCACGCCTTTAATCCCAGCACTCGGGAGGCAGAGGCAGGCGGATTTCTGAGTTCAAGGCCGGCCTGGTCTACAAAGTGAGTTCCAGGACAGCCAGGGTTACACAGAGAAACCCTGTCTCGAAAAAAAAGAAGAAGAAGAAGAAGACGAAGAATAGAATAATACTGAACAATAATTTGCAATTATTAGCTATTGATTGCAGAACATTGGGGAGAATCTGGGTTTGTATCGGCATTTTCAAGTTCAATATAAAGGAGTTCTTTCTTTTTTTTTATAAGCTCAGAAGGATTGCCTGGTGATGTGCTTGCTGTTGATTCATTTCTATTCCTGCAAGTAAGCCTACAGGTAATTGTACAATCATATAAAGGAGCTCTTAATGGGACATCCTAACCTTGAAACACTGGCTTCAATTTGTGCCAGGGACCCTCAGGCACAAGAACAGCCACCCAGATCCCTCGATATTCATCCCATTCACATCCTTCTTATCGTTGGGTTCTTTAAGGGTAAATCCATCCCTTCAAGTAAGATAGGTCCAGTGTGATACAATGTCCATGGATCAAGGACACATTCCTTGAAAGCCCAAACCAAGAAATGAAGGCCATTAGTCTACTTACTGGTGGCCCAGGATTCCCTGGTGGGCCCATGAAGCCTGGAACTCCAGGGTGACCCTAGGAAGACACAGGAGATAATTCTTTAAAAGTGACTCATAAAAAAAAAAAAAAAAAAAAAAAAAAAAAAAAAAGTTTTCTGCTTGAAACAAATAACCAATCCAGAATCTGCCTCCTAAGCCCAGTGACAAATATGGTTGAAATCTCTGGCCGCAGAAGGTCTCTTTTTCATGTAACTTTAATCACTGTAAAGCAAGTGCCTTATGATATTTACAAAAATGAATATGTCTTGGAAGAGCATTTGCTTCAAAATCATTGAGGCGAGGGAAGGGCACATGGTAGTGTCTTAAGATGCAGATAAAAATGAGAGGTATGGTATATTAAAGCTCTTACATGTAAATGGAACAGGAAAAATATTTTTATTATACTTCCATTCTTGCAGATATACATATAGTGTCCCACTAAAGAAGAACTAAAAGAAAATTAAATGGGCATGCATATTTACACAGAGTTATCACTTCTGCAAGGCTTGGTTCCAGGATATCTTCCCAAGAACATCAGAATCCAAGGGCACTTCAAGGCCCTTGTACAGAATGATCTGTGTCTCGTTCACACCTGTTCGCATACTTTAAACTATCTCTAGAATGCCTGCAATACTTACTGCAATGAAATACTAAAGAAAGAGTTGTTATCACATAAGGAAAACTCCTAAAAAATATTTTCAGTCATGGTTTATTCTATGGCTACCAAGGCCAAAGATATAAAGAACTAATTCATTCCATATTCTCTGTCTCAATCTCCCTCCCTCCCTCCCTCCCCCATGTGTATGTGAGTGTGTGTGTGTTCATGTACTCATGTACATATATGAGCATGCATGCACAGACCAATGATCAGTTCCCAGTACTATTCCTTAGGTGCCATCCCCCTTAAGTTTTTGATATGAGATTCTCATTGCCCTGGGATTTCTCAAGTAGACCACACAGACTAGCAAGAAAATCCCAAGGATCCCATCTGCGCTATGCTAGTGCTAGGATTACAAGTGCAGGTCACCACTGGTGAACTTGTTAATTTTTTCTTTACTTGGAAGTGGCCGAGGATGCAGATAAAAACAAGAAAGATGACATCTTAAACCTCTTTTATCTAAATGGAACACGAAAATGATCTTTTTATACTCCCAACCTTGCAGAAATGCCTATAGCATCCCACTAAAGAAGAAAGTAAAGAAAGTAAGAATCAAACTCATACCTCATCTGTGCCTCCTTAACAGAATAAGCTAGGAATAATTTAATTATGACATCAATATTTTGATAATATTACAGAAATATTCTATTTCCCCATGTGGAGTTTCCTGTGGGTTACAGAATGAGCTCTTCACTCTTGGTAATGGAATATTTAGCATCTAACATTTAGTCTAGTACAACAAACTTAAAATACAGAACAATGCCAAAGAAATTCTTTCTCTCTCTTCCCCTTCAAAACCTTCCACTGGAAAGCACAAACAATACTCCGCGCAAGGCATAAAGTGTTTGCTGCTCACATGCAACCCATTGCATGGTAACCCAGATGCCTTTTGCTTTGCCAAATGCAGGGGAGCAAACCTTAAGCACAGCTCTCATGCAGCTGGCTGCATAAGGACCACTGCCGCTCAGTGGTGCACCCGGCACTCACTTGCATCAATAAGCCCTGAGGTCAGGATCCACCCTTGCTCATTTTGTATCTCAGATTCTGGAGCAGTGCTAGGTAGGGAATTTGTTACTGTGAGCACTGGGGCTAGATGCAGACCAATGTGAAAGCAGAAGGGGAGGGTTAGTAAAGGGCAAGAAAGGGAAGGAAGGGGTAATAACAGAAGGGGAGACAATCTACAACAGCGACTGCGAAAGCACTAAGGCTGTGCAGAATCGGCTAGCGCTACTAGCTGGAGAACATTAAGGAAGCAGTACTCCGGATTCACAAAAGGAACAGAGTTTTGGTACTGATGCCATCTTCCTATGTGTTAGGAGAGGGATCCAGCTACCTGAGGAGGCACTGATTGGTTCAAGGAGTGCTATAAAAACATTTCAAATACTACCATGAAGGTATAAAGAAGAGCTCAAGAAGTGGTGGGAGGGATAAAGGGGTGTTACCTAGAGAATGATAAAAGCTTTCACAAGGGAGAAGCAATCAGGAAGAGACGGGGAAGAAAATGGAAGGATGCAGGCTCCTCGGACAAGTGGGAGATGGGACAGGATGAGGGTAAGCAGAGAGGTCAAGATAGAAAACAGGAAAGCAAGATTCACCATTCCTCTGCAGGCACAGAAGAGGCAAGGGTGGCGTCAGAAGCAGTGAATGGATACTCTGAGTGGGGCCCTTCTTACAGGGTGACCTTCTTCATGACAGAAGTTAACCTTACCTGTTCGCCTTTCTGTCCCACCTCACCCTCTGCACCACGCTCTCCTTGGCTTCCCTGGGAAGGAAAACAAAGGCAAGTCAAGCCACAGAAAACTTCATTGGAACTAACACTGTAAACATAAAAGTACGCTTTAGCGTGCTTTTATCAGTTCTTCAAACTCTTTATCAACTCATTGCTGCCAACCATGGTGACAGTAGACAGTAGCAAGCCCTGCTCGAAAGATTGCTGGTAAAACAAAAATTTTTTAGTTGAGTTTCAGGTCCCTCGGGGGAGCACAAGAAAACAAAGAAAGCCGAGAAGAATGCAGTTCTGAGCCTGGTATGCCATGCCCCTCCTGAATCTGAACGCAGTGATGCACGGAAGATAGTGCAGAAGGATGCAAAATGGTCCTCTGTGAGATTTGTAGCCATGGTGAGAAGTGGGTCAGACGGTCCAGAGCATCAAGAGGAAAGTGAGGTCTTCCAGGGACTCGAGACAGAGGCAGAAACGAGCATCAGGAGGGCTTGAAGAGCAGATGTGTAAGAAGGGTAGGACTGAGATCTTATAGGCTTTTCCTCGTCCACTTTGACAGGTTCATTGCTGTCTGCCTTGATCAGTTCATGTTTGGCAGCCATGTCTGTATTTTAAAAAATGTTTTGAGATAGAATTTCATAATGCCCAAACTGATCTGAAGGTCATATATAGTTAAGGACAGCCTTGAACTCCTAATTCTTCAACCCCCCACAAGTGCTGGCATATGGATGTGGCCACTTCATTCAGTTTATTTAACATGTCTTTTGCTTTGGGGATTTGGTATATTGGGTCTTTTTGGGTTTTGTTTGTATGTTTGTTTTGTTCTGGTTTGTTTTTTGTTGCTGTTGTTTTGTTTTGGGTTGGTTGGCTTTGTTTGGTTTTTTAGACAGTTTCTTAAACTATACTCCAGGCTGTCCTACAACTATCTAGCCTGATTTGACCTTAAACTCAGAGTGATGCATCCGCATTGCATCATGACTACTGGGAATACAGGTGTTAGCCACCACACATGGCTTTTGGTTTAGTAGATTTTGTTTTTCTAAGACAGAGTTTTATGCTGTAAGAAAGGCTGGCCTGAAACTCACTCTGTAGCCTAGCCTGGGCTCAAACTTGTATCACCACTCCTGCCTCAGTCTCCCAAGTGCTAAGGTTGCTGAAGTAAGCCACTACATTAGAGTGTACTTACTGGATTAACAACTGCATTTCACCAAACAGCAACATTTCCATTTCTTTAAAATAACCTCCTGGGCTATGAAGAGTCCTCAGCAGTGAATCAGTCTGGCACTGGTTTCTTTCCCATCCCTCTTCA
Source organism: Mus pahari (assembly GCF_900095145.1). Lineage (NCBI taxonomy): Eukaryota > Metazoa > Chordata > Mammalia > Rodentia > Muridae > Mus > Mus pahari. Next base: position 37,010,471 of record NC_034606.1, read on the forward strand.
TCTCTGCATACCCCTGCCTAGCTCTCAGTCTGTCCATCTAAAAGGATTAGGGGTGGGGGAGGTCAATGTAAGAGAGTCCAGAGCCCAGCAGTTTTCTCATGAGATGTGGAATCCAGCTCTCTTTCCGTTCAGCTTATTCTAGCAAGCAGCAGCTCATTGATGTCATGGCTGATGGCTAATGACACTCTATCCCACAGTCCCTATACTGTGCTATGAATCATTGCTTATAAAGCGCTAGGTGTCATTGTTTACAGGAAAGAAGAAAATAGTTCACAGGAAAAAACTGATTCCATCATCTTTACATGCTGTTATATCTAAGTGCCTAAAGTTGGCATTCTGTCTGCACCCACTTTATAATCAAAGCAGTGTCACAGAGCTTCACACTGCCTCGCTGACATTCAGGGACAATTGGCCTTAAAGGTAAATGTATTCCTTTCAAATCCCAGTCTTCAGTCTAGCTGTAGAGTGGTTTCAACATTCAGCTGGCGACAATGAAAATGCCAGCAGCTCAGGATCCCCATAGTTGTCCCTGTCTCCGTGCCCACTACAGACAAAGATTTGCACAAACACAGCCACCTCCAAACATGACTCATTTCCTTCCAGGAAGGGATCTGACATTTCTGGAGTCCCTGCCCCATTAGGCATTCAGTTAGGGCTTTAAAAGACCCTGTTACATGTAACTTTTTGGCTCTAAGCTGAGCTCATGGCTAAGTGTATAAAATGTCTAAGACATCTGCCTTAGTCATTGACCTTGGTCTTTGCAGACTGATAAGAAACCTGGGCTAAGAACAGCGGCACCAGCTGTAACCCCCACACTTGGGCAGGGAGGGCAGGAGGTGAAGGAATTCAAGGTACTTTTCATTACATAGTGAGTTCTAGAAGAGTCTAGGTAGTGTGAGATTTTGAAAAAAAAAATTTTTTTAAATCAATCAATAATTAGGTTTAATCAGTCACCTAAGGTCACAGAACATGAAGAGTAGGGACTCATTCTGTCTGATTATCAAATATCTCAGTAACTTCTTTCCAACCAAGTCATTTTCCTGACTCTTTCCTGGGGCTATGATGCCTGGTTTGGGTGGTTTAGGATTTCCTTCAATTCGATGATAGTAGAGAAGGCAGATCAACCACGTTAACAGCAGGTGAGATACATGGTTGGACACTGGAAATTCCACAAACAAAAGGCAGATCTAAATCCCATCTCCTCAGGGCTTTTATCCTTGCAAAGCTACAGGACCACTTTACTAGCTCAGTTCTCTTTAGATGGTTATTAAATACCCTTCACAAAGGTTTCATTCTTGCTTCTCAACTCAGCCCTATACAAAGAACCTGATTCCTTAGAATAAATTAAATAAATAAATAAATAAATAAATAAATAAATAAATAAATAGCAAGGAACTATATCACTCCACATCCATAGTTCTTTACTTTTATGTAGTTGCAACCAAACACCTGACAGAAAGAGATGAATTATTTATTTTGGCTCATATTTTCAGAGGTATCAATCATAATGGTAAGAGCAGCATGAGGGAGGAGAAACATGCCTATCAGAGAAGCCGTGAAGTAGAGAATGGGGCTATAGGAAAGATCCAGGGCAAGGCATACTCCAAGGGCCTGATAACCTGCTTTCCACTGCTGTGTTTTATCACAGCAATAGAAAAGTAACTAATATACAAATATTCTGCCTATTCATTGCCAGGAACTCAATTAAAGCCTTTCTCAGAACCTAGTGATCATCTCTCTCTGGAATTTAATAAACACGGGGGGGGGGCGGGAGGAGACTAACATAGGCAGCTGTCTGGATCATAAGAACAAAACCACCCCCTGTGATAAAGACTGGAGATGCTTGTGTAAGCCACCTAGCGTACTGATGATCCCACAGGTACGTAGCCCATTTGGAATGAATATGGTTGGTGAATGGGGGTGACATGTCCTCTGTCTTAGTACTGAATAGCACTTCCTGAGACACATAGGCATGCTGAATCCAACCCTACAGACTGGCTACCTAAGGCTGAAGTCGTTCTGAGTCTCCAGCCTCCTACCCAGGCTGCGGTGTACACTGTATTCTGAATCAGCATTCAGATGATGATAAGATTGTTTCTTTTTCTACCTTTGCAGAGAAGTTTCTTAGGTTGGAGGGAGGCATTGATTTGCTTTTAAATGTAATTTTAAATTAATATAATAATTTGGAAAAACAGGTACCATTTTGTTCACGTTTCCATTATTTAGAGTCTGCCTTTGTGCTTTGTCCTTTGTAAGTCAAAGCCGCTGGATCTCCT
>NC_034606.1:37012763-37018929 GCF_900095145.1 Mus pahari
GGGGGGGTGGGGGGTGGGGGGTGGGGCGTGAACTCTGCCAGCAAATAAGCCTTCGCTTCTTTCATATGAGGCCCAGCTTTGTCCTGCCTAGAAACTCTCCCCCATGACGCATGGCAAATCCTGCTTAATCCCTCAGTGCACCTAAAATGCACCTCCTTGGGAGGTATCACTGGCTACCTCTTGTCCCACTGACAATGGTTTCTTTAAATTCCTCTACTCCCCTCCAGATTTTTGTCATGCTTGTTATTAAGCCCAATGACCTATGCGCCACGAGGACCACCATCAGTCATGCGTATTAAATGCTTCCTACCTGCTGGGGTTTAAAAATGTCCTTTTGTTTGGTTCTTAAGACATTGTTCACTGCTTAGGTTTTTCAACTAGAGTTCCAATCATGGTTTGGGTTACTAAAATGCAGGAGCAAAACCACCTGTCCCGTCGGCATCTTTAAATAACAAACTGAAAAGACACAGAGAAGCTGACAAAATGTCCAATTAATGTAATTAGTAAGTGAATTCAGGTAACAGAAGGCAGGGGAGTCTGGGGAGGTACCAGCTTCTAAAGTCAAGCCGATGTCTGCCAATTTAAGAGCCTCCAGCCACACTATCTTCTCTGTGTGCTCCCATCAAAAGAATGCCCTATGTCGGAGTTCTCCCTGTCCTACTTGACTTGGAAGGATGAGGTTAAATGAAACATGTTGCGATACTCCCCAGGACTGTGCAAGTGTGAGTGGAAGATGTGGCAGTTTATCAAGACAGCACGGAGCAAATGGCCCTGGTGACCTCTGAAGGATGAGACTCTTAGATACTAGCTGTCAAAAGAAACAGCAGTATTACCTTGGAATCAACTAGAACTTTTCGGAGTGCATGGCTGCTCTCTAGGGTATCTCTAGATCCACGTTAGGGTCCCATTAGACCCATGACCTGTTTGAGGATGTGAACTGAGCAGCAAATAAAATCCTTTTCAGAGGCAGCTGTTAAACCATCATCATTACCAAGCAAGAGAAGCTCTTACAGCTAAATGCAGAAACACATGTTCCCAGGGTTATCACCATGACTGTCATTTTTTTCCCCTGTTCTTCCTTTACAAGGTTGGCAAACATCACAGCACACAGTCCCTCGGCCTTGCCCCTATAGTTTCTAAAACCAGGATGGAAGCTCTGAAACTACTCATGGTACTAAGCTCCGCAGCTCCACCTCCACCTTTTGCAGACAGACTCAACATAGAGGCATGCAGGATGAATCACAGGAAATGCTTGCCAGATACTGAGTCACAGTTGCAAACCAAGGAGCCAGGCCTTCTTGGCAACGCAGGGAGAGCAGAGAACACTCAAAGTCCTCAGTGACCAAAGGGTGCTAACAGTGGTCATTGCTTCTTTGTCCAGCGGAACATTATCTGCTGACAATATCATCTTTGTGCTCAGAAATTTTGCAAAGATAATGTTTGGTGGGCAAGGATACCCAAGGAAGAAACAAGTCTGTTTTCTGGAAAGTGCTATGTGTTAGCATTCTGTCTAAGCTCCACCCCACACTTACCTGGCAACAGCCAGGTATGCTTCTCTCCACAGTTACCTGGCAACTGCCAGGTTGGCCTGACCCACTATAAAAGGGGCTGCTTGCCCCCTCCTTGCTCTCTTGATCTCTTGTTCTCTTGCCCTCTTGGGCTCTTTCCTTCCTTCCTCTCTTCTCCATTCCCTTCTCCATCTCTCCAGTGTACTCATGGCCATGGCTATGGCTGCCCTCTTTTCTTTTCTACTTTCTCTCCCTCTCTGCCTTTCTCTGTCTCTATTACCCCCTTAACTCCCCTCATAACTCATGCTCTGAATAAACTCTATTCTATACTATACCATCATATGGCTAGTCCCTCAGGGGAAAGGGATAGTTTGGCATAGGCCCGCCAAGGTACCCCCTTCCCCCATATCTGACTACCCCTCCATAGAACCTTTCTCTCTTTATCTTTTTATAAACAGATCACCATGAGACAAGTGAAAAGCAGAGAAACTGGACACCAAGAACCAAGACAACAACCTGTGAGTTCTCAAAGGAGGCATCAAGTCCTCCATCAGTCACTCATCAACAGTGCTTGGTGACAAGGATAAGTTTTCATCCCAGTAGTCTTGCTGCAGGCTACAAAGAAGGAGTAGGATTCTCCAATGGGAGCTGTTCTAGGTGCTGGTGCTGGTGTTCTTAGAGTAGCTAGAAGTATGGTGAACTATGGACTCGTAAGTCAGCTTCAGCTGTGTTATCTTCAGCCTTGATTTCTGGCATCTTGTCTTCCTAAACTCTAGTTTCCTTATCTGTAAAATGAAACACTTTCCCCCACAGTATCGCGTTCAGTATTATAGGAGGCCATATCACGTAGGCGATAGCCTTGCCCTTAGAACACTTCTATTGTAGGGCTTGACTCTGAGCCCCAAAGACTTTTCAAGATTACCACCAGTTATCTACTGGAGGAACAAGAGCCCTGGCTTTCCAACACAGCACTTTGTTCTTTTTCTGGCCATAGCTCTTTCAAAATATTTAAGGAACACCCTCCCTTGGAGTGAATAATAAGAGAACAGGAATGGATACACCATCCCAAAGCATGAGTGCTTCCTGCTGGGTAGAGATGACAGAGAAATTGTCCGTTTCCAATGCAGGGCTTGATTGATTCACTTTTGTTTCTCTAGATAAAGGCGGCTTCTTGTCAGAGGCTCAGGCTGGCAGACAGCACAATGGCAGGCAGCAAAGGTCAACTAAGAAACAGCTGACATCATTTCTCGGAGTTCTCCAGGGAAACGCATGAGCCTTCTTTGCAGAAGCAGAGAGGGAGCCTTATGTGCATTAAGCAGTAGCTCATTCAGTGATGTGACTTTATTGGTACTGTTCAATGTAAAACTGCCCTTGACAAAATCTCCAGGTCTATGTTCAAGGAAAACAAATAATGTCAGTTTTTGGAGCCAAATTCTTTAACTGCATCAAAAACATCTAAATCTTGACCAAGTATACGTATGGATCACAAACACTCAGCATTTGAACCTGCCTGGCAGGGCCTAAGGGACCTAGATAGTTCTTCTCATGACCCATCCTCTGGTTATGGTCAGACCGCCTATGTTTATCTTGTTTGGTTTATTGCTTTGTGATTGTAGTAATATGCAGTTCTGGGAGTTCTGGCTGTTCATGCAGAGGACCTGGACTCAACTTGCAGTACTTAAATGACAGCTTACAACTATCTGTATCTCTAGGTCCAGAGGGTCTAGTGACCTCTTCTAGGCTTGCCAGGTACTTCATATATGTGGTGTACTTACTTACACCCAGGTAAATAGTTATATAAACAAAATAAACATTAATCAAACATAAGACAACACCATACTGAAGGGCTGGGTCTGAGGCAACACAAACATTCACCTCTGAAATTTTTGTTTTACATTTATTCATTCATCTATTTTGAGGGGGGGTCACACACCACAGTGAATTGTGGTGTCCAGGCTACGACTTTCAGGAGTCAGGAGTCTCCTTCTACCATACGGATTCCAAGAATCAAACTCAGGACACCAAGCTAGGCAGCAAGCACTTTTACTAACTAAAGTCATCTCACCAAGCAATTTGATAAAAAATAATTAGTACCCAAGATTAAAGCACATTCCAAAGAAATATTCTAAAAATCTAAAATCAATTGAGAGAATCCAAAATGAAGAGACTTTCAAAATGTAACCCGAGAGGGCTTCGGACTACCTGGGACTAGCCAAAAGGATATGAGGACAGTCAGTTATGTACGGGTTGGACTTGCCTTTGTTTTAATTGTTTATGTCTTTTGGTTTTTGTTTGTTTGTTTTTTTTTCATATTCATCTCAAATTTCCCAATGGTATTGCAGTAAAATGATTTTTTATATCTTCATTACTGAAGTTTCTGGCCACCTCTAAGATTTTATATGTACCATCTTTCTGGTCCTTCCACAGGCTGTGACCTCAGGGGATGAAAGAACAGTAAACAGACTGAGAGTCTGTAAGTTACCAAGTACTGATGACAGCATTTTACCTTCAGTGGTCATGGTGACACTGAGGAGTTTAATGACACTTCCTGTGCATTAAAAAACAGGAAGGCAGAGAAGTTAAGAAACTTTCCAAAGGTCATAAGCCAAGAGTCCAAGGCCATGTCTCGCCCCTGGCCTCAAATCCCCGTGATCCACACTATTAGAAGAGTGACACTCCAAACAGACAGTACACAGGAAGAGATACAAAGAACCAATCCTCCCTCACTCTTAACACAGAGGCCACAGAGACCAGAGAGGACTCACTATCGAGCATCAAGGGGGACAAGAGTGAGAAGTAAGTCTATCTGCCATGATCCAACCCAGCTCTGTGCATTCTCATCTTATAGCTGAATGCTACACCAACAGCCTGTGACTACAGGCCAGTAACACTTGTTGCAACAGGCAGAGAGCATTTCCCTGCCTGATCTTTGGTTGAGGTCATGCTTCTCTTCTCCCTGGTGGCCTCTTCCCAACCCTGTGGCTTCACATAGCTGACTTTGAATGTGTGCCTTGTGTTCCCTTTAGGGTAACAGAGCTCACTCACATTTATGAAGCACTTGGCTCACTGCTTTTTAATCGATCACCAGTTATTTTATGCATCCTATAACCCTCTGGAAACTGTTTTATTCTATGCAGTGAGGTTGAAGTATCGGATACTAAATTCATTATTATCCAGTACATTCCAGTACTGCTGATGCTCATACTGTGTGTACCACATGTTTCCAGAAGGGTAACTGAGGCTTGCAGGCTACACATGGCTTTCCAGGTCACTAGAAAGTCAGACACAACCCGAAGCTAGACTTCTCAGATGTTAAGGCTATAGGGTAGTACTTGCTTCAAACTTAGATGAAGCAGTGACCTAGGAGAATATACAGTGTTTACTAAGATTTACTGACCTGTGGTCCAGCTACTCCTGGAGGCCCAGGGAGGCCTGGGGGCCCGGTATCTCCCTGGAGTGGAGACAAACGGATGTAAAAATTAAGAAAATAATAATTCTGAGAAAAAGTTCACATTGAAATTATCACCAGGCATAAACCTTATAAGGCAGCTAGATTCTTCCTTACATGTGGGCAAAGGGTATAAGCAAGCATGCTATCAAATGTGGCCATAAAATCATAGGTCTAACTACCACTAATATGTCTAGCTAGTAATGATGTGATTCCAGTTACCAAGGTAGTCCAATACCCCCTCCTTCCCACATTCATATAGTTGATCTGTGACTAGCAGAAGATGGTGGGAATTAACAGTGCACTGCTTTTGCAATAAGGGTGAACAATGTCTAGCTCCCACCTTGTACTGCCTCTTCCACTTTTGCTCCTTCTCCAACTCTTCATCCTAGGAAACCCAACTTTCTAGTTTCTGTTTCACTGGGCAGCTCATTTGCACATTCATGTGGGAAGAGGCACTGGGACAGTGTGAAGCTCAGAACTGAACTGAAAGCCATGGAAAGACCATGACTGGTCATCACACGAAAGTTAAAGGAATTATAACTCAGGGCTTGAGAGCCACCATGGGGGAGATCCGATCCAGACCTAAAAACTTAGCCACATATATCTATTGTTTGGGGCATTAACAAATATCTAGTGTACTCAGCGTAGAACATTCTGCCTGGCTGATGAAGTTGGAGAGTCTTCATGTCTGTGCCCGTTTGCTTTATATGCGCACATATATGCATGATTGGACACATGAGGCACTTTGGGATGGTGGTTCTTGCTTTGCAACACATAGAATGGTATCTGTCTAGCTCTGAAGCGGGGCTTCCCAGAGGGCAGGATGGGATCACAGATGCCCACCAGCTCCTGCCAGGAGGAAGGGAGCAGAGTGGGTCTTCAGAATGGCTTGAGTTCCAATGCTGTTGCTATTGGTTTTTAACCCACAGGACTTTAACCCAACCTCATTGCTGGTAATGTGATGGAAGGGTATGTTGTAAGGAGTCCTGAAAGGATTTATCTAAACTACCCCTAAGTGATGTGGAGCTGTCACCAGAGAGCCACCTGCTGGCAGTACCCCAAAGGAAGGGCTCCTGAGAGTAACCAAGTAGAGGCTGTCTTTTCTTTTCTTTTCCTTCCTTCCCTTCCCTTTCCTTTCCTTTTCTTTTTCCTTTTCCTTTCCTTTTCCTTCCCCTTTTCTCCTTCCCCTTCCCCTTCTCTCTCCTCT
>NC_034606.1:37018969-37070644 GCF_900095145.1 Mus pahari
CTCCTCTCTCTCTCTCTCTCTCTCTCTCTCTCTCTCTCTCTCTCTCTCTCTCTCTCATCATCTTCCTTTATTTGCTTTAAAACTCATTGCTTAGTATGCAAAGTAATAAACTTCATTGTTGTATTTTTATATCCAATGCCATTATCCTTTATTTGTATTTGCCCATCCATTGCCCATCCCTGCCCTCAAATCCCTAATCCCCTTCCTCCTGCAACAGCCCTGCTTCCATGTCACATAGACTCCCTCACTGTCTCCTTTCTCCTGCCCCTGTCCTTTTAGAACACTTTCTCCCGTCTCTTTTCTTCTTGCAGACCTACAAACTAAATTTAAAAGTTCTTTGAATTGTTTAAAAATAATCCAGGAGAAGAAAGCATCCAAACATGTCCACTTTACATCCTGTATAGAAGAAAGATCTATAAGCATCCAAGGATGCTCACTTCATATCCTATAAAAAGTATTTCATGAGAAATATCACAAACAAGACTTTATCACTTGGGGAACTGATCAAGAGGAAGTGTTCTTACTCAAGTTGGATTTAGGATGTGTTTTAAGGCCCCTCCCAGATTTCTAGAGGATATAGAGGGATGCCTGGGATCTTGTCATAAAAACGCAGGCTAGCTTCACCTATATGTTTGAACCTCTTCAGAGGAAACATCTGATGATTAAATAAACCATATTTATATGGTTCCATATAAATATGGAACATCGTATCCATTAGGAATGTCTCTCTCTCTCTCTCTCTCTCTCTCTCTCTCGTCTGTCTCTCTCTTGGTTGGATAACATCATTGTGAGTTCTCAGATGCACACAATCCCTGTTCAAAGCTAAATGGGATTTTTGGTAGACTTAAAACCTATGAGTGTCTTTCTCAAGGGTCATCTCTTAAATACAATCAGCAAGGAAATGACTCTAACGTCTAATTGCTGTAGAATATTAACATGATCCATGCTTCAGGCTGCATAGCTTCCTCCTATCACACAGAGGGGAATTTCTCTCTCTGAACTCTAGATAAAAGCCAATCAGCTGGACCAGTGTTACAGTTGCTAGGTCTTATAAGCCAGACATGTATGATAAATGGTGTTGTTAAGTCCTCTTATTAAAGGCCTTACCGAGGTTTATCTTGATAAAATGCCTACAGTGGGCATTTGGCTCACTTGGTTTTATGGAGTGGGAATTCACTTTGCCTTAGCAATCTCTTAGCATATAGCCTTGGAGTGTGTAACACATTCTGGTAGATATTTTGATATTTACTCAGTATCAAAACTGTTTTCCCTTTCCTGCATTTGTGGAGAGATTTCCATTGCTGTCATGAGATTTTACTCTCAATTTTATCCTTCCACTCTGGGAAAACTACCTAAGCACCACTCAAGGTCTACTGTGGCAACTAGAACACACTAAATAGCTCAAAGTCAGATGGATAGAATGAAAGGAGGCAGTGGGAATGAACTCCATGCACTGCATGAGAACCGGAACTCAAGCTTTTTATTTTGGATCTCTCCAGTGCCTACATACTGACCAACACACATTTTTTGTGGAGTTGGGGAATGATATAATGCCCCACTATGTATCTGGGCTGGAACGTATTACATTGTCCAGGATGGTTTCAAACTGTGATCCTCTTCTTCTGTCTCGAAAGCACTGAAGTTACAAATGTTTGCTACTGGGTCTTGGAACACACTTAAAGGAGTCTCAAAATTAGGGAGTCACAAAGTGAATATATCGGTAAATGAGTGGGAGTGGCAGCTTATAGTCTATGTTATTAGACGACATTTGAACTTTACCCTGAAGGAACGAACCTTTACGTACACACTGCAAATAGTTGGCTTATGGGGTAACCTTAAGTGGGGATGTCGTCAGATGTCTCAGGATGTCCACAAACCCCAAAGGTCTTGGTGTGTACGAACCTTGCCCTGCTACCAAGAAGGAAATGATTAAAGGGAAAGAGGGTTCTCCAAAACAAAACCCAGCTGGCCAGAAGGACACAACTAAATTTGAATTGGCGTTTCACCTCTGATCTGGTTCTCTATAAAAAAAATGCTAAAGAGAAAGAAGATCCGGAAGGCAGAGTCTGATCCAAGTTCCCAGGCTGCTCGCACTGAAGGAAGCAGCTCCTGCAGCTCCTGGGCTTAGTGTATGTGGTAGGCAAAAAATGGGTCTGAAGGTCTATGGTGGCCACTAGAACATTCTCCAAGTCAGACAGATGGAATGACAGGAGGTGGTGGGAAAGAGCCTCAAAGGAACATGAATTGTTCTATATTACTGTACATTAGAATGCCACAAGCAATACTTTCATAAAATGGCAAAGACCTGCAGATATCCAGTCTGCACTCCTTGTACTCCACTGTCATCTAAACATTCCCAAAGCTGGAATCCTCTAAAAGAAATGAAGGTCACAATGGGTCTAGACGGTGGAATTTGTTCATTGGAGGAAAGGAGCCTCAGCTCTCCCCTGCCTTACCTTTTTACCTTCTGTACCTTCTCTCCCTGGTTTTCCTGGAAGACCCTTGTCCCCTTTGAATCCTGGCAGACCTGGGAGGCCTGGGGGACCAGCAGGGCAGTCGTTGCACACATCCTTAGGGAAGAAAAAAGAGACTAAGTAAATGACTCGGCTATTTGCCAAGCAAAGTGGCCCCACATACCACCCCTCTAGGTGATACTTGGCTATAAATGTCCACAACGATGGAAAATCAAATTGATGGATTGTCATGGTCCAGGCACTCTTGCGTCCAAATTTATTTGGGCATAAATGAGTCTTAATCACTACCCAGTTTTTCTCTAATTCTAGTCAGACACCTGGCTGGAAGTACGGCCTGAGAAAATGATGTCAAAATTTATATAAAAATTGCCCCTGAGCATGAACAAAAACCGTTAAGCATGCACAGTGAAGGCAAACCTTTAGTGTTACTAGAAATAGCATGTTCTGCCCTGAGGACAGAGTCAAACAAAGCCAGGAGGGAAAGTCTCTGTGGTGTGCCAAGGGAAAGTGGCTCCCTAAGAAAGGAGAACAAAGGAGGCCACAGGCACCTAGCACAGTATGTCCTGGCCGCGACACAAAGCCACGCTGTGACCCTGCTTAGCCCTTTTCTTTTCACAAGATAGGCATTTAATAATTGATCCTAGGAACTCAGCTTTGCTTTTTATCAAGTCAGGTCAATGCTGTTCCTGGAGTAAATTCAAAGTCTCAGACTTGTCTGTATCAGCTCTTGACCTTGGAAGTTCTCAGCATGCCAAGCATCAAGTAGCCTGACTACCCCAGCCTTATCCTGTACCTCTCTCTCTTGGATCACCTGCTCCTAAGTTCTTCTACTTATGCTTTTCTTATAGGAAACTTCAGTAAGATAACACAAAGAAAGCATTAGGAAGATAGCGAGACCAGACAGACATGCCCAGCCATAGTTACTGGCCCATCACTCATTTGTAAAAGATACATAGCTTCTGATCTGTTGGCCACTGTGCTGAGACCACCGACTGTATAGGTCTACAGGTCAGTTGGTATTAATCAACACAAAGTAAATGCATTAGTTAAGGTCCACTCTATGGGTTCACAGTCAATGACTTGCAGTGTGAAGATCATATGCTCCAGTACAGGGGAATGCCAGGGCCAGGAAGCAGGAGTGAGTGGGTTGGGGAGCAGGGGAGGGGGAGGGTATAGAGGGCTTTGGGGATAGCATTTGAAATGGAAATGAAGAAAATAATTAAAAAAGGAGAGCTTCTGCATTCACCTGGGATGTCCTCAAATCTCAGAACCTACTTTTTCTTTAATAAAGGCAAGTTCTCCTTTCTCTTGCTTCTCTTCTATATAATCGTCAAATAGACTTTACATATCTTCTACTCTAAGCTTTCCTGATAGCATCTGGCCAGAGATGGGCTCATCATGCTCTCACAGACTGGTCACATGCTTAGGTGGTCTGCTTGTAAGTTTATTCTTTCCCCACAAAGCAGAGAGAGTGAGAATATTCCCGATCTTTGCAGAGACAGCCCACAGCAAATAGTCTTTCATGGTTTTAAGTTCAATAAACAGAACCCAAAGATTCAAGCAAATGTCTAATGATGAACTGACCAACCAACCACTTGACTTTTTCATGTCTCGTCTCATCTTCTTTCAACATGCTGTTTGAGAAACTGTATATTTAGAAGGTAGTATAACTGATGGAGTATATGAAGCAATGGTGAGGTAAAATGAAGGAAGAAACCACATGCTTCCTGGATTTCTTTCTTTTAAAATTAGAAGACTGGAGAAGATCTAGGCTTTTTTATTACAACACATTTAAATGAGATGTACAATTGGGCCATTGTAACAACTGATTGATAAACAGATGGATGGCTATAGGTAGGTGATAGGGATAAATGGATGTATGGGTAGGTGGATGACTGGAAGAAATAGGTGAATGAATGGTTGGATGGATGATGAATGATGATTCAATGGCTAAGTGGATGGGTAGATGGAGATATAGATGAGCAAAAATGAAGCTAACTTGATGACAGCAAGAATTCAAGCTGCTAAGACTTTTCTGGACTTGGAAATACAAAATCCTTACCACTTTGTCTTGTTTCCAGCAACGGGTTTCCTTAGTTGTAGTCTTACATAGCCTACTGTTTCAGAAAAATGGCAGACCCAACCTTCTGAACTAGTTTTGACTATCAGTCAGTCCTTCAAGATGAGTCAAGCACCCCCTAGTACTATTGATGTTCTCCTTGACTGTTAACAGCCTGGAACTCAGCTTCTCTAGATCCTACACCCCTTCTGTGGGTAAGTCATGCATTCTCTGAATTTCTAGAGACCAACCATAGGGCCCTTTTCCCAACCGGATGGTCATGACCAGGCCCTACGGACATGTAGCTTCCTATCTCTGGCATATGACTTTACAAGGCTTCTGCCCACTTAGAATATGGGCTTAGATTTTTGAGCCTCAATCTCCTTCCTTGTGAAATGAGGACCTCAAGTCCAACAATAAGAAACAATGGGTGGAAAATGTCCAACATCCTATCAAGCACAGAACTAAAGCATAATAAAGAGTAATTGCTATATATCACTATGTGGTTTATTATTTTACAACCTAAACCTAATGGCTTGCTCCATCTACAGACTCACCCATGACTCAGTTATAGTAGAAAGTCGGTAATGGAACACTGCCCACGAACTTAGGGGTGGGGTAGATAAAGTAAGATTTACTAAACAGAGGCACTTCATGGAGACATTCTGAAGTTGGCCTCCCAGGACTTCTACAGAAGTCCATTTTACAGGGCAGCTTTCTACCGAGGCAATTTTCAAGCTGTCATGATGAGGTATGTGTTGTTCTAAAATGCTTAGGGACAGTGGTTATTTTGGTAGTGAAAGATACCTTCATAGCTCCCAGTTAGCTGGAATAGACTGTCAGACTTTAACCTAAAGCATCAGTGTGGCTGTAGACTCGAGAATCAAATCAAAAGATGGCCAGCTCCAAAGTTCCAGCCAAATCCAATAGGGCAGGTTATGGTCTAAAGGTTTTCAAGCATAGAGCGCCAGACCTGACCACACGTGCTAGAGTTATCATTATGCTTCTGCCTGCTTGGATGAACACAACTGCATCCTTTATAGCAGCTGGAAAAAATATCCTTTGAGTCAATGTCGGTCTCAGTGTTGTAGCAATGATGTATGAGGCCTGACCCTCACAGTCTCATCCTGTCCCATTATCAATGCCATACAGATTGAGATATCCTAAAGTTTAAATCCTAAAGGGTGGAGGCTGCTACAAACCCCGGTCCTCACAGAGCCACCAAACCACAAAGAGTTATCTAAATCAATAAAATCCTTTAATAAACAAGAGATTGAACCGATGGATAACTCTTTCTTATAATCTCTTTGTGTAGAAAAAAACCTCTCTCCTGTCAATAAAAATCTATAAATATTAGTCTACTCCTCGTTTTAATAAAATTTGATTTTCCATTAAAACATCTCAATGTATAGGAAGATTAAAAGACTCAAGCTTATAAGATTTTTTTCCCATGGGCTGTTTTTTTTATTTGCCCCCTCCCCCACTGAGTTCATGTTAACTTTCTACTGTAATCAGTTGGGTTTTAGAATAAAAGAAGTAGCGACCTCCAGCCATGTGAAATACAGTGTTGAGACAAAGGCTTGAAGTAGAGCCAGCCAAGGGTCCTCCACTCCCATCACCGTCAGCAAAGTGCTTCTTTTTGGATATGAATCCAAGGCTGTTGTAGCCCTGCCCAGCTCTGCAGCAGTCGAGACTCAAGACCCTTGAGCAATGCACCTGGGCGCCTCCACAATTCAGCTTCCAGGTGAGACTCTGGCCATATTCCACTTTAGTCTTGTCCAGTTATGCTAGGTGCTTTGTATCTCTCAGAAGAACTATCCTCCTGGAAACTGTTATGTCTCCATCAAGTCAGGACTGTGCTGGCTACAGGCTCAGCATCTGTCTTTATCTCCAAAGGTCTGATGGTTTTTATTATTGAACTGCCAGGAACCAGAAACCAACTGTTTGGCTCTGCCTCCAGCCATTTTCGAAACAGAAGACATACTCATATATACTGGCCAAGTACAGCCTATGAACACTGGATTCTGTTTCCAAAACAATCTATTCTATTCGTTGACCATCTTTGTGTCTCTGGTTTCAAATATATGGAATAATAACCTGAACCATACCTACCTCATGGGACTGAAAATTGAATAAACAATGTTCATCAAGCATTTGAACATTACCCAATGGAGAATTTCTATTCCATGCCTGCACTGTCTTTGTATCTCTCAGAAGAACTATCCTCCTGGAAACTGTTATGTCTCCATCAAGTCAGGACTATGCTGGCTACAGGCTCAGCATCTGTCTTTATCTCCAAAGGTCTGATGGTTTTTATTATTGAACTTCCAGGAACCAGAAACCAGATAAAGAAGCTCCTAAATGCAAAGAGGCATTAAGTGTTTGTAGTGTGCCCAGTATGGCCAAGGTCCTGAACTTAAGTTGTACATAACTTTAGGTAGATATATGTGGATGCTGGAGAGATGGATAAGCAGTTAAAAGAACTGAATGTTCTTCCCAAGGACCCAGTGTGATTCCCAATATGTACATGCTTGCTCACAGCCATAGCTCCTGTTCCAGGGGATCCAGTGCCTCTGTGGGCACTTCATGCACATAGTACACATTCATACATGCAGGCAAAAATATCCATACCCATAAAACCAATCACTGATACATGTGGTTGGTGGCTGCCATATTGAATCATGTGGATTTAACAGGCACTGGTCACACAGTGAATTTATAGCAGATGTTGTTGCTGCTGTTCTTAATTCTATTGAACATTTGATCTGGAGGCTGAAAGGTCTTCAGGTCTGTACACCCCATCACCATTTTAGCACATGCACTTTTACCTTTACTAAGAGATTTATGTCCTCTGGAGACAGCAGTGAAGAAGGGCCCTGTCAAAGTAAAAATATGTAAGTGCAGACACACATGCATACATACAGTATCTTTCATGCATCTTCAGAGAGTGAATGGCCTTCAGAGTATAAGTTGTTTTGACTATTCACAGCAGGTTTGAATTGGCATGAGATACAAGCAGGTCTCAGATTCCCAAGCCTGGTAACCACCAAAGGAGACTATGTCAGAGCAGTAGTCATTCAGGCTGTCCAAGCTTGGACATTTCTATCGAACTTGAGGCCTTCCTGTCTTCAGTGTTCTCATGTTGTCCTCTCATGTTCTCCCTCCCTGCCCTTATCAAACCTCAACAGGTTACACAGATATTACGGGGAAACAAAGGGATAGACTGCCTACAGTTCACCTGTCATGAATCTTCCAAATGGCCAAAAGCTATTGCTGTTAATCACTCAGAGCCTAGTATGATTATAAACTAGGGTCTTCAGCTCTCATGGGTGAAAGAACATTTTTAAATAACATACTTTATTCTGGGATGCAAGTCTTTGGTCCTGGAAAGGGGAAATGAGACAGGTCTGAAGGTATGTGTGTAAGATGCTATAGCCACTGGACTCACAAACCCCCTGAGTTGGAGCATGCCCTGTGATGCCTGTAGCCAACCTGCAGCACAGGAAAGGAAGAGAATTCAGAAGGCATTGGGCTCAAGGAACACTTGGGGAAAATGAAAAGGAAAGAAAACTTACAGGGGAGTGGTACCCTTAAATATTCATTCAGGGTTGGAAATCTCTGCTGTAAGCTGAAGATTGTGCAGTGGGAAGGATCAAAATAGGACCACTCCCTACAGGCAGAGCATGGACTCTACAGGGAAGCTTGGGCCAAAAACAGTCTATAGTAATGACCCTTGAAGAGAGTAAGACCTAGACAATTTTTCTATAAATTTCCATCTTCCTTAGCTCAGAGGCTTAGACTCATCCTGTAATTGACAAGTCATCGGACTGCTTTTGAGAAGTTAACTGCTGGTGGCTATAGAAGATTTATGTTGTCTCCTATGCTGTAAAGTTCAACAATTCAATCAACTCTCTGAGAAATAAATTGTGAGGTTTCTGAGAAACATTGGGGCTAGAATACCGCAGATTTGGGGGTGGGTGGTGGGTGGTAGAGTGACTAGCATGGCAAGGAGAACCCATTTAGCGTGCAGTTGCTAAAGGTGTATCAGAGCGAGACAGTCGCTTGCTCCCAGTTGTCAGCGTGAGATACTCTGGAAGAAAATCTGACCTTTCTAACAGAAATGTATTAACCTTTTAGTTTAAAAGGGAAAATTTTCAGTTGAGATCATTTATGTTTTTCTGAGGTCATACGAGTTGTACAGGGAGTGGGCAGGTCCTTACCACTTCTATGGGACATTGTCAGGCAGTTAGCACTGTACTGTGATATCTTATACCGTTGCTTGTGCTTTTTAATATGTGTCATGAGCCCTTTGAGTGTGTCGGGCATTATTCACAGAGGCACAGAGGAAAGGGTGTGAGTACAGACAACAGAAAGGCTTTGAGATAATTTCATCAGGGTCTTGCTCATATCATTTTTTCTGTAATCCTCAGGAAAATTCTGAAGAAAGTCACTTTGGCTTTATATGGAAGTGGTAACCTTAAGTCAGGAGACACAAGATGTATAGCCATGTGTCATGGATGCCTTTTAGGAGTTGGCCACATTCTAGAGATTAGGCACAATGACCTCAGGTAGCACATGGTGGAATGTGCTAGAACAAAGATGATGCAACGTATACCCGCCTAGAGTCTCCTTACTCCTGCCCAGCCTCTGCTGCTGAGAACATTCATTAGAATGTACGGGGATGCCATACTGACGTTGATTGACAGGGAGGTGCAGAGGTCAGAGGTCAGGCCTTGCCTGAAGGTGAGACAGCTCTATAGGCCACACACTCTACAGCTCCATGTGAGATGGGGATAGTGGAAGAAAGCTGGAGCTCTCTGGGATGCTCCTATGATGGCCATCTGTGAGATACAACTGCCTACACCATTTGTTGTACTCTGCCAGTTTATCCTTACAAGGTAGTGTCTAGCACATGGTAGATGTAATTTAGACTTTTAATGCCTCTGGCCTGAGTCTTGCTTATCTACCTGTTTCTCTATGGCCTTGCCCTGCAGTGGTGACATAGTTCGCAAATAGCTTCATTGGCTGCTATAAAGCTGTGTCCATGAAGGAAAAGGAGTTATTTTCACAGTTTCCAATGTAACTTATATGCATCCCTCTGGAAGTCTTCAATAAAAAGTGTCATAGCCCCAGAGACAGAACAAGATCCCAAAGATCCCAGTCTTTCTGCTGTGGCCACCAGCTCTAACAAGACAGGGAGGGTTCTATGAGTCTACAACATTCTCTGTGCCTTGGGAACTTGCCTGAAACCATGCCTGCCAAGAGGACAAGCAAGCCATCAGACCCATCATGAAGCTTCTGTCTATCTGAGCCAACTTGATTCCAACAGTAGACTGTGGGATGAGTCTCTAGGCCTGGGACTCTGGCCTAATGGCCGTACTCTCTTGGACCTTGCTTAGCATTCTAATGGTCTGTTTCCTCATGGGGAGGCCCTTTACACCCACAGACATCCTCAGGCTTATGAGTTCTTTCTTAGAGAGGCCAAAAATGACCTGGTCGCCTGGCCAGATCTTGGGTACCTCTCCCCCACCACTGCCAGTTCATGATGTGTCCCAGAAGATAGGGTTACTGTACCTCAGAGATACCTGCTGAATCTTCAGTTGGCTTGTAAGCAAGCTAGGGACGTGTCTGAACCTCCTCGGGCTCATAGAGAATCAGTTCCCCATTCTCATATGAACCAAAATAATTACTTCTGGCTGTCTAAATGGTGACAGCACTCATGTCAGCCAAAAGATATAAAATGGGCAAGCCACTGTTGGCGTATCAATGGATGCCACTGTCATTCAGTTTCCACACTCTTTCTTTTGTCTTGTTTCATTGTATCTCAGAGATATCCTCCCCTGCTGGCCCATGGCTGAATTGTACCAAAGGGAAGTCCTGCCAGGGGCTTGGAAGGTAAGAAGATGCACACCTGCCTCAGGCCAGGCTTTCTGGCAAGTGGCTTTGAATCCACAGCTCTCACCCCTCCATTCTAGCCAGCATCTGGCTCTACAAACAAGCAGACATGCTCCACACCATGGCGTATCCCTGGTTGTACTGCACCCCAAGTGACTTCCCTCCGCCCATTTGGTCCCCTTGTTAAAGCCTCTTGAACCGTCTTAATTGCGCTTTATTTCTCGCTGGCACCCTGACTGACAGTCAGCACTCATCCAGACCCGGCGGGTGACATACTGGTTTTCCAGGAGGCCCTCTTTCTCCTGGATTTCCTGGTGCACCCTAAGAGAGAGAAGAAAGAAAGACATCACTGTGGCGACTAGGTCCTCTCTATTCTACGCATCCCTCCATCGCCCTCTGCCTTAGCCATCTGTGACTTGGCTGTACTCAACTGTAATATACCCAACTCTGAAGACAGGACCTAGGTGAGCTTTCCAAGTGACAGTGGCAAGTGTGTAGGGGAAAGTAAACCTTTCTATAAGTCCCTTCTAGAACCTCAAACTACAACCACCTTGTGTACATTGTGTGCATGCAAAGACACACCCACATGCAAACCTGCCTTGATCTTTTATTCCAAATATGAGGGGTAGAGTAGCTTTGAGAAGAAAGTGCTTTCATTCATGACTGGATACACAAATGTAAGAATGACAGGGGAACAGGTAAACCTGAATGTTAGGAAACAAGAACTAAAGGAGCTTCCTTTCTGAAATAGAACCCAGTGAATGGAAGAAGGTTGGACTGTCTGTTTAATGGGGACCAAAAAGAAAAAAAAAAAAAAGCACAGGCAGGAGATAAGCAGAGAATACTGCTGCTTCCTGAAGCATCTTTGCCCTATAAAAACTCATAGCTGCCATTTATTCATTTTGCCAGTAAGTATGGATCGAATGCTTCTGGTGCCTGGAATACTGCTGAGTATCAGGGGCCTACAGATCCTGAACTCTGGGATCTCAGATCCAAGTCCAGGAGATGAACACCAAAGATGTCTGCCATCGACACCATAAATGGGTCTTATCCCAAAGGGCCTCAGCTGAGCCTGTGCTCCCTTGAGGAGAGGGGCACAGAGTAGGTTCAGGAAGAAGTCTTTATTATCAAAACAGAATGATCAAGAACTAAGAGACAGTATACAAGAGACGCAAAATTATACAGGGTTCTGAAACCAATCATAAAAATGCTTAAGAAAGAAGTGGGAATTGTTCAAAAAGCCACAACACTCAGAAAATTAAAAATAACATAAACAAACACTCTGGGGTTCCACAGAAACATGGCTGAGCAGGGAAGCTGGGCATATGGACAAGGGAGGCTAGGAGGTGGTTAGCTGAGCTCACATGGAATGACTCTAAACAATGACTACCCCCATAGCACTTCACTTTACTCACATCCTGGCCAGCTGGTCCCGGTGGGCCGGGGAATCCGGGTAAACCTCGAGATCCCTGATGAGAAAGAAAGACAGGCTCCAACTGTGAGAAGACAGGTCACACCTTTATCTGGCTACAGCTTGCTATGACCATACAATGACAAGCTATGCCGAGAGATCGCTGGTGTGATGTGTCATCATCCTAATGGAATTTAGGATAGTCTCAGAGATGGGCTTCTGGAATGCTTAAAAATGGCCATCTTTGGGGATTATGGCAGTTATGCTAAATGATGGGAGAAGACCCATCTTAACCATGGTCAGGAGGTCCTGAGCTATAGGAAATGGAGACAGTGATCATGGGGCTCAGCTTGTACTCATTCCTGTCTCCTAACTGTGGATAAGATGCAAGCACCTGCTTCATGCTCCTGCTGCCTCGTCTTCCCTGCTACAACAGACTACATCTCGCACAGAGCTAGATTAGGAAAAATGATTTTTTCCTTACGGTGCTTTTGCCAGAGCATCATGAACAGCAATTTGACAATAATGCATGTGTCAAAAGCGCTGTGCTCAAACCGTACTGGGCAGGACGCACTCTATGGTGACTTGTGCTCATAGATACAAAGCACAGGAAAACCTTTCCTGGAGCCTGACATGAGCCTCATGCATTAGACCCATGTGGCCCCTTGCTGGCAGCTCCTATGGAGAACCAGCCCTGAGCATCAATCCAGAATGCCTTCCTATACACCTTGAGTTGCACAGCCAGCCCCATGAGCTGCTAATTGGTTAAACAACTTTCCTTGCACAAGATCCAGTGAAATGCTCACCTCATGCCTGACACTGATCACTTTCTTAAGATCATTCCCATTATGCTGACATTTTCTAGGCAACATCAGGCAACGGATCACATTTCCTTAGATTTACCAGTGGAAAATGACCTCGTCTCAGGGTATTGGCTATCTGCTCTGCAGGAGCTGAAATGGCCTCCTTGGGGGTCTTTGACCTGGTCTTCATCCAGAGTCCCACACAACCCCCCTCAGCTCTACTCAGCATAACTTTCTGTGAAATCCTGTGGTCATAAACCTCAATTGCACCGAGCCTCAGTTTCCTCATCTAGCAAAACATTCACAAGATTTCCTATCCTCCTTAATCAGAAACCACAAAGGAATATCAATTGAAAATACATGCACAGAGCCATAGACTGGATATGATATAGCTGCCCTGTAACAGAAGATGCACCAGCAAGCATACTGTGAATGCTTGAAAAATGGCCAACAACAGTGGCTGTTCCTGAGAAGAAATGCATCTTGAGAGCTCTCTTGTTGCGTTAGTATAAAATGAGCCCAACAAATTTCCACAATAGATCATAGCTGCGGCTGCCTCCATGTTACAAGTCAAGAGAAAACCTCTCATGGGTTCCTGGCTCTGTGGCTGGGTAAAGCCAGAAGCCAAAACCAGTTCTTCTGGCCATTTGACTAAATTCACTTCATCGGGGCTCCACTTCTGTAATGGAGAGATGCTAACAGGCAAAGTCAGTCTTGGTGTGCCTGACTGTAAAAAGTTGTGTGGGATTAACTGAACCTGCCACTTCCTTCTGCCCCAATGTTCCCATAAGTCCATGCTCATATTTTGGAGAGTCTGTCTAGTGTGAGGAATTTCGAGCGACTTTTGATTGTCTCTGATTTAGACTTATGGTAAGAGTCCTCCGTCTAAAGCATACTGTACCGGGGGTCCTTTATCTCCTGGTCGTCCTGAGGGGCCCTAAGAAAAGAATAAACAATTTAACATACCAAATTAGAATGCTCATATCACCATTTAAGCATGCTAGGATCATTCTTTTTTTTTTTTATTAGATATTTTCTTTATTTACATTTCAAATGCTATCCCGAAAGTTCCCTATACCCTCCCCCACCCCCGCGCCCTGCTCCCCCACCCAGTCACTCCCACTTCTTGGCCCTGGCAATCCCCTGTGCTGGGGCATATAAAGTTCGCAAGACCTCGGGGCCTCTCTTCCCAGTGATGGCCGACTAGGCCATCTTCTGCTACATATGCAGCTAGAGACACGAGTTCTAGGGGTACTGGTTAGTTCATATTGTTGTTCCATCTATAGGGTTACAGACCCCTTCAGCACCTTGGGTTCTTTCTCTAGCTCCTCCATTGGGGGCTCTGTGTTCCATCCTATAGATGACTGTGAGCATCTACTTCTGTATTTGCCAGGCACTGGCATAGCCTCACAAGAGACAGCTATATCAGGGTCCCTTCAGCAAAATCTTNCAGGCATATGCAATAGTGTCTGGGTTTGNTGGCTGATGATGGGATGGATCCCTGGGTGGGGCAGTCTCTGGATAGTCCATCCCTTCATCTTAGCTCCAAACTTTGTCTCTGTAACTCCTTTCATGGATATTTGGTTCCCTATTCTAAGGAGGAATGAAGTATCCACATGTTGGTCTTCCTTCTTCTTGGTTTTCTTGCTGTGGTCATTCTTAAAGACCCAAAACAAAACAAGACAAAAAAACAGGGCCTCACATAGCCCAGGCTGGTCTCAATACTATGTAGCCAAGGATGACCTTGAACTCTTTGTCCTTTTGCATCTACTTCCCAAGTTCTGGAACTACAAACATGTACCACCAAGCTCTGTTTTATAAATTGTATTGCTAATATGGATTCCTCTATACCTCCTGAACAAGTGTCACACACTGTTGCTCCCACATGGCTCCTCAGCCCTGTTCCACTCCTTTCACACACCTCTGGTGTGTCCAGAGTTTCCCATCTTACACACCCTTGGAGAGGTACTGGTTACTCCTGAATAGGCCAGAGTTTAATTTATCAATGAGCAACTCTCAGTTTTCCAAGAACAAATCAGCCTGTGCCATGAGCCAGTGCTACCAGACTACTGTTTTCATACGGAAAGCTGACATGCCTTTGTCTCTGGATTCACCTTTCCACACTCGGGAAAGCCCTGCATAGTGGAGTTAATCATGCCCCTGTCCTCAGCTCACTATTTCCTGCATCTTGTAGCAGCACCCAGGAAAGCATAAGTATTCCCAAGAGGGAGAAGGATGTTCACACAAAGGCCAGAATCCCTGCATTGTGATGAAGTACCCAGGTCCCCTATTGCATATGTCTCTGAGTTTCCAGAGAGCAGATGAACATCTTTACAATTACACAGTGACATACCAGGGGAAGCAGAGATCTAAGGAGACAACAGGGAAGCAGAGCCCTGAGGGAAGTAGGTCTGTCTGAGGTGGGGAGAAGGGTTCTAGGTTTTGGATCAAGCTATTTGAAACATACACAAATGCCAAACAAACATAAACAAACAACAAAACAAGTAAAAGTGGGACATTTAATGGATCGTAACAAAACCCCATAAATATTTATGTGCTTTTACTTTTTCTCTTTTTTTTTTTTTCTGGAGAAAGCATCATAGGCTTTGTATGGCAGGGCATCCACCACAACATTACACTCTGCTGCTGAGTAGAGCTTCAAAAAATGGTCTCTACAGGCATAAGCATTTCCATTCTCTTCCATGCACTGTAGACTGGGATGCAGCCATCAATGAGTGAGCAGTTTTCTATGCAGAAGTAGTTCGTCTAATAAAAGTTAGCGGTATGTGAATAGCTATTGATGGGTTCTTATTATTCAATTTTCAAACTTTAACAGCATTCAGTAATGGCTGCGTCCTTATCCACACACAAGGAAAGAGCAGATAAGACACCGAGGGGTGTGTGCAGAAGGGGACTTTCCTCTATTGCTCTTCATGCCAAGAGGGGCATCAGATGCTACACACACACACACACACACACACACACACACACACAGAGAGAGAGAGAGAGAGAGAGAGAGAGAGAGAGAGAGAGAGAGAGCGAGCCCCTGCAGCATGCCTGCCTGCACACACAGGGCATCTCTATCATCCATTTGATGTAGAGAAGCTGAAGCTGAAATACATTCACTAACTTAGCTAAAGTAAAACAGGCAAAATTATGGGCTTGCAAGTCACTTCTGCTGTACCTGGCTCTAAAGCCACCAATTGCCCAATCATAATGCATCATGCATCTGAAGTTTGTTCTTCTCAAGTAGTTTCCAATATTATTTAAAGAAATGTACCGAGGGCAGCCTGTTCTTGGCATGAGGAATGTTACTGTGCCATTTTTAGTGTGTTTTGAAATTAAATTCCAACTTTAAGACCTTTCACTAGGTCATTAAACCAGGTTCCAAATTACTTTCTTATGCAACTTTGATGGATAGGCTTTGCAATCAAAGATGTTATTTCAAATCTTAGCTTTATCAAATATTAGCATTTTGACTTTAAGCAAATTCTTTCACCTCTCCAAACATTATTCTTCAATTACAATACAAAGCTAGATGGTCACTTACCCCCATGTTATTAGAAATAAAGGAAAATACAGAGTAAAAAAGCCACCTGATGTCTGCCCCATAGAAAAGCATGCCCATGGCTATTCTATGTACCTTTCAAGGCTTTTGTGGAAAGGATGGAGATTAATACAAAAACCCACAACTGGCAAAAGTGCAAAGAATAAGTCAGTGGGGAGCTCAGACAAAAATTGGATACCTATGGTACACCTGTCTGTCTAAAGCTCATGGACCATCACCAAAGACGGGGGGGAGAAAGATTAGAAGAGCCAGAGGTCAGGGAAAACCAGAGGAAAACATTGTCCTCTGGGCATGACAGGACACTGTGCTCATGAACTCACAGCAGCTATGGTTCCCCACATGAGATAGAGCCAGTGAATACTCCAGCATAGAGGGAGTAGAAAACCATGACTTGCACCAACTGAGGCCTCTGAGAGAGGAAGAGTGAGTATTCTTCATGGGTGTGGCTCCGGGGAGTTCAACCACACTCCAGTGGAGAGCTCCACACTTGAGTATACAGGCAGCACAGCTAGAATCACTGGATTATGTTCTTTTCTTTTTTTTAAAGTGATTTTTAAAAAGAGGATATAGATTTGAGATGGGCTGTGAGATGGATCTGGGAGGAGTTAGAGGGAAAAGTAGAGGATGGACAGGACTCTATTGTCGTGGAAGAGGATTGCATGGTGATTTCCTTCCTAGTCTGAAGCCTATGTATCTCCTCGAAAGGCTATGCAGTGGTCCAGGAGTGCACTTTTCTCAACCCTTGTTCTCTAGATGATGATGCTATTGAGAAAGTTATAGAACACTATGGAGATGAAAGCTACCAGGAGGAAGTGGGAAGAAACTGTAAGAGTCCTGAGAGTTGTAGCCTGGGTTTGACTCCAGCCTGAACTACACTTCCATGCTGTTGACATAGCACCAACCAGCTGTCTCCCCCTCCTGCTGCTTCAGTGTGAGCTAATCTCACAGCTATGCATGAATAGCCACAATGGACTATATCTCCCAAACTGTTATCTTAGAAAAACATGCCATTCTTCCTTTGCACTGTCTTTCCTGGGTACCCTATCACAGTGATGAGAGAGGTAACTAACACATAATCTGATATACATGTCCAAAGTCATTTTAGTTAACACCCTGATTCATCCTTTGGTACCATTTTCCACCTGGAAAAATTATTACTGCTTAGTGATGGTATAGTCAGAGATCAAACCAAACTTAGACCTCTAAGCCATAGATAAGCAAGAGAGTTACCAAAGGCTGCTAGGTCCTATATCAAAGGACTCAGGTTCAACTTGCATAGGCTCCTATGGAAATAAGCTAAAACAATCTGAGCTTCCAAAAGATATATTAAAACACAAAATGCACTTAAATCCTTGAGTTTAAACATTCTTTAAAACATTCCAACAAAAGTCTAATGGGTCGTCTCTGAAAGACATTATGTGAAAGCATTCACTGGGGAAGACCCAAGAATTTCCCTTCACACTAGGTACATAATCTAAGATGGGTTGTAGAGGAGGAAGCTCTCTATAGAGAAAAAGTCCTTAATAAATACAGAAGAATCAATCTATAGAACTACCACAGCACCAATTTGCAGCCCTTGATGTGTTAATTGAGGGCGCTTTAGACATCAAAAGGGTGTGAACATCACAGAGAGAGACCCACCAGACATCCTATGTGCTTCCTGATGTGCAACGGGCCATCTGTGAACTCTTGCCAAAAACATCAAACTTGAGTCTGATCAAACCTCTGGACTTGGAAACTAACTAACAGGCCTACAAGGGTGGCAACTCCTGTTAAACTACTGAGTTAGTGAATCCAGTTAGCAAACCTAACACAACCCTGTGGAACGAACAATAAGCCTGAGTTCTCCTATAAACAAGTAGCCAAAAAAAAAAGGAGACAAGAAATCTATAAATTAGAAATTAGTCAAAGGTGTTTTGAAAGACTGAACAATTTGTTCACTTGGCTCTTGATTCAAAGAATAAAGAAATTTGCTGAATAGGGCACTGGTTTAACAACTAAAAGGTGAGTGACAACTGTATTTGGAATCGTGTTTTCTGTGTGTGATGATGAAGTTGTAGTAACACTTTAAATATTATTATCTTTCATAAATACAGTCTAAAAATGTTTAGAGATAGAATTATGTATTTCTGATTCAAAGTAAGAGGATCAAAAGATGATGAAAGAAAAATCGGCACCACTAAGTTAGAGATCTTGATGGATGACTGTTTTAGAGTTTATGTTGGTTGCTGTGATAAAACACCATGACCAAAAGAAGCTAGAGGTAGGGAAAGGGTTTATTTCAGTTCACAAGTTCAGGCAACAGCCTACAATAAAGGAAGTCAGGGCAGGAACTCAAGGCAGGGACCTAGAGGCAGGAGCTGATGCAGAGGCCATGAAGCAGTACTGCATACTGGCTTGCTCCTCAACGCTTGCTCAGCCTTCTGACTTAGAGCACCAGCCTAGGAATGACACCACCCACAGTGAGCCTGGACCTCCCTTATCAATCATCAAGCAAGAAAATGCATCACAGGCTTGGCCACAGGCCAGTCTGGTGTGTGTGGGGGAGGGATGGATGGCATTTTCTCAACTGAGATTCTCTCTTCCAAAATAACTCTAGTTTGGGTCAAGTTGACATAAAAAGGAGCCAGCACATAAAACCACATGAGGTAAGGGGGACTCACTGTACTATTCTTTCTACTGTTGGTATATCTATCTTTCTGTAGCATAAGAGAGATGAGATGACAGAGAGAATAGGGAGGGGGATTAGTTCTCTTCTGTGAAAAGCCTGGCATTCTTTGTGTGCCTGGAATCTCTTCTCTATGAAACACCTTACTCTTCAACTTTCTCATCTGTCTCCCCTCTGAGTAGCATCTCTATCTTTTCCTAGTCAGATTTTACTGACTCTTGGCATCTCTTAACCCTGATCTATTGAATCTCGATCATGTGTCATAGGAATGGTTTGTCTCATATAAGGAGCATACTTGGATCTAGGAGTCACTGTCATCTGCCCCTAGCATATAAGATACACCATAGGCACAAACAGACATAAAGTCTGGAAAATAACAACTTACTTTACTTCCTAATATGCCTATAGCAAAAGGAAGAGACATGATGAACTTTTTGACAATGGGACCAGAGTACAACACAAGAGCAGATGCCAGATGCCAGACCCTTGGGACTCTAACTTGTCAGTTTCCCCTATCTGCATCCATCAGCAACCACCAGTATAGAAATGAGTGTATGCCCAGCACAAGGCAAGGCCTGGGCCAAGTAGTGGGAGTGGGTGGGTAGGGGAGCAGAGGTGGGGGGGCGGGGTATAGGAAACTTTCGGGATAGCATTTGAAATGTAAATAAAGAAAATAAAAAAAAAAAAACGAAATGAGTGTATGCATTCGCATGTGCCTTCTTATTTGTGCAAGTGTGCCTGTATGATATATATGTGTATGTCTGTGGCATGTACTCAAGACAGATATGCTCCAACAAATGCATTGTTAGGCAATTTTGTCATTGTGCATTCATCATAAAGTGGTTTTGGAGAAACTAAGATGGCTATTGCATCACTAAACAAAATAATCTTTGGGACTTCATAATACATGTTCATTGGCTAGAATATACTTATGCAGAGGGAGCACCAGGCCAATGAGAATGTCTGACTTCCTGCACAGAAGAGAACTAGAAACGGGGGAATCAAGAGAAACTGAGGTCTGGCCTAGAAGGACTGAATATTTCCAAATAAGAATGGATTCAGGTCTATGGTTCAGAAAAACAGCTGTACATCTGCATTCTGAAAAGAATACAGAGAACAGAATAGAGACCCAGAAACTGAGAAGCAAAAGATCTAAGTGGACACTCAGGTGCAGAAGGAGATAAAATGAAGCCACAGTCAGCTGCATGTTGAAGCACAGAAGTGCCAGGTAGGTACTTGGCTAGAACTTGGGCTATTGAAGAAGCAATGACTACAGAAGGCGCAGCCAAAGCCTTTCTCTACCTAAGAACAAGAGTTCTTCCTCATGATGATTCTGGCTGCGTCAAACTAGAACTTAGCTCTCCTTAGCCAGGAGAGCTTAGGTTTCCATCATGTCATAAAACAAGCAGGTGCCTCAGTTCCTCTAAATCCAGTGCTGCCACCCAGAGTAAAGACTGGGAACAATAAAGTATGTAAAAAAAAAAGACACAAGAAACACTGGAGACTGGGCCTGTGAAGTGAGGACATCCCCTCTGTCCTCCTGCTAGAAGAGCCAGTGAGGCATCTGTTCTTAGTACAGAGAGGTCAAGGCCAGCATCCCATGTCTTCTACATGCCTTCAGGGGAGTGCCTGTACACTTTCATGCCTGCTTCCTCACCAGCAAGAGCGATGGTCTCAAGGATGTTGGGAGGATTTGTTGCCAACGAAGAAGAGGAGGAGGCTGAAGCTTCTTAGACTGCCTGCCCGAGGCAGGAGATGCTGGATGACATTGCTCTAATTCTCATACTTCAGTGGCTGCCAGTTCTATGATGTTTAACACTCTTCCATAGAAACTACAGGGATGCTTCTTCACCCGAAAGCAGTTGGCTCTGAGCTTCCAGCCACCCTCTTCGGCTACAAAGTCATTGGAGGGCTGTAAGGATGCACTGGTGCATGTGCACACTAAGTCACATCTGGACTGGCCAAGGCATATCCCTACAGCTAACTTCCAGACATTTCAGGCTTCGACAGTTGAGAAGTCCTGAAGATGTTTGATGACATCACAGAAGCAAAGGCAGGGTGCTGTGCATCATCACCAATAGGATCAGGCTCCATTCTCCCAGTTCCCCTAATGGTGATGCTGAAATTGGAGGCACTGGGTCCATATGGAAGCCGATGGCCAGAGTAGGAGATAACTTGTCCTGGGTTATGTAGTTGTCAGAGAGAGCCTTGTTCTTACAGAGCTCCTGGTACCAAGCCCATGCACTTTGATCTCCCCAAAGTCTGAGTGAGCTCATGCTTTGGTTTTTAGATCTTACCAAAAGGAGACCAGAGACAACTTGAAGATGAAAAGATTTTGTTTGTGAAGGCCTAGAATCGGGGAGTTAAAACCCCAAGCCACTGGATCACCATACTGCCTCCTGCCTGATGGTGGAGCAAAGGGCAGCAGACCAGCACCTGGCTCTCTTCCAGGAGAGAACAAAGCCTATAAATGATAAAAGTTTGGAACACAAGCTCAAGAGGAAGGAGGCAGAGGACAGCTTACAACACGATCTCTCCCATGTTCCTGTCCCAGTGCTTCTTTAGCCAGAGGGATATGTGGGGCTCAAGCCCAAAGCCCAGGTCCTGAGAGCAGATCTCTAGCTATGGAATTGGTACATCAATACTCTAGATTCCTTATTCTTTTGCCAGAAATCTGAGAGTGTACCTTGTAGTTACCCAGGAGTTAGTACAGCTAGACTCAGCTGTCTACAATACTCACATACTTGATAACAAACCTTATATGGGTTTTCTTCCTCTGGCCCATTTTGTTAACTTCTAAGAGGGAATTTCAAAGATCATCTCTCAAACTCATAGTTGGGATACTCACCTTACCTTTGAAGGATAACTTTCCTTGCCTAGGAATGCAATATTGAGTACGGTCCTTTGCTCCCTAGCATGGAACACAGAGACACACTGGATTGCACAGCAAAGATCTATGTTCCCCAGTAACTTGACACATCACTCCCTTACGTCCGCTTACCACACCTGCTAGCGGCAAGTCTGGCATTGCCTCTCATGCAGCTTCTCAGGCCATCACCAGCCTAGGCTGCTAGCCAATGAGATTTATGGTGATGCAATATGGTTTCATCCACCAGGAAGCTTTTAATAAGCCCAAGTGGCAGACATGCACTAAAGAGTTGATTTACAGTCTCTTGGCTGCCTCCAGCAAATTACTTTTCCTGTGGCATCGGTTAGGCGGGAAGATACTTCATGGTGGTTTTAGCTAGCTAGATTTGGGGTAAAATGTTTCCCCTCTGCTGCCTGGCTGTGTAATGATGTCTTGATGTGCCACATCCTCGAGGAGTGGACAGGAAACAAAGGGACCACCATATAGTAGGCCCTCGGCATGGCATCTCCTTCACTAAGGGTCAACTCCATCAGGAATCAAACTCCTAACTCCAGGGAAAGGAGGCCTTCGGGGAGGAGGACTTCAAAAACAAGGGGTCTGGGTTAGTGTGTGTGTGTGTGTGTGTGTGTGTGTGTGTGTGTGTGTGTGTGTGTGTGTAGAGCTTTGATCTCTAGAAATTCTAGCTGAAAATTTCTGTTGAAAAAAAAAACCAATTAAATCAGATGAGACCACCCCAAGAGAATTCATTTGTTCCTACCACAGTGTCCATGGAAACCAAGAAGGCCCAGAAACCCTTTGTAATTCTGCCACCCTGAAGGAACCCTCATTGCCAGTATGACGGGGGGGGGGTGGGTGGGTGGACTTTTCCATGGGGGAGGGACCCAGATTTTTGGGGGAGTTGAGGGTCAGAGAACCATGTTTGAGGGGAGAGAGGCCTAAACTGACTCAGATTATGGAGAACAGAGAAAAGCAAGGGGAGTTTATATTTTATATGATATCATAGATAATAAGTTTGATCTCTCTATTCTTCAGGCGGTTATATATGAAGAATTGTATTACTTGGCCTATGAGCCACAACATGACACAACACTGAGATATCCCTAAAAGTATAGCAGTGCCCCTAATACTTTATAGGCAAGCAAAAGCTTGGATGTAAGGATTGTTCAACTACTCAAAGAGAGAGAATTTATGGTGGGTATTATAAATAAGCCCACTATCCATAGTAATAAGACTATGGACTCCAGGGGAGACCTCACTACTGCCACTATCATGAGCCAGTATAATTTCTAACTACATATAAATATTTATTCTTATACCCACAGATGAGTGTAGCTCTCAACCCCCATTAAAGAAACTTCTTTTGCAGTAGTTGGAGAATATTTTAGGAATCCACAACTGGCCAAAAAGCAGAGAACGTCTGACCATGGGACGTCCAACCTCAAGTGGCATAGCTGCAACATAACTCCTTACATCAAAGGCTCAGAGCATGCTGTAGAAGATAGGGGAGGAAAGACTGTAAGACTAAGGACTAAGATGTCTACTGGAATATAGTGTTTTCTTTACATGTATCCAAGTTACATGCAGGAGATCTCAGCAATATTGTGGATAGTGGGAATTTTATAAAACCCCACCCCTAAATGAAGAGATATATGCAATTAATAGCAATCTAATAACAAGTAGCCAGTCCTAAACACAAACATACAAGCAACAGTAGATGATTTCAGTAGGCTATATTTACAAAACATGCAAGCACACACACACACACACACACACACACACACACTACACAGCAATAATAAAGGCAAGAGGTCATGAATAGGGTAAGGAGTAAGAGAAGGACACAGGAGGAGTTGGAGGGGCAATGATCTGAATACAGAACTCTATCTGAAATTCTCAATAAAATTAATTATTAAAAATAATGGCATTACTCAAGATACTTTTGGTTGTGGTCTGCCTTTCTGAGTGTGGAAAAAGCAGAGCCTGTTTCATGTGCTGTTCTGGTTTCTAGCCAGGTTATGTTTAGCAGGGGTGAAGTTGGGTACATGGCTTAAAATAATAATTATACGTGGGTACATGAGCTATTCCAAGGCTTAGCTGAGTATTTGAGCTTCTCTCAAGTAATAGTAAGACACGGCTGGCTGTCAAGGAAAAAAAAAATCAGTTGAAGCTGAATCAATATTCTGCCTTTAGCATAAAAGAGCAGATGGGAGAAGAGAAAAGCTCAGATTGAAAACTGTCCTTAAATTCTGAAAGCTATCACTCACTGACAGGGGGAAGAAAAGGCAAACTTCTGTGATGGCGAGAAGACACAAACCATGATTCTATTCTCAAGAAAAGAAATGTAGCTCTTCACTGAAAAGAATTCTGAATTTTAGTGTCATGTGTCCTGCTTTGGGACAAAGTGTGTCTTCTACAGGGGATGGCTGGCTGAGAGTGAGCGTTCACTAGGATTAGGACTTGGAAGAAACCGTATAACTCAGAGACAATAAAGCTACAAGTTCCATGGGTCTTACACGTCTGTACCTACGAGATGATGTAAACCACTCCTTAAAACCCACACTGTGAGAGGATGGTTTGTGGATGCTGTTTTACAACCATGATCTTGTTTCAGTTTTCACATTGGCCAATTAGAAGAATCAGGGTAACTAACCTTTTTTTTTTTTGTCCAGAAATACTCAAAACCACAATGTTTCCCCAGATCACAGCCCTTCCCCAGCCTAATTTTATTGGCTATGATTGTGTTACTCCAAGTTTGGTTCATGAGTCATGTTATTTTCCTTGACAAACATTGTGTGAAATCACACCTGCCAGTCACTATCTGCAACAATCCTGGGCACCTTGACACAGCATCATGAAAAAGGGCTGGAGTAATAAGACTCCAACCAGCCCTGAGAAGCTATAGACACTTGCCAGGAGAGAAGTCAAACTCTTAAACGGTAGTCAGTTGTACAATGAGTGTCCTTGCTCAAGTAAATAAGCCCACAACTGTGTTCACACAGGGAAGTCTAATTAATTTCAGTTGGCAACACGCAAGAGACACGGAAACAGGAGGACAACCTGCTAGGAAGAAAGGGTCCAATGGTAAGAAGAAAGAAATGGAGAAGATAATAGTTAGGATTATGACCCAAGTACATACACACATATGCAATGGAATTATGAAAGAAACCAATACAAAATGAGTGAGATTTGTTGCCATTGTTTTGAATCAGACCCAAGCATTGGACCGAAAGTTGTGTTCTTCTTGTTCCCATTAGAAGTACAACAAATTTTGTACCAACCACAGCCATGCAGACCTGCGTTCAATGGACCCAAGTACACACAGGCCCCTGCCACATGAACTGAAACAGGACTATCTCCATAAGGGATCTAGCAGGGATTCACAGTGGGAGCTGAGAATAAGGATAGCTGAATAAAGACTCACAGGAGGACCAGCAACCCCGATGCCTGGGTCACCACGGCTGCCAGGAGAGCCAGGAATCCCAGGTGTTCCTCGGTCACCCTAGGGAGGCCGAAAGACAGGATTAACAGGTTAATGCTGGCAAGATCAGTCACAATGTATAATAAGAACTATGTGTCTCACAGAATCCTCACTGTTGCTCCATCAGCTCTTCACCCATCACCTGTCCTTCATCCTCCATTACAAGATGCACAACAGGAGCGCATCCTTTCTCTTGGTCCTGGTCCAGCCCTACATGGACCAGAGCCCCCATAATTGTGATCACATGCACCTCAAACTTCCCCCAATTTAGGCATGACCCCAACTGTGATGAGGAAACTAAGACTACTCCCCATGTTGGAGAGAACACATATCTACTGTGCTTACCATACCATGCCAACCATACGTGTACCGCCACATTTCAAATCAGTTCCCACATCATCAGTAAATTAACATATGGATGCTGATGTTTCAAGACTTTCCCAACACCTACACTTTGTGGTTAGCTCTTCTGGGTGTGGCAGATGTGGTCTTAAAGTTAACCCAAGGTAGGCCATTTTTTTCAAGTTTCGCAAGGTACCGATTTGGAGGTTGGAGACTCAGCTTTAAACTGTGGCTTCAGCACTTAAAACCATGACAAGTTCCCTGGACACGTTTCTTTCCCTTTCAGAGTGGCACACATGAATAGCTGAGCCAGCATGGTAGTAGACTGGTTAACTGTGTTAAGCATGATGATAATATATGTACAACGCTGCCACCCAGTCCCCATGAGCCAGCTGCTACCTTTGCTGCTGTCCTCGCCATGTGACTCTCTGGACAGCGATGGAGAAGGAAAGAGAAGAGGAAAAGGCTTTGCCATTTCCCACAGAAGGAAGTCAATGTTCTAGTTTCTGGTGTTTTAATTTCTGTCATCTCAGAGGAAGGGGATTCTTGGGTTCCAAGGCTGAGTCTAAGGGGGCAGCATGCCTGACTGCTGCTGACACTGACATTTCCAGTCTTGGATCACCCCCCATTTTGCATAAATACCAGATTTCAGGTGCCCAACTGCCAATGAATTTGTTTTCTATGCCTCCCCCAGCCCTACAGGCAGCATCAGGAGATGACATTTCCCTAGGACTGTTTCTTAAAACCCAAATTCAGAATATACAACAACACATTACATGAGGGATTGTCTACCTACATCTCCAGCCTGACAATGCAGTGGCAGGCTTCCTTCCTGAGGCCACTTAATATCCCTGGAATGAGTCAATTTGTTTCACAAACAGAAATAGCCCAGAAGCTGGTCACAAAGAACCAAAGAGATTATGTTCAGAAAGCTGACTCTAAGGAACATTGATTTATTAATAATTATGTCTTAAGCATTTAAAATATTGTTAAACATGCTACATTTTGTTTGTTTGTTTGTTTGTTTGGCCATAATGGCCACTGACAACTCTTGCATTCGGGACCTTTAAGAAAGTAACGCTGATCCTTGAGCAAGCAGTCACTGCTGCTGTGAGTTTGTGTGTACACCAGCCATGTCATTTCTAAACACTTTGTGGCCCTTTTCCCTGTCTGCCAAGTCCTATGGTCTTCCTGCTCTTCTGCTGGGTGCCCTGAGCCTCACGTGTGGGAGGACTGTATCGATATCCCTTTGTAGCCGATACTCACATCCATCTTTGAACTTTGAACAGTTATGAGGCTCTGCATTAACAACTGTCCACAGCATAAAGATGCTTCTCTGACCAAGGTTGGCAGGCTGCCCATCCCCAGGGGATAGCTCCTCTTCCACAAGCACACAGGAAGCCATAGATGCACTCAGTGGATTATTTAAGAAACAAAACAAAACAAAAACAAACAAACAAACAAAAAACAAAGAAGGGCATGAAGTTGGGAGGGAGATGTATTGGGGAGCCCACCGAGAGTTGGAGAAGAGCAAGTAGAACAACAGATATGATCAAGATAAATTATATACATGTATTAAATTTTCAAATAAGAAGTAAAAGACATTATTTAAAAACAAAGAAGAAAAGCCATCCTCCTAAGGTAATGTGTCTCTCCTGATCCTGGGATGACGACAGTTGGATCTTCATTCAGCTAACCCTCACTGCCTGTCCCATGTAAGCTGAGACCTATGTTCCAGTGCTGACCTGAAACTGAGTTGTGATGCCTGCTTACTGTGTCAGTACTTAGTGCTAAGTTCTGAAGTGGATTATCAATCACGAAGACGGGAGCAACGGAGCTGACAAAGTCCTTACAAAAAAACATAGGCATCAAAACCCCAAATCCTTACTAAGATCCCTTAATCCCTGCCATTTCTCTTCCTTGTCCTTCTAAACCCTATCTCCAGCCACTGATGATCAGTGAGAAGCAGAGCATGCATTGTGCCACCCTCAACTATCCTTCTAGAACTTTCCAAATTTCTCTTCTCCTTCCTACTTAGTGCATTGTGTTTCTTTAGGATGATATGGTATGTGGCATGACTAGGCCTAGGAAGCAAAACATACTTTGGATCTAAGAAATCTAATTAAGAATATTGGGAAAGGCTTGAAAAGATAAATACAGGAGCAAGTGGGAGCCTGTCCCATGATTTATCTGCCACCAGTTCTTTACAAGAATGAAGACAGTCAGGTAGGAATAGCTCAGACATAATCTGGTGACTCTTGGTCTGGCCCTAGGATGGTGTCAGGTACCTCCTGTAACCTTGGGAAGGCTTCTACACCTTAGGACCTTCATCAATAAAACAGTAAGACTCTACCAAGATTCCCTGCAACTTATATGTAATCATTCAGAAGGAAAGTGACTGTAAATTTGAGAGACACACCAAGTATTGAATTTATGTTACCATTTTACCACAAGAGTTAGCATGAAGAAAAATTAGAGGGGAACATAACAAAGTTAAATAAATCCATTCCTTCTGAACTTTGGATTTTGCTTTAAAGTGACTGGTGCAGACTTCCCTACTGTAGCCAGCTTGCAGTCCCCTCAAGACCATGTTCTGTGCACATCAGTATGCACTATTACTATATCAGTGTGACTATTAGTGAAGATGTATAAAAATGTCTGAAATCTAACAGAAACAGACAGACAGACAGACAGACAGACAAGACAGGGAGGAAGAGAAGGCAAGTATGCTAATCAGCTGAATGACTCTTGAATGACAGGTCACAGCATGCCCCTTTTGTTGCGGTTTGGATGAGAAATGTCCTCCAGCAGCTCATATCTTTGAACATTTGGTCCTCAATATGTGATACAGTTTAGGAAGATTATTGAAACTCGGAAGTGCAGTAATGCTGGAGAAGTACTTTGCTAGGGCGAGGATAAGGTTGCAGTTATGATAGATGGTCCCCACGTCCTGTTTTCTCTCTTTCCCTCCCTGCTTCTTCCCCCCTCTACCTCTGCTTCCTGCTTCCTGTGTCTGGATGACATGTGATCGCTCTGCTTCCGGTCAGGCCGATCTCTGAGCCCACTGTGATGCCTCCCGTGTCTGGATGACATGTGATCGCTCTGCTTCCGGTCAGGCCGAACTCACCCTCCAGGTGCCATGCTTTTCCTCACAGTAATGGACTCAATCCACTCCAGAACTGTGAGTCAAAATTAATTCTATCTTCCATGACTGTTTTACTTTTTTTGTCACATTATTCTTGTCACAACAATGGCAAAGTGGCAGCTATTCCTGCTTCCTGTATGTGGCACGGCTTCTGAGAGCTTGCTTAAACTTCCATGCCCTAAGCTCCTAAGCATTGACCCCCTCCACAGCTGATTAGCACACTTGCCTTCTCTCTCTCCCTCCCTGTCTGTCTGTCTGTTTCTGTCAGATTTCAGACATTTGTATACATCTTCACTAATAGTCACACTTGCTGTCCATGTGTTCACCTCCCCCCCCATCCCCCTATTCACTTGCCTACTCAGTTAAAGCTTACCACCACATACCTCAAACGAGTTCGACCTGATATAGGCTAGATATATCTATGTATCTCTATACCAAGTGTCCGTCTTAAGGCCTGATACTGGTGGCTGGCTTCAGTGCCCTCCATCTGGATTGCAGGAACATGCAGTCCTTCACCAGCCGCTGTGTCAGGTACCGAATTGCGCCTTCCCCAAAATAAACCTCTCTCCTGTACCCAAGAGAAAAGACTGTGCTAGCAAGGCCTCTCTGACCCAACTGGGCAGCCGTGGTACATGATTGATTTTCTGCAGGGACCAGGTCTGGCCCCATCTGTGTCTATAGCCTATTGTGATGCTAAAAAAAAAAAAAAATCCCTAAAGAAACCACTTCCCAGCTTAATGAACAGACACTTTTAGAAAATGGCCCCAAAGGACGCAGAAATAAACCTAGCACTCTGTCCTCAAGAGCCAGCAGACAGGATGAAACCGTGTCTGAGACCCACATTCCAGAGAGGAGTAGGTGGAGAAGTCTGGGGTCTTGCGAGGAGATGGCAGCTTTAGGACAGTGACTATGCACTATAAGCTTATTTATCTCTTAAGGAGCTCATTTCAGCATCAAATATTCTTGACTTCTTCAAATAGAAAAGTAACAGAGTCTCAAAAAGCTAAAGCCATTGGCTTTCCAGTCATCTACCTTGTAGGTAGCTGAGCTGGAATTCAAAATAAGTTCCTTATGAAGCCCAAACACGTACACTTTGCAGGAAGCAAGTGTCACTCACTAAGAGTTGCCTGTAATCACCAGTCACCAGGAGCCATTGAGATGTGCTGATGGTCACCTACAGATTGCTTCGACCCTTAATCCCATGAGGTGTGCTCTCTTGACTCATGGGAAAGGGCTAGAGACCTCTCTCCATCTCTCTCCTCCCCTTCTCCCTTGCAGCCTTTCCTCTACACTTCCACTGAGCAATCCAAAGATGCCCTTGAACCTTAATTTACTTTCTAAATGTCTTGACGAACCACTCTGGAACTGACACATCCATACATTATCAACAATGGAATAAGTGTCGACTTAAGAGGAAAGGATGGTCTAAGGGCAGCACGGCTTACCCTGGGCCCCATGCTGTTGAAACTGCTCAGTAACGTTGGGTCAGGAGTTTGAGCCCACATCTCTATGTTTGCTGATGCTTGCACTGGTTCCCACATGACTTTCTCCAACAGAGCGAATATAGATCAGATATACGCGACCTAGGTGAACACCGTCTTGTTGCAACAATAAAGCTGAAACCACAGGATGCCAGTGGTGGTGGTAGTGATTGTTGTTGCTGTTTTTATTGTTGTTGTTGTTGTTGTTGTTGTTTTGGAAAGGTGTTACTGGCAACCCCTATACTGGGAAACTATTTTTTTTATAGCTATGGTAACATGTCCCTGCCCCAAACACTCTATTTAGAAGGAAAAAAGAATATATTTATGGTTCTGTTGTTAAGGCCCCAAGATACAACTGCAGAATAACGGGAATACATAGTGTCTCCCACTGTCAGATAAAGGTCTTATGTAATTAGGGTGGAAAATGAGACAAGCCAAACTCTTTACTTCTCTGCCACATCTGACACCCTGGTTTTGGTTCTAAAAGGTGATCTGTGTCCTCTGGGTCCTGAAGGTCCTTCTCACAAGGGAAGGGTCAGAGTACTTGGATACTGAAAATGAATCTGGACAGGGCTCCGCAATGACAGAGAGCCTCCCTCATACAATGCTTCCTTCCCCTCCCCCATTCAGCAAATATACAGTTGGCATGCATTTACTCCGACCATATAGATCATTCTCCCATTTAGGGAAAAATCTTCGATCATGGGTAATGCGAGCAAATTACCACGCGGCAAGCCAATTCGCATACACTACAGTCCCACTTACTGCAGGTTTAGGATGGCTACAGGGAACACCGGGTTGAATAGGGAGAAAAGGATGAAGCCAAGATCTCCGTTTTGCTTCTGTCAACATCTATGGAAGAACCTCAAACTAACTTATGCTAGGTACTTGTTTGCTGAGCCTTTCACGTAGGATTTTTAAATTCAGTTCACTCTGTACTCATGTCGCCGAGATCCCTGAAGGTACAGCTACAGTGTAAAAGAAACGGGGGAATGGTCTTGAACCAGGTGGTTGGACTCTACAGCTGGGAATAAAACTTCCAAGTCATAGCAACGTATCTGGAAACCTCAGCTAGCCATCTGCGATAAGAGGTAGT
Source organism: Mus pahari (assembly GCF_900095145.1). Classification (NCBI taxonomy): domain Eukaryota; kingdom Metazoa; phylum Chordata; class Mammalia; order Rodentia; family Muridae; genus Mus; species Mus pahari. The sequence goes on from NC_034606.1 coordinate 37,050,259, forward strand.
GTGCTTCAGAAAGTGCTAGCAGTTTCAGGATGACAAGACCACGGTGTAGAAGATTCCACAAAACTGTATTCCAATTTGCAAATATGTCAGGGCCTAACTTCTTGTAATATCACACACACACACACACACACACACACACACACACACAACTTCTAAATTATGCAAAAATTTCAGGATCATCTGGCACCGAAATTTCACCTATAACAAGAGAAGACTTAGCCCTCGGCTGGGCTAGGTGAAGGACGGTAACTATCTAATAATGTAATCAGCGTTTACGAAGCACGCTGTGGGTAGTAAGTACATCACCATCTCAAGAGTTCCTGTATGTGAAATGTGGGAGGGTATCCAGAGATGCTTACAACAACAAAAATGTACATATTCTCTAAGTGGTCACACGTACCATCTCCAATCTGCTTAGACAAGCACTCACCTTAGTTCCTAAGGGACCAGGTAGCCCAGGTGGTCCACGTAGTCCCTGTTGAAATGAACAACATGGATCCATGAGAGCTGAATTGCTCAGCACAAACCAGGTTGCTGCCCTCTGCTGGAGCAGTCGCTGGAGAGCCGATAGACTCTCATGGAAATGTGAGTACATTCAATCACAGGTCCTGGGTGTGACTCCTGACTCTGCCACCTCCTGACCTTATTTGGACAAACACAAGTGTCACTGTTCCTTACTGTGTTTTTCTACTTCAGATCTTCATGCTAAGGGCACCCAAAAGGAAGAAGCAAGATCAAATTTCAAAACCAGGCTCACTTGACCCCGTGACCCCTAAACCTAGTCTCCTTCTTTATCACACTCTGGGTAGGGACTCCAGTTCCAGCTGATTGATGAGCTTGGCCTAGTAACAGCACTCATGCACACACTTGAAATGTAAGTCTATTTTTGGCTGGAGGAGCTCAGTGTGGACCAAGAATCCCGTGTGTGTGTGTGTGTGTGTGTGTGTGTGTGTGTGTGCCACAACCACTGGGTACTTTGAAATTTGTTTGCATGACTGGCTTCCTTTGGATCCTGAGCCTGCAGTCAGAGCCCCATGGGCTCCGAGCTGGCTTAGCGTACAGCTACCATGTGTGCCCATTTGTAGTTTTGCCCATTCCAGGGATCCAGTTTCCTGTGGTCAACCACAGGCCAAAAGGATTAAGTCACAGATTTTAGCAGTAATTCATGAGTTAGGAATCACTGTCCTGGAAGTACAGCGTTACAAGTTTTCTACTTTCTTGTTATTTTTAAGCATGCTGATTGACGACAGGACTATGTCCCTGGGTGAAGGGACATCTTATGCATCAGCTAGGACTCGCTTTCTAAAATGAGTCTTTGCTTTTGCTCTGTTCTCTTTCCCATGGTCAGCCTGGCTTCCCAGAGCTCAAAGCACGTCAGAGTCAGCCCACCACTTACCGGCTCCCCATCCTTCCCCTTTCCTGGTGGCCCTGGGAGGCCAGGAGCACCAGGATCTCCCCGTGGACCAGCGGGCCCTGGGCTGCCTTCTTCCCCTGCTGTTCCCTGGGGACAAAAGGAGGACCTTGATGAGCATTAGCAGCAGGCAGAACTCTGCTTTCCAATGGCGAGTCAGCCGGAGCCTGTGTGGCAGTGGCTTCCTGAACTGCCTGTCCCTCTGAAGCATCAGAAGTCAGTCAGACTGCTCAGTGGAGGTGAGAAGCTGAACTCTGTTCCACCCCCGCCCCCCACACACCCTCGGCCGCCATTCACATGCTGAAGTCCTTTCCCCCAGCAGAGCCTCCACCAAGCCTCGCCTTCCCTGTCTCTATCTCCTTCTCTGGCAGAGAAATACAAGATAATCAGTCAAGGCGCTCAAACAGGAGAGGGAGGGGGTCCCTTCAAGTCTAGAGAGCAGGGTCAATTTTCCCAGCTCCCAGCCAGACATAGGACATGGTAAAGAAAGAGTAGGTGGGAATTTGGGGAAATTTTGTCCTTTTACAGAGATCTGGTCCCTTCCAGCCCTGGGCCTCGTTCAACAGCCACGGTTTTTTTGTTGTTGTTTTTTTGTTTTTTTTTTTCCCCCACACATAGTCAAGAGCAGGTGTTTGGCTCCCCCTAGAGGTCAAATGGGCCAACAGCACACAGAAATATAATTTGAATATATCCCTATTGAATATATCCCTATTTGATGAATTTGGAGTGGCCCTCACCTCTAATCCCAACATTTTGGAAGCTGAGGCAGGGGGATTGCCACAGATTAGAAGCTTGCCTCAACTACAGAGCGAGTTAAAGGCTGGCATGAGCCAGAGAGTGAGATTCTATCTCGGGCACCAGCCATATTTGGGCGGTTGTGTAGACTGCTGTAGATAATACATCTTGAGAAAGGACACTTGACATGTGCTGGGGCTAGGCACACCATCACCTCCTTGTCAAGTGTTCTCTCCCCAGGCCATGCCCCTGCCTACAGTCCTTGGGGTGATGTTCATATGCTTGGGCCAAAGCTCCTTCTGCTATCCTCTCTTGACAGCTGAGCAAATTCAAGTGTAGAGAGAGTGCCATTTGCTAGGGTGACAGTTTCTCAGCCTTGGTCTTGTTGACACTGAGGATGGCTGAACCTTGGCTGCTGTGAGTGTTAGGGACAGTATCCTTCCCTGTGTTTTGTGATAGTTGAGGAAGGATCCTGTTCTGTGTACACTAAGCCAGGTGCAGCTCCTCTCCTTGGCATAGGGACCACCAAATGTCAAGAGGAGGTGGGACTTCTCCTAGTGAAAAACCACTGTTCTGACCCTAATTCAGAGTCCCACAACTCAGACATGGAACCAGCCTTTGATGAGTCTGAAACTCAAACTCTCCTTTGGGCACCGATGAACACTATGGGTTTGCCAAGCCCCGCCTCAGCATCGCTACCACAGATGAGAACCTTCCTTAAAGCACATGGCCACGTCAGAGCAATGTGCAGAGGGACTGCAGAGGGTGCCCTTTTCCTCCTAGGCCTGTGGACTCTTTCTAGCTGATAGAAAGGGGGATCTTGTTTCCCTCTTCTCTATAATAAGCAAAAACGCTTTCCCAGGCTGGGGAAGGGTTCCCTGGTAACCACGACGATGCTCAGAGGATAAGTGGATCACAGAATTAAAAGTGGAGTGTGTACACTGAGATCCAGCTCTGCTGTTGACAAGCTCGGAGATATAGAGCAAATACAGTCCCTCAGAGCTTCTGATTACAACAGTAAGGGGACATTGCTCTGAACCCCCGGTGAGCAATGAAGGTGAGAGGATATGAGAGCTCACATTCCCCTCTCAGCCATACAATCCCTTCGGATGCCTGGGTCCTAAGACAGCCCTGAGCAGTTTGAATTCCTTGCCCACTGGCTCAGTGAAGCCTAAAACAACAGATGCCTTACTGCAGTCTACATGCCTCTTACCTTCTCTCCACGCTCCCCGTCTTTCCCAGGGGCGCCTCTGACACCAGGGGAACCCTGAAAATAGGAAAGGTTATTCACACAGTCAGTTTTTTTGATGGACATTAGTGCCCAGGGTTATGTCAACAGGTCCCTTACACTTCTGCTCACATGTTGCCCATCCAGTCTTAATCTGGCTGGTGTCCATGTCCTTGCCTGAGTCTGGTTCCGGAGCTTGTAACAACGAAACTTTGAGAACAGGTATGGTCTGCTGAGTGCTTGCCCCCAACAGCCTTAGTCTTTGGGCAAGCAGACCAGGCGAGGGCTGACACCAATAAGATTTCTTTAAACTCAAAAAACCTGACTTGGTGTTAGAGATCTACTCTTTTAGCGTGCCTGGGGTTCTCCCCAACACCTCAAGGAAAGCTCAAGGATAAACATTGTGCAGACACACCAGTGGGGAATGTATGATCATGAGCCAGCTAGTGACACTGAGAAGTGGAGCTCAGCCCTGTTGAGGACTGTGGAGCCTACCAAGGACACCCTGCATGGCTACTTCACCTTGGAGCAAAGAACTAGGCTACCAGGGCTGGAGAGATGGGTCAGTGGTTAAGAGCACTCACTGCCCTTCAAGAGAAACTGGAGCAATAAATATTCAATTCCCAACACCTGCATGGTGTCTCATAACTACATATAGTTCCACCTCCAGGATCTCTGAAGCCCTCTTCTGGCCTGCACAGGCACCAGCACACAGTGGTACACAGATATTCATGCAGGCAAACATCCGTACACAAAGAAATCATTTTGTTATATTTAAAGAGATGGGCTGACAATTCTGGCCCCTTTCTATGGCTGACTGGACAGGATGCTCTCCAAAAGCCCGATAAAATGGGCAAAAGAAATCAGGATTGGTTGGCGCTGACTATCTATGCAGGGTGGGAAAAGAAGGACTATGCAGCAAAGAGCTACTTCAACCACTTCCCTCAGGACTCAGTCCCTTCCTGCCTCCATTGCCCCCTGCATAAAATGAGGTCAGCTCTACCTAACAGGCTTGTGTGGATGAAATAGACAAACACATCCACATCGTGCATTAAAAATCTGTCATGCATTGTCCGTGGAGTCATAGACACCTGGGAAGGTTTAGACATGAGGAAGCCTGGCCTTGTGGTAGGATCTTTGATCACCCTGTCAACACCAATATTGTGCAATTTACTGGAAAAAAAAAGAAACCTGGGTCTAGTTATGGTGTGGCTCACCCTTATTTCACACCTTTAATCTCAAATAATAAAGGGTAAAGTAAAGTTAGTTTGTAGAAGGAAGAACACATCTTTGAAAGTGATATCTAACTAAGGAGCAGAGAAGTGATGAGTCAGAGAAAGATCTGACAGAATAGGATAGGCCCAGCTCTTACAAGAAGAGAGAGGAAAGGGGAGCTACTTACAGGGCGGTGCAGAGAGAGAAAGGGGGCAGTTTAACCTGGCCATTTATACAGAGACAGGTTACAGAGAGAGAGAGAGAACAAGGTAGACACAGGCGAAGACAGAACAGGCCAGAGAGTGAGAAGGAGCCGGGAGATTAGAACAGATGGCTAAGAGTTAGTGTGAGGAGGAGCAGAGCAATTCAGGAGAGGCTGAGAGAGAGGCCAGATTGAATCAGTCAGCTTGAAGAGAAATCAGAGCCAGAACACCTGAGTTGAACCAGCCAGAGCTCAGAAAGAACAAGGAAGGGTGAGCTTACTCAGCAGCAAGTCTCAAAGGCTGAAAACGTTCGAGGTCTAGATAAGATTGGATGGAGGCTGGGAGCTTCCAGGACCAGGCCTAGGTTGGCAGAGGGAGGCAGTAAGCCTTGAAGAAGTCCATTACATCGGGCGAATAAAATTCACTTTTACATGGCCTAGCCTATTGCAGAGGATATTTTCCCTATAGCCTCTGACCAAATGCCACTGTATGTCATATTGAAAAAAAAATCAGTAAAGTCTAAATCAATGCTTAGGTTGAATCATAGAACTAGCCCATCAAAAGATATCTCGGGTCTCCGCGTAGGAGAGGGAAAGGGGGAACATCGGCAGGCGGTGGGGAACCTAACCAGGCCTCATTTCTTCAGATGAAAGAGCTTAGATGTGGATGACCAAGTCCTGAATGCTGGTTGTTGGGAGGTCTGGATAAGAACCAAGGTCTCTACCAGCCATCAGGACCTTTCCTTCTAGGTTCACTTATTTCCTTGAAGGCAGACTGGGACGCTGATTCCGACATCAGTGAGATGCACAGTCTCTGTCGCACCAAGTCCATCTACAACCCGGGCAGCTGATATGTTGCCTAGAACCCTGGGTTGGCAATGTTCCGTCTGGGTAGCCCTCATATGTTCACTGTTGACAGTGCCGCCCACGGCTCTGTGTGGATGGGAAGGAGGAGATGGACAGAGGCAGACACTGCAGGTTCACAGCCCACAATGGCATGCTTGCTCTCTGCTCAGTACTCACCAAACTTCCTGGGGGTCCACTGAGACCAGGGGGTCCTGCAGGTCCTGGAGCACCCTAAAAAGAGATGGGGCAATTGAGAAAAGCCAAATGTATTGTCTAGAAAAAAAAAAACTGACCCCAGCCATTCTCCATATATGTCTCACATTGAGTTCACCCTGGACTGCTGGAATAGCTTCCAAACGGACACCCATAGATATTTGGAAGCTGCTCTTCATTGAGAGTATCCCCACCAGTGAGACTCAAGCGAATGGGTTTGGGAGTGGGGGGGGAGCCAGAGACAGAAAGACTCTCACGGTTCCTCAGTCCCAGGCATTGGGGTAGGAAGTGTGGATGGCAAGAGTGGGCAGGGAAGAAAGCCACCCATCATGCCTAAGGAGTTTGGGTGACCACCAGTCTTGATCTTATGCATAGGAAGAAAGGAGGGAATTGATCATAGTTGAGTTATGAAGAGAAGACCCTTGGTACACTGAGGTGTTAAAGGGCACTGGACAAGCCTCGAGGAACACACCAATGATAAGGGTTTGGCAGTGGCTGACAAGGAGATAAACAGAGAGAAACTTTTGGAGAATGGAGGGGAAGGGGCTTATGATGAGCTACTGGGTTGAAGGTAATCATAGAGCTATATGACCCTGGGAAGGCTGCTTTAAGGCAGGGCTCTGCTGAAGATGCTGGCGCCATTCACAGAGCAAGGGGACCTGGGGAGACAGTGGAGGAGGGGTGTGACTGCAGGTATGTGCCCCTGTATGCACATGACACGTATGTGCTTGACTGGATGGCCAGTCACTGCTTCCTGAAGTGGATTTTAATTAGAACTTGATGGTGGGTCATGACTCTGTGAGGCTGGTCATTCCAAAGGGTTAGTGACATGGAGTGGGAACTAGAAATTGCTTAGGTTCACTGTCACAGATCATGTGTGTCCTTCAGGTCAGAAATCACAAAGCACACCCCTAGCCTCCTTTCCAAACTGCTTCTACTCTACTCGGGCTGAGCACAGGCCAGGCTGTCTCTGCCCCTTCTGGGTCCTTTAGCACTAACCTCCACTCATGGCTGACCCCATCTCTGGTAAGCCACAGTCACAGATGGCCTAGTCATGTCATTATATTTTGGCCACTGAATTTGGTCTGTAGTTCCAGACCGGACGTTCATTGATGCTCCTCTTACTAACTGGCCATCACTCCTGAGAGGCCAGGCAGGTCATTCTGGCTCTACCTCTGTCCAGTACCATGGAGATTCCTGAGCTCCATGGCTTTGGCAACGCAAAACACAGCTCCATGCAGTCCTAGTGAAACGCTCTGGGATTAAACATAACTCTGTTGCCAGGAGAGCCAGGAACAGCAGCCTAAGAGCTCAGAAAGTACCTGCCAGAAAACACATATCTGTACAACGCTTTGCCTGCTGCTTTGTGGTTGAGGGTCTGTGTGAGAGACAGAGGCAAACACAGAAACACACAGACAGACAGAGAGAGAGAAAAAAAAGAAAACAAAGACAGAAAAGAGGCGTGGAGACACAAAAAGAAAAATGGAGAGACAGAGAAATAATTGTGGAACTGTGGATGAGAACCCAGGCATAGTCCTCTGAATTGCAAATACCCGGGAGTGGTCCTCTTTGTGCACTGAAGGTCGTTTGTGTGTACTCTGCACACTAAAGATTTCTCTTACTGCTGGGCCCCAGCAGTACCTGGGGTTAATACTGGGATTGCCTTTGTAGCATCCATGTCCTACAGGAGGGAATTTGTCTTGGGGCTGGACACAAGTCCAAGCCTGCTGGAACCCTATGGAGATAAGAGCATCTCCCATTTTGCTTCAGGTTCAAATGGCCCCTGGGCTTGGATAGCCCCATCCAGGCTTTCTTAGCCACATCCCAGTTGGTTCGGGAACTGTGAGCCAGGAAAAAGATGTTCATCTGGGTCACTCCTTCTTGGAAATCCCCAGAAGTCAGGCAAGACAGGACTCACAGGGTTTCCAGCTGCTCCAGGAGGTCCTTGTGCACCATCATGCCCCTTGGCACCCTGTGTAAGAGAGAAAAGGAGGTAGGTCAGAGGCCTGAGGTCTTAGACAGTGCTAGCCTGCTGCTCAAACCTGACTCATGAGAACGAAAAAGGATGGAACAGAAAACAGGTTCTGTTTGGTGCAGGAAAGCCTCCATCACCTGACCCTGCACATCCTCGTCACTATCTATAAAGTCATCCACTTATTATCATTAACTCGTTATGTAAATGAGGCAGAGAGTTGGGCAACCTTGACCTCAAGGGTTTTAAACAAGTAAACTGCTCTTGCCAACGATATAGAGTCCCTTTTCTTCCTCTCCCAAATAAATGAACAATTGTCAGGAAACATCCCCTCTCAGTCCAAACCATTCCTGAAAAATAAAATAAAGATGCTAATATGTACCGGACATCTTCTAAACCCACTGGCCCCTCAACTGCTGGGGAGGAAAAGCCAGTTTCCTACATCCGAAAATGTACTAGACACCAAGAGAAATCCTGCTTCCTGGAAAACCTCTCTCAAGGACATTCTGAGTCTGAGGGATTTCTCCTCAGCCACAAGAAGCCCTTTAGTGGAAGGGCAGGGACAACCAAGACTCCAGAGCCTATTCCAGGTAGTTGCTTTCAGGAGTCAGTTTTGCAAGGGGCTGGGACTCTTAGTTCTGGGGATTATCACAGCCCATCCCTCCATATCTCCTGCCCTAATGAGAATTCACAAAATGTCAACTAGGAGGCTGGCAGACAAGGCATGAGGTAGGTAGCATGGTACAGAAACTAACAGGTGGAGAAAGGGTTCTCTTACCGGAGGTCCAGTGGGTCCCCGAGGACCCAATTCTCCAGGATGGCCCTGTGGTCCCTGCAATGAAAGAAAAAATGTCCACATGAACTAGAAGATGGGACCAGGTATGGGTATGTGCAATGGTTATAATCTGAGACCCACAAGAACCGTAACCCCAAAGTCCTAAGGACTAAAACAGGCTATGTTCTGTAGAATGTAGAGTGGTCAGTGGGTTAAGACCTAGAGCCAGCCAGGCATGGATTCCTGGTCTTCAGCAAACTCAGGGAATGGTGACCAGTGACCAGTGTCCAGGGTGTGAGTACTCACCGGGGCGCCAGGCTGGCCAGGATCACCCTTTTCTCCTTTAGGCCCTTGTTCCCCCTGTTGGTTAGAAGCACACAGTACAGGTAACTCAAGAGTGGCCCTGTCTTCTGCTTTTTTAGCACATCCACTCCATCTCTCAGCATTGACACAAGATCACCTCCATTCCTCTGGTGACCATATCCAAGGTTGTTTCTGTTGGCTGGCTTCCCTCTCTTTTCTGGGGCTCACAATGATCTTGACTTATTGTTCAAATCTCAGAGTGAGTCTTTTCTTCAGGGAAACAGAACCCTAAACTGGCCATATCCCCCTACTAGATATCCTTGTGGTCCAGTCTCTTCCATGGAGCCTGCTAAGATTTCAGCTCTACACATGAGTGGCCTAATCCTTGCCCCCCCCCCCAAGACTGACGGACACAGAAGAGATCATCAATAAATACAATAAGGATTTCAAAGTCAATCTCTTTCCTGAGGGCAATGTGGAGAGAAATTTGTTGAGCAGATTCAGTTCTTGACAGAGAGAAAAATGGAGTAAGCAGAAGAAATAGAATTTCAAAAAAAGATTTAATTTCCTTGCTTTAATTCTGAAAGTAGCTACAGACAACCTCAATTGTACACATTCTGAAAGGATGCCCCAGTCAAACTCAAAAGGGGAAGACATGTAGGACACTCACCCCCCACCTCTCTCTCTTTTTGCAATTCTCAAAATGCTTAATGTTCAAAAGACTTCATGGAAGATGGAGCAAAAGGCTGTGGAGCTCCCCCAGGCTGTGGAGCTCCCCCAGGCTGTGGGCTCCCCCAGGCTGTGGAGCTCCCCCCAGGCTGTGGAGCTCCCCCAGGCTGTGGAGCTGATTTCCTAGTGTCTCAGTGTCTGCAGGAAACTATCGAGGCTTCATTTCCCTAACCACCTGAATGGAGTATCGTGGAAATATCGTCTCTATGAGGCAAGCACCTTTGGTAGACTGAGAACCTGAAGTGTCCTCGCCTTCGGTCTCTTCACGGCCGACACTGACAGAGACTGTCCTGGCAGCTCAGATATCTCTAATCTCGCAGAAGCCAGCAGCTCTGGGCACAACAAAGTAAACACTACCGAGAGGCCTGTCGCCTTTGCTCTTGGCCACCATGATGGCCCTGGAATGCCTGCCCGCCATGAGAACTAGTTTCTTGCAATAATTCTCCCCCCCCCCCCCACTCTCCTCCAGGACAAGCTCTGGAATCCCTGAGGCTGCCTAACCAGCAAGAAGAGCCAAGATGTGAACTCAGAAAACCCCAGCTGCCACGCCCATCCCCACCCCGCAGCACCACCAGAGGAGCACAGGGCCCATTGCTACTTACTGGCATTCTTGGGTGTGGTGTGAACACTGATGGCTGAAAAGAAAAACCACACAAGTTAGAAAACTTGAAATCAAATTCGGAACCTTCCATTTCATTTTTAACATCCTGCCGTTTCTAAGAGATTTGCCAAACCAAAGAGCACAGACTTGGAAACTTGCATTTTTATATTTGTCTTTTGTGGAAGGTATTAGTATATTTTTAAGAACTTTTTGTGTGTTTGTGTGTGTGTGTGTGTGTGTGTGTGTGTGTTTGTGTTTCTCCCTCTCAGCCTCATGTCCTCTTTTATTAGTGACCCACAGAGTATTAATGGTGCTGCCCATATGTATGTGCGATCCACAGATTTAGATGCCCTGTGATCCCAATATCTTCTATTAGCTTCTCGGTCCTCACCAGTAAGAGGCAGATAAAACCTACTGGAAACCAAAATGGAATACCTCATGCAAGCAACTGGAAAGCTGCCTAGGATGCCGAATTCAGGTATCTATCTTCTTCCAGTATTATCACCTGCCCTGCGCTAGCCATGGACAAAGGTGAAGAGACTAACAAGGGAGCCCAGCCACTGGTTCACAGAGAAGCCAGTGGAGACCATCACGAACTTCAGTGACTCTCCAGCCTTACCACCACCCAGGCTACACTGAACCCCTGCTTTGTCTGGCCTCAATGCTTCCACATATGCTATTCCCTGGGTATGGAACACTGCTCCCCCTTTAACTGTGGCCAAGTCTTCAGGATTCCTCTGTATCCATGGGTGATCCTTCCTCTTCTAGTACTCACATGTAAATTAGGTCATCTGAGTCCCCTGGATATGTACATCAACTGCACTGGATGTTCCTGGATGCCACATTTTTTTTCCAATCTGGGATTAGAGTGTATTCCTATCCTTGGAGCTTCTGTTTGGTTCTGCTCATCTATGTGTCTGGGTCTGTGCCGGCACCATGCTGTTTTTATTACTCTTTTATTTATGACTCTGTAGTATAGCATGAGATCTAGAATGGTGAACCCTACCTCCAACGCTATTTATCATACTCTGGGCTTCTTTGGCTATCTGTGCTCTTTTTCGTGTCCATGTGCATTTCAGGGTTTCTATTTTACTTCTGTAAAGAATATGGGAATTTTTATAGTGAGGGCATTGCGTCTGTAGAATGGTAGATGATCAAGCAATATTAATTCTGAGTCCGTGAGCATGGGATGTCTTTCTATGTCTTTTTACACCCCTCTCTTCAAGATCTAATATTTAATTGTAGAGGCTTTTCACCTCCTTAACTAGGCTTATTCCTCCATATATTTTAGACTACTGTGAATGGGAATCTCCTTCTTAGCATGTTTGTTGAAAGGCTGCTGAATTTTGTACTTTAATTTTTTTTAATTCCATCCCATTGCTGAGGGTATTAATCATTTCTAGAAGCTTCTGGTAGATGCTTTGGGATGTTTCATGTAAAATATGTTATCTGCAAATAGTTATAACTTTACTTCAATTTTACTAATTAAAATTTTATAATTTTACTTTTTATATTTGTACACCTTTTTTTTCCTTCCCTGAGGAGACTATAAGTTCTCGGTGAGGTCGAAAGGCTGCCGGTTGCTGGCCCAGAGCAATACATCCAAGGACAAACCGACTAGGCAGAGAAGCCTGCTGACTCACACAAAAGGTCAACTGTCACTTTCTCTCTTTTCTTTCAAATCCCTAGTTCCAGACTCCTTCCAGTTAGAGTGCTGTCTCTGTTCAGCCCATCAAATCCCCATCACGTTAGTGTCTACATAGACCTCAGAATATACGGAAATGCGTAATTTTGTGCAAGAAGTATATTAATAGTAAACCTGACTGCATGGTTGCCAGTTAATTGCATGCATCAAGAGATGATTTCACTGTCTGGTGACAGGTGGTGATCTGCCTCTGCCCTGTTGTGTGCATAAGGAAACTAAAGGACAGAAACAGGAGCCCTGAAAACATCGGAGCAGTAAGATGAGGTAGGGTCAGACCTGACATCCACGCAGAAGATGCAAGACTCTGTTCTCAATGATCCACAAATTAATTTTTCCTTCTTAGCATGTTCTATTTAGTGTGTTCATCCATAAAATTCAAGACTCTAAAAAGTGTGTATTATGTGTATGCATATGTGTATGTGCATGAGTATATTTATATGCATGTGTGCATGTGTGTATGTGTGTGTATTATATATGTATTATGTATATATGTGGGTGTGAATAAGTGTGTTTATGTGAGCATATGTATGCCTATATGTCCATGAATGTATATGTGTGTTATATAAAATTGGATTTTCTTACATGGACATCCCAGGACTTACTTAATCCTATGTTATAATCATGTAGAGAGCTCATAATTTTTCATCATTACAAGCAACACTACAATGTACGCCCTTGCATAGTTTTTAGATAACTATAACCATCCTAGGAGAGAATCTATTTTAAAGAAAGACACTGATGTCCTCCATATTAGACTACTGAAACAAACCCCAGAGGAATTTTTATTTGCCCCGGGAAACTGGTGTGGATAAAAGGAAAAGGGTAAAACCTGGTCCCATCCAGAGGGGGCATTTATCTCCAGCCTCACTAGAATTGGCAAACAGATCCATGAGCAATGTCTCTTTCAACTGCCCAAACAGAATCACAAAATGCAGAAGAAATGTTGAAATAAAAAATAATAATTGCAAAGATAGACGCACTGCAGAATTATTTGGGAATAAGATAACTGATAAGAAAAGTGGCCATTTTATATTTATTATTATAAACTAAAGATCCCAGATGGAAGCTTCATCTATGCTAAATATGCTTTAAGGTTCTGATTTGTGATCATGGAAAAAGTGGATTGTTGTCATTATAGTACCATGCTATCTTGGGATATCCTTCCTTCACAGACAGTTTTTGTTCACCGCCTTACCTTATCTAGTACTCTATCCACAATTAGGCAAAAATCTATTGGAATACATGCACAGGCCACAACTGAGAAGCTAAGACTATCATCAGATAGCCTTGAAAGTTCCTAAACACTGAGGATGCCTGTGGAAGGTGGGAGAGGAGTCGGAGACTTGGGCTATGGTGCTAAGGTCCCACCCTGAACTGACGGCTTCTTGTATCCAGATTCTTGTCTCAGAGTCCCCGTAAGTAATAGGTGGAGATGTACTGTCAGTGTCTAGGATCTATTCTGACAAGCTGTAATTGTGATTTTGTTGAATGAAGTGAATAAAATAATCACAGGGCTCTCTTCACAAGGATGACTAGGAGTGGGTCTAGCTAATGAACTAACAAAAGCATATTAATAAGTGGAGAGAGAGAGAGAGAGAGAGAGAGAGAGAGAGAGAGAGAGAGAGAATGAGTCTGTTAGGAATTCAGAGAAGGAGATAAGATTAGAATCAGAGTAACTTACACTTCCAGGTAAGCCAGGGGGACCTGCTGGACCAACCTCGCCCTAGAAGAAATGAAAAAAAAAAAAATGATCTTAATCAGGTCAATTCTGCTGATGGTAGGAAAGGTCTATATCATTCCCCCCCCCCCAGAAAAACAGACCACGCTCCCTGCACATACTTTGATAGATTATAGTTGGGGGATACGCACATACACTCTAAATTATACAGTATCTCAGACATGTATTTTTAAAGTTTCTAGACTGGTATGTTTATCTACAGGTTATTTAAATAGCATGTGCCATTCCAGAATTTTTTAATAACAAACAGGATATTGAAGTTGTTTCCACTGCTGCCATCAAAGCCAGATACAGCAGATGTTTCCACACATATCCTTTAGCTTAATGGCCACACTGAAGTCTGTTTCCCTTAGAGAGACCCCCAGCGCTGTGCTACCCCTCGGAAGACGCAATCTGCTCTCATATACCCACACACACCAGGATTCTTCTCATGTGCAGCACAAGTGTGTGAGCTGATTCAGCTGAACTTGATACCCGCTTCTACCATATCATAAGCGCTAAAATGGTAATTTCCTTGGGCTTGCTTCTTCTGTTACACAGCTCATTCTAAGTTATGTATCTCACGTGTATAAACTTATTTATCTCTGTAGATAGGCTCATACAGCATTTTTATATTTTATATATAAAATTATAGCTTTCATAGTGACATCTTTATATATTTATATAATATATGTTACACTTTGCTCCTGCACCCCACACTGCTGAAAGTCCCCTTCCTCAAAGTTCTCACTTTATTTTAATGTCATATATACATTCGTGTCTTCATATATGTACCATACAAATACACATTTTAAAAAACCTAGATGCCCCATATGAGAGGAAGCATGGGGGAATTGCCTTCCTAAGTCTGACCTATTATTGTTAACATGATCTCTTATGTGTTTCCCCAGTAGAGATAGAAAGACACAAAAACCTCAGTACAAAGACAGACAGACACCTAGATCCCCACTCAGAATCCATCTTTTCACTTGGACTGACAAGGCAGATGTTCCAGAAGAAGCACCATCACAGTCACGGTGTGACTGACATACCCTGCCACCTCCCTGACGGGATAGGTCCGGTCCTATGCTCTAGCGCTGTAGAGACCATCATGACTATTCCATCTCCTTGACATTAACAAAGCCAAGGGATCGAAACCCAGTGCTTCCTAGAAGGGGTGTGGACAAACAGACAAAATAGGTACAAAAGGAAAAGATGCAGGAAGAAGCATCTAAAGCAGAGGACACAGGAGGCCTTGGCAACGGTCTCCTTGCCTGTCCCCAGAGTTGTGCAGGAAGAATGGCCACTGGTGGGCAGGTGCTGGGAGGGAGGCTCGCCAAGTTTGAGAAAGAGGCTTAACTTTACAAAGCAACAGGCTTGGAATAAGTTCGGCATTGATAGGTCTGAATTCAAATCCTGTTTTTCTGTGGGTTTTCAGCGCTCAGTTGCCCTTGACAAGCAGAAGAATTACCATCCCCAGGGAATGGGAGACAGTGACAGTGATGTGTGTGTGTGTGTGTGTGTGAAACCATCAGAAAACAAAATGAAGTAAAACATGTAAACTGTTCTTTGAGAGGCTACTTTCAAAATAACGAAATGCTGTTCTTATTAGATATTTAATCTGTGTGTAAATTAAAGAATTAAAATCTTCATAATGCCCAGTGTCTTGTTCAGCAGGCCGAGATGTTTGTCTTGCTGTTTGTGTCCACTTCCCTTAGCGGTCTGCTGTGCTATTGTATGTAGGATGGTTCATTGTCTTCTCTCAGACAGATACTTATGCGATGGTAATTGATTTCTGCTCATTTCCATAGACTTACATACTTGGTTTTTTTGTGTGTGTGTGTAACTACAAACAGTACTATTTTCAAATATATTTTCATTTTTATTTTTGTGGTTAGAATATATACAAATACAGTTGTTATGTAGAGATGGTCTTTCTGAACACATTAATTCTCACTTCATATTAATTGATGTCAAAATCTGCACTCACGCCATTGAAGGAGAAGCATGATTATATGTACTCCTAAAAAAAAATAAAAAACAAAAAAACAAAAAACAAACTATGCTTCTCTTTTCCTGTGTAGTTACAAGTGTACTCCAACTCTGAGTAAGAGGCTTAACTTTAGAAACTCAGGGGTTTGGAATAATTTTGACATTGATAGGTCTGGATTCAAATCCTGTTGCTTTGTGGGTTTTCAGGTCTCAGTTGCCCTTGACAAGTAGGAAGAATTACCATCCCCAATTTCAAGGTGCTAGCTATAAGGAAAAAAACAGAGGATGGCAGAGTTGCTTTAGTGTCTTGTTCTGGATGTATTATTATTACCCAAAACTCTAGGGGAGCCTCACATGACCCAGAATCTTTAGAAGTCTGCCTATGACTCTGACAAAACAATTACAGCTTTATGGTCTCCCTAAGCCTCTGCCTTCTGGAAAGGAATCTCTCTAATAGAAACTGCATTTCTGAGAGTCCAAGTTTGAACAGAAGTTCCTGGAAAGAAGCAGCAAGCACCCTTTCTGGAACCTTCTACAGCTGATCCGTGGATTAGAACTAAAAGATTGTAGAGGTTGGGGTGTTGTGGAAGCCATTCCTCTCCCACCAGTGTCTAACCTCCTTGTGACTACTAGGTAAACATTTGCAATGTATTAATATATCAGTAGCTTCCACCACCACCCCCGCAAAGCTAATTGTGTTATCACAGAACATCTTCAGCCTTTAACAGAGGTTTTCCCCACTTCACTGTAACCCACCCATGATGGTGCTTCCATCTGATGCTTCTAATGATGTATTTGAAACACGTCTTGATTCCTTATTCTGTTAAATATCCGTGAAATCACTACCTCATGAGAAACCCAGTATTTGAGGTACCTAAAATCTGTGTTCCTAGGTCATGGTTGCTCTAGGATAAAGCATCTCCTGTTCCATTGGAATGAAAACTAATTCTTTCATAGGCATTAAGAAATCAGCAGGCCAAGGGAACTTCACCCAGGACTGTGTTGACAACATGGCTGGAGTCAAGGAATGGGAAAGGCAGAAGGTGTGCTGAGAACCAGGGCATGGAAAGTGCCGTGTCAGAGCAGACACCTTTCAGGAGGAAGGAGCTTCTGTGCCTCTGAGCATCATTGGCCCCTGGAGCCAAGGAATCAGTACCGTGTGTCCACATTCTGTGAGTCTACTGTGAAGAAGCTAGTCAGATATCAGCAGGCTTGGAAGCCAGTGAGGATGAATGCCCTTCCCACACAACCAGCAGCTTATGACACTAGGAACTGAATCTGCAGGACATGGACAACTGGTCAGAGCATGGGCTCTGGGTCCTACCCTGGCCAATGGGGAAGAAGTAACATTCTAAACAACCTCAAAGATGATAAGATTGCTATCTAGCCAGAGGGAGGCTTTTCTGGAAGAAAACAAAGACATGTCAGTGTTGACAGTCCCTTAAAACAGAGTAACAATACCACGTTGTATCGGTATTATTCAGAAACATGCTTTGGAGCAACACAAATACATCCTGTAAAACTTTCCCTCCCGCTCCTCCTCTTTCCTCTCCTCTACTTCCCTCCCTTTCTCTTTCTCCCTCTTCCCTTTCCCTCCCTCCCCCTTCGCTCCTCCTCTCTCTGGAATGCAGCTAGGAAATTTGGTTGAGAGCAGGCAGCTGTTACCTTTTCTCCTTGGGCACCTTTCAGACCCGGAAGTCCCAGTTCACCTTTTTCTCCCTAAAGTAAAGGATACATAAAAAGCATCAGAACCTCTGCCCCCATCGCTCTCGGCCTTTTGGCTAAGATCGAGTGTAGAACCTCTGCCCCTCTGAGTTCTGGCACTTTGGCCTTGGGTGACAGGAATGTACATCACATCTGTGTTCCAATCCTCCTCACTGCCCTTGCCTCCTCTGCAGGATGGCCACAGTGAAACTTACATCCAAGGAGGCTCTACAAGCAGCTGACTCCTGACTCTGGTGCCTCACAGCCTGTTTCCCCTGAAGATGCCAGCTCTTCTCAGAAGTGTCTCTCGGTCACGGTCCTTTCATCCCTGCTTAAGGACTCTAGACTCTGATCCTGCATTCCTCTCCCCCAACACCGGGAGTTATTCTATTCTCATAGTCAAAGTCATCACCTCATTCCAAGGGAAGAAGACTCCAGAAAAATGCTCTTTCCTTGGGCACAGGTACAGTGGCCCTGGTGTTAAGAAGCAGTTCCACTTACCTGGTCCCCTTTCTCTCCACGTACTCCTGGGAAGCCCGGAGCACCTGGAAGGCCAACTTCTCCCTAGGAGAACAAAACCAGTAGGTGCCAGTGGGAGGTTTTCCCTGGGAGGGGTCCTAAGTCATATCCTCTTCATCCCCTCATAGATTTCAAGCTTAGTCCCATGGGAAGTAGTTCCCTACGCTCCTTTCTGTTTAGGTCATCTCCTCTTTCAAGAACTCTCATCCTACCTCTCTGGGTGTCTAATTTCTCCACCCTTTTAGGACTCAGCCAGTGTCAGCCCTTTAGCGTCTTTCCTGACATCCCTAACCCCCTCTTCAGGATGGCATGCCTCCTTCACTACATTATTAAATTGTTCTTATGTCCAGTTTCTTTTGGTTCCTCAATGGGCCCTAATGATCAGCACAACTACGGATGCCTCGGACAGGCTTAAAACTACTAAAGGCATGAAATAAACATAATGAACTTTCAAAAGGCATGATTCTTCATGATACTTTAGAATGCTTATCTAGGACGTGGCGTATCATGATTAATTAATTAATTAAAGAGTTAAGCAATAAATAAAAACATGAGCATACTAACCTTCTCACCAGGATGACCTGCAAGGCCCTGCTCCCCAACTTCACCCTGGAGACAGAGTAACACAGTTCCACCACCTTCTATGTACACCTTCAAACATGGCTGTCACTCCACAGTCCAGCCACACAGCCAGAGTACCTGCCAGCCATGGCTCTTTGCTCTCCAAAAATGAGACCTGAGGTCCGGAGACCCTGAAGCATGAAGCTGGTGTTTTCTTTATTTCCACAGAAAGGAATTCTACACTCTCCCATACTTTCTCCTGCTTCCCCCCAAAATAATGGTGCGTGCTGCATCTGTTCTTCGTGAACAACACAGAATCAAACCTGGAACTTTTGGATGCATCCCAAACCAGGCCTCAGGACTTATCACGCATCCCCAAAACCCTACTCTGGGCTCAGCAATGAAGGGGGAGCTGGTACAGAATGTGTCGCTGTGACTCGGGCTTCCTGGTTACCGTTCCTTCTTTTCATAAAGCCAGGCAGTCCCCTGTGCTTAGAAGCAAGGAATAGCTTAATTTCTCCCTCTCCCTAATGTTGCAATGGAAGAGCATCCTAGGAGATGATCCTATATACCCAGGCTTCTAGGAGGAAGCACACCCTAGAGAGGTTCACACCAGTTCTTGTCCCTTGTCAATTTTATTCTCATCTATATGAGATTCTTAGTGATTCTTCTAAAAAAAATTATGTTAAGACATAACCTTCAAAGAATTACTATGGGTTGGGGCCTTTGGGAGGTAGTCAGACATGGGGGGTAGATTCACCCTGAATGGGATTAGTGCCCCTACTATAAAAGGCTTGGGAGAGCCCACTGGTCTCTCCTGTCATGAAGGCTGCTCTCCTGTAAAATGCCATCTTCTCCTCTACCTCTGGTGTCACTATGGGATCTAAAGAAGAATGGATCTTCTACAAAGCAGAAAGCATCTTGTAGCCTCCAAATCCACCACCACATGCACCTGGGACTTTGCAGCCTCCAGAACTGAGAGCAATAGATTTCTGCTGTTTCTAAATCACCAAGCCAGAAGAATTTTGTGATAGCATGCCAAATAACAGATTTCTCCAATTTGTGCTATCAAGCTGACATGGGAGACCGGATCAGAAGAACCTCATCCCAGCTGCTTTATTATGGGCCTTTGCTAGAACAGGTGCTTGGCAGGTTAATTTCTAACTGTATGTCTTTAAAAAAAATCACTAATTCCTTCAGAGGAAATATATGTTTAGTATCTGGCACACTATTTAGTAAAAGCTTTGGTATAGATATCCATACAGGAGCCTGATATGGCTGTCTCCTGAGAAGCTCTGCCAGTGCCTGACAAATACAGAGGTGGATGCTTGCAGCCAACCGTTGGACTGAGCACGGGGTCCCCAATAGGTCCCCAATGGAGGAGTTAGAGAAAGAACTGAAGGAGCTGAAGGGGTTTGCAACCCCATAGGAAGAATAATGTCAACCAACCAGAACCCCCAGAAACCCCAGAACTCCCAGGAACTAAATCACCAACCAAGAAGTACCATGGAGGGACCCATGGCTCCATCTGCATATGTAGCAGAGGGTGGCCTTGTTGGGCATCAATGGGAGGAGAGGCCCTTGGTCCTGTGAAGGCTCAATGCCTCAGTGTAGGAGAATTCAATGGAAGAATTCATGGGAAGGCAGGTGTGGGAACACATGCATAGCAGCAGAAGGGAATGGGATAGGGAATTTGGGGGGATTACCAGGGAAGGGAATAAATTTGAAATGTAAATAAAGAAAATATCCAATAATTTTAAAAAAGAAAATAGATAGAAAATATTAAAACTGAAAAGAAAAAAAGAAAATAGATAGAAAATATTAAAACTGAAAAGAAAAAACAATTGGGATTAAGAAGGAGAGGAAAATACTGAAGAAGAAGAAGAAGAAGAAGAAGAAGAAGAAGAAGAAGAAGAAGAAGAAGAAGAAGAAGAGGAGGAGGAGGAGGAGGAGGAGGA